>NC_041382.1:385690003-385815405 GCF_002162155.2 Triticum dicoccoides | reverse complement strand
GGAGGAGGCGGGCGGCGCGGCGAGGGCGCTGGAGGCCCGGGCGGTCGGCGCGGCTCCGGGCCGCGGGGGCTCTCTGCGGGCCGGGCGGGCCGGCGCTGACAGGCGGCGATGTGGGGCACGAGGCGGCGAATGGCATGATACCATATGGCGGCGGCGGTGGGATTTTTCGTCCGGCGGCAGGCGGACATGTCCGGCCGCGCGGAGGGGAGAGGGATCTAGGGTTTGATCTGAAATTTCGAGGGAGATGCCTATTTATAGGTAGAGGGAGCTAGGAGACTCCAAATGGAGTGCGGTTTTCGGCCACGCAATCGTGATCGAACGCTCTAGATGATGGAGAGGGTTTAGGTGGGCTTTGGGCCAAATTGGAAGGGTGTTGGGCTGCGATACAAACGAGGCCTTCTCGGTCCCTCGGTTAACCGTTGGAGTATCAAACGAAGACCAAATGGTACGAAACTTGATAGGCGGTCTACCGATAGTAAACCAAGGCCACTTGACAAGTCTTGGTCTAATCCGGAAATGTTTAACCCCCACACACGAAAAGAGGTAGAAAGGGGCACCGGAGGAGATAGGAGCGCCGGAGTGCAAAATGGACAACGGGGAAAATGCTCGGATGCGTGAGACGAACACGTATGCAAATGCAATGCACATGATGACATGATATGAGATGCATGACAAAGGCAATTACACACAGAGACAAAAACCCAAACCCGAGGAAATAAAATAATTTAGCGCCAGAAATGGCAAGAGTTGGGATACATATAAGGTAAATTACATCCGGGGTGTTACAACACTCCACCACTACGAAAGGATCTCGTCGCGAATCTAGGACTGGAAAAACGCCGGGTACTCAGAACGGAGGTGATCCTCGCGTTCCCAAGTAGCTTCGCGGTCGGAATGGTGTGACCACTTGACTTTGAGGAATTTGATTGACTTATTGCGAGTCTTGCGTTCAGTCTCTTCAAGAATAGCAACTGGGTGCTCATGATAAGAGAGGTCTTCTTGGAGATCAATGTCTTCGAAGTTGACGGTGCGGTCAGGGGTCTTGAAGCACTTGCGGAGCTGAGAGACATGGAACATGTCGTGCACATTTGCAAAGTTGGAAGGAAGCTCGAGTTGATAGGCGAGATCGCCTCTCTTGCTGACGATCTTGAAAGGACCCACGTATCTAGGGGCAAGCTTCCCTTTGATATCGAAGCGACGAGTACCTTTCATTGGAGAGACGTGGAGGTAAACATGGTCTCCGATCTCGAAGGCCAAATCACGATGCTTACTATCATAGTAGCTCTTCTGGCGCGATTGCGCTACTTTGAGGTTATCATGAATGACTTTGCACATTTCCTCTGCCTCTGTGATCAAGTCATTTCCGAGAAGTTGACGTTCACCGGTCTCTGACCAGTTAAGAGGAGTACGACACTTCCTGCCATAGAGAATTTCAAATGGGGCCTTGCCCGAACTTGCTTGAAAACTGTTGTTGTACGAAAACTTGGCATATGGAAGACAATCTTCCCACTTCATACCGAAGGAGATAACGCAAGCCCTGAGCATATCTTCGAGAATCTGATTGACACGCTCGACTTGACCGCTAGTTTGAGGATGAAAAGTTGTGCTGAAACGGATGTTGGTGCCCATGGCCTTCTGAAAAGAATCCCAAAACTTGGAGGTAAAGATGCTGCCACGATCTGAAGAGATCAACTGTGGAATGCCGTGCAGAGAGACAATCCGAGAGGTATAAAGCTCCGCCAATTGAGCTGCAGTGATAGACTCTTTGATAGGCAGGAAGTGAGCCACTTTAGTGAGTTTGTCGATGACAACGAATATAGCATCATTGCCACGCTTGGACTTTGGAAACCCAGTCACGAAGTCCATCTCAATGTGGTCAAACTTCCATTCTGGAATGGCAAGAGGTTGGAGGAGACCAGCTGGTCGTTGGTGTTCTGCCTTCACTCTTCTGCATACATCACATTCATTCACGAACTAAGCAATCTCGCGCTTCATTCGAGTTCACCAATAAGCCTGCTTGAGGTCCTGGTACATCTTCGTACTCCCAGGGTGGATGGAGCGGAGTGAATTGTGAGCCTCGTTCATAATGACTTTACGAAGGTCACCTTTAGGCACAACAATGCGATCCTCGAAGAAGAGAGTATCCTTGTCATCAAGGCGATAGCACTTGTACTTGGGTTGACTCTTGGCAATCCCAATCTTCACCTTCTTCACCATAGCATCAAGAAGTTGAGCCTCGCGAATCTGATCTTCCAAAGTAGGAGAGACTTGAATGTTGGCGAGGAAACCTTGAGGAACAACTTGCAGATTGAGTTTGCGGAAAGCTTCACAAAGCTCGGGTTGGTAAGGCTTGAGAATCAAACTGTTGCAGTAAGCTTTCCTGCTCAATGCGTCAGCAATCACATTGGCCTTGCCTGGAGTATATTCGATGCTCGGATTATACTCTTGAATCATTTCGACCCAACGAGTCTGCCTGAGGTTGAGATTAGGCTGAGTGAAGATGTACTTGAGACTCATGTGGTCAGTGAAGATGTCCACTTTTCTTCCCAATAAGAGATGTCTCCAAGTCAAAAGAGCATGCACAACTGCCGCCAACTCGAGGTCATGAGTGGGGTAGTTCTTCTCGTTGGGCTTCAACTGGTGAGAGGTATAAGCCACAACTTTCTTCTCTTGCATCAACACTGCACCAAGACCTTGAAGAGAGGCATCGCAGAAGACCTCGAAGGGTTTGGATTCATCCGGAGGAGTCAGAACTGGAGCAGTGACTAATTTCTCTTTCAAAGTGTTGAAAGCGATGTCACATTCAGGAGACCAAACGTACTTGACGTGCTTCTGGAGAAGGTTGGAAAGAGGCTTCGCGATCTTTGAAAAGTTCTCAACGAACCTTCGACAGTAGCTTGCGAGACCAAGGAAGCTGCGGAGTTGCTTCACGTTCTGAGGTGGTTCCCAATTCACAATTGCAGACACCTTCTCAGGATTCACCGCTATGCCCTTGGCAGAGATGATATGCCCAAGATAGAGAACCTCATCGAGCCAAAACTCGCACTTTGAGAACTTGGCGTAGAACTGATGTTCTCTGAGCTTATCGAGCACCAAACGCAAGTGCTTGGCATGATCTTCCTTGTTCTTGGAAAAGACCAGAATGTCATCGAGGTAGACCAAGATGAAGTCATTTGTGTAGACGTTGAAGATGAAGTTCATCATGCGAGAGAAAGTCGGCGGAGGGTTGACGAGGCCAAAAGACATGACAGTGTATTCATATGAACCATAGCTTGTTCTGAAAGCCGTCTTGGGAATATCTTGCTCACGGATTTGAATCTGGTGATAGCCCATACGGAGATCAAGCTTGGAGAATACTTGAGCACCTTTGAGTTGTTCAAACAGCTCGTTGATGTTGGTAAGTGGGTACTTGTTCTTTATAGTCTTCTTGTTCAATGGACGGTAGTCAACACAAAGTCGGTCCGTACCATCCTTCTTCTTCACAAAAAGAACTCCACAACCCCACGTAGAAGAACTAGGTCGGATGAGACCCATTCGCTCTTGAATATCGAGTTGCTTCTTCAGCTCCTTCAACTCTTCAGGTCCAAGCTTGTAAGGATGTTTTCAAACAGGTTCCGTGCCAGGCTCAAGATCGATGACGAGTTGAACTGGCCGGTGCGGAGGCATTCCTAGAAGCTCTTCTGGAAAGACGTCTTGATATTCGCAAACGACTGGAATTTGAGAGATGGCATCCAGTTCACCCTTCTCATTGAGAGAAAACAGACGGATTGTATCATCACGAGCGGCAAAGACAATTACATCCTCAGACGAATGAGTCAATTGAATCTGCTTGGCAGCACAATCAAGATGCGCCTTGTGCTTATAAAGCCAATCCATTCCAAGAATAAGATCAATATCCGAGTTACCAAGGACCACTGGAGAGGACAGAAACTTGTAGTCGCCCAACATGATAGAGACATCGGGAGCAACCAAACTAGAAGTCAAAAGCTTGCCGGGAGAAACAACTTGCATGACTTTGGGCATAACCTCAGTATCAACATTGTGCTTCGATGCAAATGGGAATGACAAGAAAGAATGCGATGCACCAGTGTCAAAAAGAACTTTTGCAGGAACATCATTAACAGGAAGGTTACCCATGATGACATCTGACGAGTCCTCTGCCTGAGCTGCATTCATCAAGTTGACCATGGTGTGCTTGGGGTTATGCTTAACCACAGCTGTACTTGCCGATCTCACAGGAGGAGGAGGAGGGAGACACCTCTGATTGAAGCATTTGTTGGCATAGTGACCCTTCTGTTGGCACTTGTTGCACGTGACCTCTGAAAGCGGACGGTGATATGGAGCACTTGATCTTGGAGCTTGAGACGAAGTCTTGTTCTGAACGCCAGGGTTGGGTGGGTGGGAAGATCCACTGCCACCTTTGCTCTTCTGCTGATAAGGCTGACGGAATGGAGGAAAAGGAAGCCAATACTTCTGCTGCTTAGCCACTTGAATTGAGGAAGAAGGAGTAGCATCTCTGACTCGCTTCTTGGAAGCATCGCACTTTAGTTGAGCAGTCTCTTGCTTCCTTGCCATGTTGTAAAACTCATCGTACCTCTTGGGCTCAAAGAGAACAAAATCAGGACAAGGACTTAGAGAAATTCTAAGTCCCTGAAATCAGCATTACCGATTGCACTACTTTGCAAGCTTGTGCTAGTCACCACACATATCACAAAAATACATGGTAAGCACCTCTGTAAAGATGGCATGGCATATAACAAAACACATGTAGAGCTTAGGAGCATATCATGCACACATTAATCATGGCAAATATGACAAATAGCTATTTGATGAAACAGATCTGGCAATTTTATCACATAGCCCTCTTCCAACAGCATTTCGGGCATCAAGATTAGCTCAAATGAAAATGATGCAATGAGATGAAATGATGTACTCTCTGAGGCGAACATTTTGATATGCTACACGCGCAAATCGGAGCTACCGATGATGAGTTATGATGCAATGAAGAATGCAAAAAAAAACTGGGACTTAGGGAAAAAGTCAACCCGACTAGGGTTTCTCCAGATCTGGATCGGGATTGACATGAAAAACGAGGTTCGCCGGAAACACTGTAGATGGCCGGAGAGGAAGGAGTTCACCAGATCCGTGGACGAGGGGCTCACCGGTGACCGGAGTAGACGAGGACGGCGACGAGGTGACCGGCGAGGTGGGGTGACGGCTCGGCGAGGTCAGGCGGCGGCGAGGTGATGCGGTGGCGCCGAGGCGCTGCGAGGTGCGTGCGGCGGCGGGGCGGCGAGGCCGACGCTGGCGAGGAGGAGGCGGGCGGCGGCGGGATTTTTCATCCGGCGGCAGGCGGACACGTCCGGCCGCGCGGAGGGGAGAGGGATCTAGGGTTTGATCCGAAATTTCGGGGGAGATGCCTATTTATAGGTAGAGGGAGCTAGGAGACTCCAAATGGAGTGCGGTTTTCAGCCATGCGATCGTGATCGAACGCTCTAGATGATGGAGAGGGTTTAGGTGGGTTTTGGGCCAAATTGGAAGGGTGTTGGGCTGCGACACAAACGAGGCTTTCTGGGTCCCTCGGTTAACCGTTGGAGTATCAAACGAAGTCCAAATGGTACGAAACTTGACAGGCGGTCTATCGGTAGTAAACCAAGGCCTCTTGACAAGTCTCGGTCCAATCTGGAAATGTTTAACCCCCACACACGAAAAGAGGTAGAAAGGGGCACCGGAGGAGATAGGAGCGCCGGAGTGCAAAACGGACAATGGGGAAAATGCTCGGATGCGTGAGACGAACACGTATGCAAATGCAATGCACATGATGACATGATATGAGATGCATGACAAAGGCAACAACACACGGAGACAAAAACACGAACCCGAGGAAATAAAATAACTTAGCGCCGAAAACGGCAAGAGTTGGGATACATATAAGGTAAATTACATCCGGGGTGTTACATCATGCACCCTTGATGGGTGGTCTATTTTTACTAAATCTTGATAGTAGTGATACACATGTTCATAGTATTGAAGACAAAAGATATAAGTAAAAATAGACCACTATTAGTAACATTATTAGATAACTATCAAGATATGGTGCGATCTATGATGTCTCTCACTGATTTACCGCTATTGTTTTGGGGTTATGCTTTAGAGACGGTTGCATTCATGTTAAATAGGGCACCATTGAAATCTGTTGAGAGGACACCTTATGAACTGTGGTTTGGCAAGAAACCCAAGTTGTCGTTTCTTAAAGTTTGGGAATGTGGTGCTTATGTGAAAAAGCTTCAACCTGATAAGCTCGAACCCAAATCGGAGAAATGTGTCTTCATAGGATACCCAAAAGAGATTGTTGGGTACACCTTCTATCACAGATCCGAAGGCAAGATATTCGTTGCTAAGAATGGATCCTTTCTAGAGGAGTTTCTCTCTAAAGAAGTGAGTGGGAGGAAAGTAGAACTTGACGAGGTAATTGTACCTACTCCCTTATTGGAAAGTAGTTCATCACAGAAATCAGTTCCAGTGATTCCTACACCAGTAAGTGAGGAAGCTAATGATGATGATCATGAAACTTCTGATCAAGTTACTACCGAACCTCGTAGGTCAACCAGAGTAAGGTCCGCACGAGATTGGTATGGTAATCATGTTCTGGAGGTCATGTTACTTGACCATGACGAACCTACGAACTATGAGGAAGCGATGATGAGCCCACATTCCGCAAAATGGCTTGAGGCCAGGAAATCTGAGATGGGATCCATGTATGAGAACAAAGTGTGGACTTTGGTTGACTTGCCCAATGATCGGCAAGCCATAGAGAATAAATGGATCTTCTAGAAGAAGACTGACACTAACGATAATGTTACTGTCTACAAAGCTCGACTTGTTGCGAAAGGTTTTCGACAAGTTCAAGGAGTTGAATACGATGAGACCTTCTCACCCGTAGCGATGCTTAAGTCCGTCTGAATCATGTTAGCAATTGTCGCATTTTATGATTATGAAATTTGGCAAATGGATGTCAAAACTGCATTCCTTAATGGATTTCTTAAAGAAGAGTTGTATATGATGCAACCAGAAGGTTTTTTCGATCCAAAAGGTGCTAACAAAGTGTGCAAGCTCCAGCGATCCATTTATGTACTGGTGCAAGCCTCTAGGAGTTGGAATATACGCTTTGATAGTGTGATCAAAGCATATTGTTTTATATAGACTTTTGGAGAAGCCTATATTTACAAGAAAGTGAGTGGGAGCTCTGTAGCATTTTTGATATTATATGTGGATGACATATTGGTGATCGGAAATGATACTGAATTTCTCAATAGCATAAAAGTATACTTAAATAAGAATTTTTCAGTGAAAGACCTCAGTGAAGCTGCTTATATATTGGGCATCAAGATCTATAGAGATAGATCAAGACACTTAATTGGACTTTCACAAAGCACATACCTTGATAAAGTTTTGAAGAAGTTCAAAATGGATCAAGCAAAGAAAGGGTTCTTGCCTGTGGTACAAGGTGTGAAGTTGAGTCAGACTCAATGCCCGACCATTGAAGAAGATAGAGAGAAAATGAAAGGCATTCCCTATGCTTCAGCCATAGGTTCTATCATGTATGCAATACTGTGTACCAGACCAGATGTGTGCCTTGCTATTAGTTTAGCAGGGAGGTACCAAAGTAATCCAGGAGTGGATCACTGGACAGCGGTCAAGAACATCCGGAAATACCTGAAAAGGATTAAGGATATGTTTCTCGTTTATAGAGGTGACAAAGAGCTCGTCGTAAACGGTTACGTCGATGTAAGCTTTGACACTGATCCGGATGACTCTAAGTCACAAAATGGATACGTATTTTTATTGAATGGTGGAGCTGTCAGTTGGTGCACTTCCAAGCAGAGCGTCGTGGCGGGATCTACGTGTGAAGTGGAGTACAGAGCTGCTTCAGAAGCAGCAAATGAAGGAGTTCATATCTGATCTAGGTGTCATACCTAGTGCATCGGGTCCAATGAAAATCTTTTGTGAGAATACTGGTGCAATTGCCTTGGCAAAGGAATCCAGATTTCACAAGATAACCAAGCACATCAAGAGACGCTCCAATTCCATCTGCGATCAAGTCAAGGAGGGAGACATAGGTATTTGCAAGATACATACGGATCTGAATGTTGCAGACCCGTTGACTAAGCCTCTCTCACGAGCAAAGCATGATCAGCACCAAGACTCCATGGGTATTAGAATCATTACAATGTAATCTAGATTATTGACTCTAGTGCAAGTGGGAGATTGAATGAAATATGCCCTAGAGGCAATAATAAAGTTGTTATTTATATTTCCTTATATCATGATAAATATTTATTATTCACGCTAGAATTGTATTAACCGGAAACTTAGTTCATGTGTGAATACATAGACAAACAGAGTGTCACTAGTATGCCTCTACTTGACTAGCTCGTTAATCAAAGATGGTTAAGTTTCCTATCCACAGACATGAGTTGTCATTTGATTAATGGGATCACATCATTAGAGAATGATGTGATTGACTTGACCCATCTGTTAGCTTAGCACGATGATCGTTTAGTTTACTGCTATTGCTTTCTCAATAACTTATACATGTTCCTACGACTATGAGATTATGCAACTCCCAAATACCGGAGGAACACTTAGTGTGCTATCAAACGTCACAACGTAACTGGGTGACTATAAAGATGCTCTACATGTGTCTCCGATGGTGTTTGTTGAGTTGGCATAGATCGAGATTAGGATTTGTCACTCCGAGTATTGGAGAGGTATCTCTAGGCCCTCTCGGTAATGCACATCACTGTAAGCCTTGCAAGCAATGTTACTAATGAGTTAGTTACGGGATGTTGCATTACGGAACAAGTAAAGAGACTTGTCGGTAATGAGATTGAACTAGGTATTGAGATACCGACGATCGAATCTCAGGCAAGTAACATACCGATGACAAAGGGAACAGTGTCAGTTGTTATGCGGTTTGACCGATAAAGATCTTCATAGAATATGTGGGAACCAATATGAGCATCTAGGTTCCGCTATTGGTTATTGACCGGAGATGAGTCTCGGTCATGTCTATATAGTTCTCGAACTCGTAGGGTCCGTACGCTTAACGTTCGGTGACGATCGGTATCATGAGTTTATGTGTTTTGATGTACCGAAGGTAGTTCGGAGTCCCGGATATGATCACAGACATGACGAGGAGTCTCGAAATGGTCGAGACATAAATATCGATATATTGGAAGGCTACGTTTGGACATCGAAATGGTTCCGGGTAGTTCGGGCATTTACCAGAGTACCGGGGGGTTACCGGAACCCCCCGGGGAGTGTATGGGCCTTATTGGGCCTTAGTGGGAGAGAGGAGGAGGCGGCCTAGTGATAACCCACAAGTATAGGGGATCGCAATAGCTTTCGAGGGTAGAGTATTCAACCCAAATTTATTGATTCGACACAAGGGGAGCCAAAGAATATTCTCAAGTATTAGCAGTTGAGTTGTCAATTCAACCACACCTGGAAACTTAGTATCTGCAGCAAAGTGTTTAGTAGCACAGTAATATGATAGTGGTGGTAGCAGCAACAAAAGTAAAGACAGCAAAAGTAATGTTTTTGGTATTTTGTAGTGATTGTAACAGTAGCAGCGGGAAAGTAAATAAGCGTAAACCAGTATATGGAAAACTCATAGGCACCGGATCAGTGATGGATAATTATGTCGGATGCGGTTCATCATGTAACAGTCATAACATAGGGTGACACAGAACTAGCTCCAATTCATCAATGTAATGTAGGCATGTATTCCATATATAGTCATACGTGCTTATGGAAAAGAACGTGCATGACATCTTTTGTCCTACCCTCCCGTGGCAGCGGGATCCTATCGGAAACTAAGGGATATTAAGGCATCCTTTTAATAGAGAATCGGAACAAAGCATTAGCACATAGTGAATACATGAACTCCTCAAACTATGGTCATCACCGGGAGTGGTCCCGACTATTGTCACTTTGGGGTTGCCGGATCATAACACATAGTAGGTGACTATAGACTTGCAAGATAGGATCAAGAACTCACATATATTCATGAGAACATAATAGGTTCAGATCTGAAATCATGGCACTCAAGCCCTATGACAAGCATTAAGCATAGCAAAGTCATAGCAACATCAATCTCAGAACATAGTGGATACTAGGGATCAAACCCTAACAAAACTAACTCGATTACATGATAAATCTCATCCAACCCATCACCGTCCAGCAAGCCTACGATGGAATTACTCACGCACGGCGGTGAGCATCATGAAATTGGTGATGAAGGATGGTTGATGATGACGACGGCGACGAATCCCCCTCTCTGGAGCCCCGAATGGACTCCAGATCAGCCCTCCCGAGAGGTTTTAGGGCTTGGCGGCGGCTCCGTATCATAAAACGCGATGATTTCTTCTCTCTGATTTTTTCTCTCCGAAAGCAAATATATAGAGTTGGAGTTGGCGTCGGAGGGCATCCAGGGGGCCCACGAGGTAGGGGCGCGCCCTAGAGTGGACAGGGTGTGGGCCCCCTGGTCTTCATATTTGACGAGGATTTTTTATTATTTTTTCTAAGATGTTCCGTGGAGTTTCAGGTCATTCCGAGAATATTTGTTTTCTGCACATAAAACAACATCATGGCAATTCTGCTAAAAACAGCGTCAGTCCGGGTTAGTTCCATTCAAATCATACAAGTTAGAGTCCAAAACAAGGGCAAAAATGTTTGGAAAAGTAGATACTATGGAGACGTATCAACTCCCCCAAGCTTAAACCCTTGCTTGTCCTCAAGCAATTCAGTTGACAAACTGAAAGAAAGAAAAACAAACTTTTACAAACTCTATTTGCTCTTGTTGTTGTAACTATGTCAAGCCAGTATTCAAGTTTTCAGCAGAGATCATAACTAACCACATTTGCAATAATTCTCAGGTCTCATAATTACTCATATTAATAGCATAATCAACTAGCAAGCCATAATAATAAATCTTGGATGACAACACTTTCTCAAAACAATCATAATATGATATAATAAGATGGTATCTCGCTAGCCCTTTCTGAGATCGCAAAACATAAATGCAGAGCACCTTTAAAGATCAAGGACTGACTAGACATTGTAATTCATGGTAAAAGAGATCCAATCATAGTCACACCCAACATAGATTAATAGTGATGAATGCAAATGACAGCTGTGCTCTCCAGCTAGTGCTTTTTAATAAGAGGGTGATGACTCAACATAAAAGTAAATGGATAGGCCCTTCGCAGAGGGAAGCAGGGATTTGTAGAGGTGCCAGAGCTCGGTTTTGAAATAGAGATAAATTGTATTTTGAGCGGTATACTTTCATTGTCAACGTAACAACTAAGAGATGGCGATATCTTCCATGCTAAACACATTATAGGCGGTTCCCAAATAGAATGGTAAAGTTTATACCCCCTCCACCAACAAGCATCAATCCATGACTTGCTCGAAACAACGAGTGTCTCCAACATACATCAGGTCCCAGGGGGAGTTTTGTTTGCAATTAATTTTGATTTAGTTTGCATAAAGCATGGGACTGGGCATCCCGGTGACCAGCCATTTTCTCGTGAGTGAGGAGCGGAGTCCACTCCTCTTGAGAATAACCCGCCTAACATGGAAGATAAGGACCGCCTTGGTTGATACATGAGCTATTCGAGCATACAAAACAGAATGTTTATTTGAAGGTTTAGAGTTTGGCACATACAAATTTACTTGGAACGGCAGGTAGATACCGCATATAGGAAGGTATAGTGGACTCGTCTGGAATAACTTTGGGGTTTAAGGGATTGGGTGCACAAGTAGTATTCCCGCTTAGTACAAGTGAAGGCTAGCAAAAGACTGGGAAGCGACCAACTAGATAGCGACAACAACCATGTATATGCATTAAAATTAATAAACATTGGATGCAAGCATGAGTAGGATATAATCCACCATGAACATAAATATCGTGAAGGCTATGTTGATTTTGTTTCAACTACATGCGTGAACATGTGCCAAGTCAAGTCACTTAAATCATTCAAAGGAGGATACCACCCCATCATACCACATCATAACCATCTCAATAGCATGTTGGCACGCAAGGTAAACCATTATAACTCATAGCTAATCAAGCATGGCACAAGCAACTATGATCTCTAATTGTCATTGCAAACATGTTTATTCATAATAAGCTGAATCAAGAATGAGGGGCTCATCATATTTACAAAAACAAAAGAGGTCGAGTTCATACCAGCTTTTCTCATCTCAGTCAGCCCATCATATATCATCATAATTGCCTTTCACTTGCACGACCGAACGATGTGAATAATAATAAGAGTGCACGTGCATTGGACTAAGCTGGAATCTGCGAGCATTCAATAAACAAGAGAAGACAAGGCAATATGGGCTCTGGGTTAATTCAACAATAATGCATATAAGAGCCACTTAAACAATTTAATTCTAGTCTTCTCCTACTGACCCCCAAAGAAAAGAAAAGAAATAAAACTATTTACACGGGAAAGCTCCCAACAAGCAAAAGAAGAACGGGAAATATTTTTGGGTTTTCTTTTTAATTATTACTACTACAGCAGGAAAATAAACTACTACTAATTTTTTGGTTTTTCTTAAGGTTTAACAAACACACAAGAAGAAAGCAGGAAAAAGAAAATAAACTAGCATGGATATTACAGTGAAAGAGTATGAGCACCGACATCTAGCAATGAGTGTGTGTGAACATAAATGTAATGTCGGTGAGAAATACGTACTCCCCCAAGCTTAGGCTTTTGGCCTAAGTTGGTCTATTGCCAGGGATAGCCTGGCGAATGCCCGTAAGTGTAGTTGGGGTCGTACTGCGACGAAGAATAGTTGGGATCATACTATGATGAAGAAGAAGACTCTGACTGCCACTGGCTGACAGTCATCTCTGGATCCCAAGAATAAACAGATTGTCGTGGAGGCTCATCTTGTGGTTCCTATTCCGGGGCTGGTGCAGGATTCTTGTAAGCTTGGACGGCAGCCCACGTAAATGGGTAGGGTCCTACAAAATTAAACAAAGAAGTAGCAGGCAACGTAATAGTTTCAGGATAATGTTTACCAAAGTATAACTTATATTTGAGCTCTCCATTCCGGTCCTTAACAAGAAAATCATGGGCTATCATGCTCTTATAGTCTAGATAAGCATTAGGCAGCAATTTTTCTTCTTTCTCATAATGCCTAATAGCTATGTTAAAGTGTGCAGCAAGGCGAGAAGCATAAATGCCTCCAAAGGCGGGGCCTTTAGTACGGTTCAGACTCAACCGCCTAGCAATAATTCTGCCCATACTGACAGTGTTGTCGCGGTATAAACCATGGAACAGAATAATAATATCAGGAACACTAAGGTTCTCACAGTTCCCATGACCAATCAAGCATCGACTAGCAAATAAAGCAAAATAGTGTAACACAGGAAAATGTATGCTAGTGATTCTTGCATCAGAAACCTTCCTGGTTTCTCCCACAAATATAAGGTTAATAAATGGTTCCAACTCTTTACGAGGTGGTTCCTCTAAGATACCATCAGGAGGTATGTTGCAGACTGCGCAAAATTCAGACGATGGCATTTTCTTCACAACATCATATAAATGAAACTCTACTGAAGGAGGTGACTCTTTAGGGAAAAAGTAGAAGTTTTGCACAAAAGTATTTGTGAGTAAGAGATACTGTGGACGTTGGTCACGGACGAAGTCGGTGAGGCCAGCATTCTAAATCAATGAATAGAAATCCTCATAATTCCCGGCCTCTCTCAAGAAATTATCAGAAGGCCATTCACACGGCCGGATCTTCGCGGTATGAGGCAAATTATATTTGGGCCTCTGAGCTTCTTCATTTTGTTTATCCTTTGAGCTTCGGTTCGATGAACCCCTCAAAGTCTCCTCATTATTTTTCTGAAATAATCTGAAATTTTTAGTAACTTCAAACAAAAGTGAACCAACTTCAATAAAACTGATAGCAACTACTCCTATAGGTGCCTAGAGCCTATATCAAGCATTAGAACTACTTGGAACCATATAAATTTGGCATGCAAGATCAAGAACATGGTCACCTATGCAGCACAAATTTGCAAAGAATAAAGCACCAGAACAAAAACTAATTGGACTAATGGAGGAATCACATACCAAGGAACAATCTCCCCAAGCAGTTTTGCGAGAGGTGCTTTGAGCAAGGAGATCGAAAATCACAACAAAAGTGGCTGGAACTCGTGCTTGAGTTGGTTTTTCGGGTTTGTGTGAGACAGAGGAAGAAGATGGGTGTTGTGATAAGTGGAGGAGGGCTACCATGGGCCCACGAGGCAGGGGGGCGCGCCCACCAGGCAGCTCCTCCCGCGGTAATTTTTGTACAGTAAATCCTCAAATATTCCCGAAAAAATCATATTAAATTGGCATGGCATTCTGAGGACTTTTATTTTCAGGATATTTTTATATTGCACGGATAAGCCAGGAAACAGACAGAAAAATACTATTTTTACTTTATTTCTACTAATTAACAGAAAGTATAGAGAGGGTACAGAAGTTTGTGCTTCTAGTTTCATCCATCTCATGCTCATCAAAAAGAATCCACTAACAAGGTTGATCAAATCTTGTTAACAAACTCATTCCGATAATCATGAAACCGGAGAAATTTCGAATAACACTAAGTTACCTCAACGGGGATATGCACATCCCCAATAATAAGTATATCATATTTCTTTTTGACAGTAGGAAGAGGAAATTCGAAACCTCCAATTATAATCGATGTAATTTTTCCAATGGAGTTGATACTATGAACTTGAGGTTGTTTCCTCGGAAAGTGTACCGTATGCTCATTACCATTAACATGAAAAGTGACATTGCCTTTGTTGCAATCAATAACAGCCCCTGCAGTATTAAGAAAAGGTCTTCCAAGAATAATAGACATACTATCATCCTCGGGGATATCAAGAATAACAAAGTCCGTTAAAATAGTAACGTTTGCAACCACAACAGGAACATCCTCACAGATACCGACATGTATAGCAGTTGATTTATCAGCCATTTGCAAAGATATATTAGTAGGTGTCAACTTATTCAAGTCAAGTCTATGATATAAAGAGAGAGGCATAACACTAACACCGGCTCCAAGATCACATAAAGCAGTTTTAATATAATTTCTTTTAATGGAGCAAGGTATAGTAGGTACTCCAGGGTCTCCAAGTTTCTTTGGTATTCCACCCTTAAAAGTATAATTAGCAAGCATGGTGGAAATTTCAGCTTCCGGTATCTTTCTTTTATTAGTAATGATATCCTTCATATATTTAGCATAAGGATTTGTTTTGAGCACATCAGTTAATCGCATACGCAAAAAGATAGGCCTAATCATTTCAGCAAAGCGTTCAAAATCCTCATCATCCTTTTTCTTGGATGGTTTCAGAGGAAAAGGCATGGGTTTCTGAACCCAAGGTTCCCTTTCTTTACCATGTTTCCTAGCAACAAAGTCTCTTTTATCATAACATTGATTCTTTGATTGAGGGTTATCAAGATCAACAGCAGGTTCAATTTCTACATCATTATCATTACTAGGTTGAGCATCATCATGAACATCATCATTAATATTTTCATTAGGTTCATCTTCATTACCAGATTGTGTTTTAGCATCAGACATAGAGATATCATTTGGATTATCAGGTGGTTCAGCAATAGGTTCACTAGAAGTTTGCACAGTTCTATCACTTTTCTTCTTCTTCTTTTTAGAAGAACTAGGAACATCAATATTATTTCTTTGAGAATCTTGCTCGATTCTCTTAGGGTGGCCTTCGGGATACAAAGGTTCCTAAGTCATTCTACCAGTTCTAGTGGCCACTCTAATAGCATAATCATTTTTCTTACTATTCATTTCATCAAGCACTTCTTTTTGAGCCTTAAGTACTTGTTCTACTTGAGTGGTAACCATAGAAGCATGTTTGCTAACAAGTTTAAGTTCACCTTTAATATTAGCCATATAGTCACCCAAGCGTCTAATCATATAAGAATTTTCTTTTAATTGTCTACCAAAATAAGCATTGAAGTCGTCTTGCTTAAACATAAAGTTATCAAACTCATCCAAGCACTGACTAGCAATTTTAGTAGGAGGGACTTCAGCTTTATCATATCTATAGAGAGAATTTACCTTTACTACCTGTGTCGGGATATCAGGATCAGGAGGTTCTTCGGTAAATAAAGAATTGAGATCATATGTTTCTTCAACAGGCGGTATATTAAGACCATGTATTTCTTCAGTAGGAGGTAAATTCTTAACATCTTCAGCTTTAATACCTTTTTCTTTCATAGATTTATTTGCCTCTTGCATATCTTCGGGACTGAGGAATAGAACACCTCTCTTCTTCGGAGTTGGTTTAGGAATAGACTCGGTAATTGGAGCAGGAGCTGGCTCAGGAGCTGGCTCAGGAGGTGCCCAATTATTTTCATTTGTCAACATATTATTCAATAGAATTTCAGCTTCATCCGGTGTTCTTTCCCTGAAAAGAGAACCAGAACAACTATCTAGGTAATCTCTGGAAGCATTAGTTAGTCCATTATAAAAGATATCAAGTATTTCAGGTTTCTTAAGAGGATGATCAAGCAAAGCATTAAGTAACTTGAGAAGCCTCCCCCAAGCTTGTGGAGACTCTCTTCTTTAATTTGCATGAAGTTGTATATTTCCCTCAAAGCAGCTTGTTTCTTATGAGCAGGGAAATATTTAGCAGAGAAGTAATAAATCATATCCTGGGGACTATGCACACAACCAGGATCGAGAGAATTAAACCATATCTTAGCATCACCCTTTAATGAGAATGGAAATATTTTGAGTATATAAAAGTAACGCGATCTCTCATCATTAGTAAACAGGGCGTCTATATCATTTAACTTAGTAAGATGTGCCACAACAGTTTCAGATTCATAGCCATAAAAGGATCAGATTCAATCAAAGTAATTATATCAGGATCAACAGAGAATTCATAATCCTTATCAGGAACACATATAGGTAAAGTAGCAAAAGCAGGGTCGGGTTTCATTTTATCTCTAAGTGATTCTTTGTTCCATTTAACTAATAACCTCTTAAGCTCATATCTATCCCTGCAAGCTAAAATAGCTAAAGAAGATTCTTTATCAAAAACATAACCCTCAGGAATAACAGGCATATTTTCATCATCACTATCATCATCGTATTCAGATTCAATAATTTAATTTTCTCTAGCCCTAGCAATTTGTTCATCAAGAAATTCACCAAGGGGCACAGTAGTATCAGGCATAGAAGCATTTTCATCATAAGTATCATGCATAGCAGAAGTGGCATCATCAATAACATGCGAAATATCAGAACGAATAGCAGAAGCAGGTTTAGGTGTCGCTAGCTTACTCATAACAGAAGGTGAATCAAGTGCAAAGCTAGATGGCAGTTCCTTACCTCCCCTCGTAGTTGAGGGATAAATTGTTGTCTTAGCGTCTTTCAAGTTCTTCATAGTGTCCAGTAGATATAAATCCCAAGTGATTCAAAGAATAGAGCTATGCTCCCCGGCAACGGCGCCAGAAATTAGTCTTGATAACCCACAAGTATAGGGGATCGCAACAGCTTTCGAGGGTAGAGTATTCAACCCAAATTTATTGATTCGACACAAGGGGAGCCATAGAATATTCTCAAGTATTAGCAGCTGAGTTGTCAATTCAACCACACCTGGAAACTTAGTATCTGCAGCAAAGTGTTTAGTAGCACAGTAATATGATAGTGGTGGTAGCAGCAACAAAAGTAAAGACAGCAAAAGTAATGTTTTTGGTATTTTGTAGTGATTGTAACAGTAGCAGCGGGAAAGTAAATAAGCGTAAACTAGTATATGGAAAACTCGTAGGCACCGGATCAGTGATGGATAATTATGCCGGATGCGGTTCATCATGTAACAGTCATAACATAGGGTGACACAGAACTACCTCCAATTCATCAATGTAATGTAGGCATGTATTCCGTATATAGTCATGCTTGCTTATGGAAAAGAACTTGCATGACATCTTTTGTCCTACCCTCCCGTGGCAGCGGGGTCCTATCGGAAACTAAGGGATATTAAGGCCTCCTTTTAATAGAGAACCGGAACAAAGCATTAGCACATAGTGAATACATGAACTCCTCAAACTATGGTCATCACCGGGAGTGGTCCCGATTATTGTCACTTCGGGGTTGCCGGATCATAACACATAGTAGGTGACTAGAGACTTGCAAGGTAGGGTCAAGAACTCACATATATTCATGAAAACATAATAGGTTCAGATCTGAAATCATGGCACTCGGGCCCTAGTGACAAGCATTAAGCATAGCAAAGTCATAGCAACATCAATCTCGGAACATAGTGGATACTGTTGGGGAACGTAGTAATTTCAAAATTTTCCTACGCACACGCAAGATCATGGTGATGCATAGCAACGAGGGGAGAGTATGATCTACGTACCCTTGTAGATCGCAACGGAAGCGTTGACACAACGTAGAGGAAGTAGTCGTATGTCTTCTTCCCGATCCAACCGATCCAAGCACCGTTACTCCGGCACCTCCGAGTTCTTAGCACACGTACAGCTCGATGACGATCCCCGGGCTCCGATCCAGCAAAGCTTCGGGGAGGAGTTCTGTCAGCACGACGGCATGGTGATGATCTTGATGTATTACCGACGCAGGGCTTCGCCTAAGCACTACAACGATATGATCGAGGTGGAATATGGTGGCAGGGGGCACCGCACACGGCTAAGGAACGATCTCAATGATCAACTTGTGTGTCTAGAGGTGCCCCCTGCCTCCGTATATAAAGGAGCCAAGGGGGAGAGGTGCGCCGGCCAGGAGGAGGGCGCAGGAGGAGTCCTACTCCTACCGGGAGTAGGACTCCCCCCCCCCCCAATCCTATTCCAACTAGGATTCCCAAGGGGGAAAGAGGGAGAGGGGTGGCCGGCCACCTCTCCTAGTCCAAATAGGACTAGGGTAGGGGGAGGCACGCAGCCCTTATGGGCAGCCCTTTCACCTTTCCACTAAGGCCCAATAAGGCCCATATGACTCCCGGGGGGTTCCGGTAACCTCCCGGTAATCCGGTAAAATCCTAATTTCACCCGGAACACTTCCGATGTCCAAACATAGGCTTCCAATATATCAATCTTTATGTCTCGACCATTTCGAGACTCCTCGTCATGTCCGTGATCACATCCGGGACTCCGAACAACCTTCGGTACATCAAAATGCATAAACTCATAATAACTGTCATCGTAATGTTAAGCGTGCGGACCCTACGGTTCGAGAACAATGTAGACATGACCGAGACACGTCTCCGGTCAATAACCAATAGCGGGACCTGGATGCCCATATTGGCTCCTACATATTCTACGAAGATCTTTATCGGTCAGACCGCATAACAACATACGTTGTTCCCTTTATCATTGGTATGTTACTTGCCCGAGATTCGATCGTCGGTATCCAATACCTAGTTCAATCTCGTTACCGGCAAGTCTCTTTACTCGTTCCGTAATACATAATCTCACAGCTACCATATTAGTTGTAATGCTTGCAAGGCTTATGTGATGTGCATTACCGAGAGGGCCCAGAGATACCTCTCCGACAATCGGAGTGACAAAACCTAATCTCGAAATACGCCAACCCAACATGTACCATTGGAGACACCTGTAGTACTCCTTTATAATCACCCAGTTACGTTGTGATGTTTGGTAGTACCCAAAGTGTTCCTCCGGTAAACGGGAGTTGCATAATCTCATAGTTATAGGAACATGTATAAGTCATGAAGAAAGCAATACCAACATAATAAACGATCGGGTGCTAAGCTAATGGAATGGGTCATGTCAATCAGATCATTCAACTAATGATGTGACCTTGTTAATCAAATAACAACTCATTGTTCATGGTTAGGAAACATAACCATCTTTGATTAACGAGCTAGTCAAGTAGAGGCATACTAGTGACACTTTGTTTGTCTATTTATTCACACATGTATTATGTTTCCGGTTAATACAATTCTAGCATGAATAATAAACATTTATCATGATTATAAGGAGATAAATAATTACTTTATTATTGCCTCTAGGGCATATTTCCTTCAGTCTCCCACTTGCACTAGAGTCAATAATCTAGATTACACTGTAATGATTCTAACACCCATGGAGCCTTGGTGTTGATCATGTTTTGCTCGTGGAAGAGGCTTAGTCAACGGGTCTGCAACATTCAGATCCGTATGTATCTTGCAAATCTCTATGTCTCCCACCTGGACTAGATTCCGGATGGAGCTGAAGCGTCTCTTGATGTGTTTGGTCCTTTTGTGAAATCTGGATTCCTTTGCCAAGTCAATTGCACCAGTATTGTCACAAAAGATTTTCATTGGACCCGATGCACTAGGTATGACACCTAGATCGGATATGAACTCCTTCATCCAGACTCCTTCGTTTGCTGCTTCCGAAGCAGCTATGTACTCCGCTTCACATGTAGATCCCGCTACGACGCTTTGTTTAGAACTGCACCAACTGATAGCTCCACCGTTCAATGTAAACACGTATCCGGTTTGCGATTTAGAATCGTCCGGATCAGTGTCAAAGCTTGCATCAACGTAACCTTTTACGGTGAGCTCTTTGTCACCTCCATATACGAGAAACATATCCTTAGTCCTTTTCAGGTATTTCAGGATGTTCTTGACCGCTGTCCAGTGATCCACTCCTGGATTACTTTGGTACCTCCCTGCTAATCTTATAGCAAGGCACACATCAGGTCTGGTACACAGCATTGCATACATGATAGAGCCTATGGCTGAAGCATAGGGAACATCTTTCATTTTCTCTCTATCTTCTGCAGTGGTCGGGCATTGAGTCTGACTCAACTTCACACCTTGTAACACAGGCAAGAACCCTTTCTTTGCTTGATCCATTTTGAACTTTTTCAAAATCTTGTCAAGGTATGTGCTTTGTGAAATTCCAATTAAGCGTCTTGATCTATCTCTATAGATCTTTATGCCTAATATGTAAGCAGCTTCACCAAGGTCTTTCATTGAAAAACTCTTATTCAAGTATCCCTTTATGCTATCCAGAAATTCTATATCATTTCCAATCAATAATATGTCATCCACATATAATATCAGAAATGCTACAGAGCTCCCACTCACTTTCTTGTAAATACAGGCTTCTCCGAAAGTCTGTATAAACCCAAATCACACTATCAAAGCGTTTATTCCAACTCCGAGAGGCTTGCACCAGTCCATAAATGGATCGCTGGAGCTTGCACACTTTGTTAGCTCCCTTTGGATCAACAAAACCTTCTGGTTGCATCATATACAACTCTTCTTCCAGAAATCCATTCAGGAATGCAGTTTTGACATCCATCTGCCAAATTTCATAATTATAAAATGCGGCAATTGCTAACATGATTCGGACAGACTTAAGCATCGCTACGGGTGAGAAGGTCTCATCGTAGTAAACCCCTTGAACTTGTCGAAAACCTTTTGCGACAAGTCGAGCTTTATAGACAGTAACATTACCGTCAGCGTCAGTCTTTTTCTTGAAGATCCATTTATTCTCAATTGCTTGCCGATCATCGGGCAAGTCAACCAAAGTCCATACTTTGTTCTCATACATGGATCCCATCTCAGATTTCATGGCTTCAAGCCACTTTGCGGAATCTGGGCTCACCATCGCTTCTTCATAGTTCGTAGGTTCATCATGATCTAGTAGCATGACTTCCAGAACTGGATTACCGTACCACTCTGGTGCGGATCTTACTCTGGTTGATCTACGAGGTTCAGTAGTATCTTGTTCTGAAGTTTCATGATCATTATCATTAACTTCCTCACTTATTGGTGTAGGTGTCGCAGAAACAATTTTCTGTGATGTACTATTTTCCAACAAGGGAGCAGGTACAGTTACCTCGTCAAGTTCAACTTTCCTCCCACTCACTTCTTTCGAGAGAAACTCCTTCTCAAGAAAGTTTCCGAATTTAGCAACAAAAGTCTTGCCTTCGGATCTGTGATAGAAGGTGTATCCAATAGTTTCCTTTGGATATCCTATGAAGACACATTTCTCCGATTTGGGTTCGAGCTTATCAGGTTGAAGCTTTTTCACATAAGCATCGTAGCCCCAAACTTTCAGAAACGACAACTTTGGTTTCTTGCCAAACCATAGTTCATAAGGCGTCGTCTCAACGGATTTTGATGGTGCCCTGTTTAACGTGAATGCGGCCGTCTCTAGAGCGTATCCCCAAAATGATAGTTGTAAATCAGTAAGAGACATCATAGATCGCACCATATCTAGTAAAGTACGATTACGACGTTCGGACACACCATTACGCTGTGGTGTTCCGGGTGGCGTGAGTTGCAAAACTATTCCACATTTTTTCAAATGTACACCAAACTCGTAACTCAAATATTCTCCTCCACAATCAGATCGTAGAAACTTTATTTTCTTGTTACGATGATTTTCCACTTCACTCTGAAATTCTTTGAACTTTTCAAATGTTTCAGACTTATGTTTCATTAAGTAGATATAACCATATCTGCTTAAATCATCTGTGAAGGTGAGAAAATAACGATATCCGCCACGAGCCTCAATATTCATCGGACCACATACATCTGTATGTATGATTTCCAACAAATCTGTTGCTCTCTCCATAGTACCGGAGAACGGTGTTTTAGTCATCTTGCCCATGAGGCACGGTTCGCAAGTACCAAGTGATTCATAATCAAGTGGTTCCAAAAGTCCATCAGTATGGAGTTTCTTCATGTGCTTTACACCGATATGACCTAAACGGCAGTGCCACAAATAAGTTGCACCATCATTATCAACTCTGCATCTTTTGGCTTCAACATTATGAATATGTGTATCACTACTCTCGAGATTCAATAAGAATAGACCAATCTTCAAGGGTGCGTGACCATAAAAGATATTACTCATATAAATAGAACAACCATTATTCTCTGATTTAAATGAATAACCATCTCGCATCAAACAAGATCCAGATATAATGTTCATGCTTAACGCTGGCACTAAATAACAATTATTTAGGTCTAATACTAATCCCGAAGGTAGATGTAGAGGTAGCGTGCCGACCGCGATCACATCGACTTTGGAACCGTTTCCCACGCGCATCGTCACCTCGTCCTTAGCCAATCTTCGCTTAATCCGTAGCCCCTGTTTCGAGTTGCAAATATTAGCAACAGAACCAGTATCAAATACCCAGGTGCTACTGCGAGCATTAGTAAGGTACACATCAATAACATGTATATCATATATACCTTTGTTCACCTTGCCATCCTTCTTATCCGCCAAATACTTTGGGCAGTTCCGCTTCCAGTGACCAGTCTGCTTGCAGTAGAAGCACTCAGTTTCAGGCTTAGGTCCAGACTTGGGTTTCTTCTCTTGAGCAGCAACTTGCTTGCCGTTCTTCTTGAAGTTCCCCTTCTTCTTCCCTTTGCCCTTTTTCTTGAAACTAGTGGTTTTGTTAACCATCAACACTTGATGCTCCTTTTTGATTTCTACCTCCGCAGCTTTCAGCATTGCGAAGAGCTCGGGAATAGTCTTGTTCATCCCTTGAATATTATAGTTCATCACGAAGCTCTTGTAGCTTGGTGGCAGTGATTGGAGAATTCTGTCAATGACGCAATCATCTGGAAGATTAACTCCCAATTGAATCAAGTGATTATTATACCCAGACATTTTGAGTATATGCTCACTGACAGAACTGTTCTCTTCCATCTTGCAGCTATAGAACTTATTGGAGACTTCATATCTCTCAATTCGGGCATTTGCTTGAAATATTAACTTCAACTCCTGAAACATCTCATATGCTCCATGGCGTTCAAAACGTCGTTGAAGTCCCGATTCTAAGCCGTAAAGCATGGCACACTGAACTATCGAGTAGTCATCAGCTTTGCTCTGCCAGACGTTCATAACATCTGGTGTTGCTCCAGCAGCAGGCCTGGCACCCAGCGGTGCTTCCAGGACGTAATTCTTCTGTGCAGCAATGAGGATAATACTCAAGTTACGGACCCAGTCCGTGTAATTGCTACCATCATCTTTCAACTTTGCTTTCTCAAGGAACGCATTAAAATTCAACGGAACAACAGCACGAGCCATCTATCTACAATCAACATAAACAAGCAAGATACTATCAGGTACTAAGTTCATGATAAATTTAAGTTCAATTAATCATATTACTTAAGAACTCCCACTTAGATAGACATCCCTCTAATCCTCTAAGTGATCACGTGATCCAAATCAACTAAACCATGTCCGATCATCACGTGAGATGGAGTAGTTTCATTGGTGAACATCATTATGTTGATCATATCTACTATATGATTCACGCTCGACCTTTCGGTCTCCGTGTTCCGAGGCCATATCTGTATATGCTTGGCTCGTCAAGTATAACCTGAGTATTCCGCGTGTGCAACTGTTTTGCACCCGTTGTATTTGAACGTAGAGCCTATCACACCCGATCATCACGTGGTGTCTCAGCACGAAGAACTTTCGCAACAGTGCATACTCAGGGAGAACACTTCTTGATAATTTAGTGAGAGATCATCTTATAATGCTACCGTCAATCAAAGCAAGATAAGATGCATATAAAGATAAACATCACATGCAATCAATATAAGTGATATGATATGGCCATCGTCATCTTGTGCCTGTGATCTCCATCTCCGAAGCACCGTCATGATCACCATCGTCACCGGCGCGACACCTTGATCTCCATCGTAGCATCATTGTCGTCTCGCCAATCTTATGCTTCCACGGCTACCGTTTAGTGATAAAGTAAAGCATTACATCGCGATTGCATTGCATACAATAAAGCGACAACCATATGGCTCCTGCCAGTTGCCGATAACTCGGTTACAAAACATGATCATCTCATACAATAAAATTTAGCATCATGCCTTGACCATATCACATCACAACATGCCCTGCAAAAACAAGTTAGACGTCCTCTACTTTGTTGTTGCAAGTTTTACGTGGCTTCTACGGGCTTTAAGCAAGAACCAATCTCACCTACGCATCAAAACCACAACGATAGTTTGTCAAATAGACTCTGTATTAACCTTCGCAAGGACCGGGCGTAGCCACACTCGGTTCAGCTAAAGTTGGAGAGACAGTCGCCCGCAAGCCATCTATGTGCAAAGCACGTCGAGGGAACCGGTCTCGCGTAAGCGTACGCGTAAGGTTGGTCCGGGTCGTCTCGTCCAACAATACCGCCGAACCAAAGTATGACATGCTGGTAGGCAGTATGACTTGTATCGTCCACAACTCACTTGTGTTCTACTCGTGCAAATAACATCAAACCATAAAACCAAGGCTCGGATGCCACTGTTGGGGAACGTAGTAATTTCAAAATTTTCCTACGCACACGCAAGATCATGGTGATGCATAGCAACAAGGGGAGAGTATGATCTACGTACCCTTGTAGATCACAATGGAAGCGTTGACACAACGTAGAGGAAGTAGTCGTACGTCTTCTTCCCGATCCAACCGATCCAAGCACCGTTACTCCGGCACCTCCGAGTTCTTAGCACACGTACAGCTCGATGACGATCCCCGGGCTCCGATCCAGCAAAGCTTCAGGGAGGAGTTCTGTCAGCACGACGGCGTGGTGACGATCTTGATGTATTACCGACGCAGGGCTTCGCCTAAGCACTACAATGATATGATCGAGGTGGAATATGGTGGCAGGGGGCACCGCACACGGCTAAGGAACGATCTCAATGATCAACTTGTGTGTCTAGAGGTGCCCCCTGCCTCCGTATATAAAGGAGCCAAGGGGGAGAGGTGCGCCGGCCAGGAGGAGGGCGCAGGAGGAGTCCTACTCCTACCGGGAGTAGGACTCCCCCCCCCCCAATCCTATTCCAACTAGGATTCCCAAGGGGGAAAGAGGGAGAGGGGTGGCCGGCCACCTCTCCTAGTCCTAATAGGACTAGGGGAGGGGGGAGGCGCGCAGCCCTTATGGGCAGCCCTTTCACCTTTCCACTAAGGCCCAATAAGGCCCATATGACTCCCGGGGGGTTCCGGTAACCTCCCGGTAATCCGGTAAAATCCTGATTTCACCCGGAACACTTCCGATGTCCAAACATAGGCTTCCAATATATCAATCATTATGTCTCGACCATTTCGAGACTCCTCGTCATGTCCGTGATCACATCCGGGACACCGAACAACCTTCGGTACATCAAAATGCATAAAGTCATAATAATTGTCATCGTAACGTTAAGCGTGCGGACCCTACGGTTCGAGAACAATGTAGACATGACCGAGACACGTCTCCGGTCAATAACCAATAGAGGGACCTGGATGCCCATATTGGCTCCTACATATTCTACGAAGATCTTTATCGGTCAGACCGCATAACAACAGACGTTGTTCCCTTTGTCATTGGTATGTTACTTGCCCGAGATTCGATCGTCGGTATCCAATACCTAGTTCAATCTCGTTACCGGCAAGTCTCTTTACTCGTTCCGTAATACATCATCTCACAACTACCATATTAGTTGTAATGCTTGCAAGGCTTATGTGATGTGCATTACCGAGAGGGCCCAGAGATACCTCTCCAACAATCGGAGTGACAAAACCTCATCTCAAAATACGCCAACCCAACATGTACCATTGGAGACACCTGTAGTACTCCTTTATAATCACCCAGTTACGTTGTGACGTTTGGTAGTACCCAAAGTGTTCCTCCGATAAACGGGAGTTGCATAATCTCATAGTTATAGGAACATGTATAAGTCATGAAGAAAGCAATAGCAACATACTAAACGATCGGGTGCTAAGCTAATGGAATGGGTCATGTCAATCAGATCATTCAACTAATGATGTGACCTCGTTAATCAAATAACAACTCATTGTTCATGGTTAGGAAACATAACCATCTTTGATTAACGAGCTAGTCAAGTAGAGGCATACTAGTGACACTTTGTTTGTCTATTTATTCACACATGTATTATGTTTCCGGTTAATACAATTCTAGCATGACTAATAAACATTTATCATGATTATAAGGAAATAAATAATAACTTTATTATTGCCTCTAGGACATATTTCCTTCAGATACTAGGGGTCAAACCCTAACAAAACTAACTCGATTACATGATAAATCTCATCCAACCCATCACCGTCCAGCAAGCCTACGATGGAATTACTCACGCACGGCGATGAGCATCATGAAATTGGTGATGAAGGATGGTTGATGATGACGACGGCGATGAATCCCCCTCTCCGGAGCCCCGAACGGACTCCAGATCAGCCCTCCCGAGAGGTTTGAGGGCTTGGCGGCGGCTCCGTATCGTAAAACGCGATGATTTCTTCTCTCTAATTTTTTTCTCTCTGAAAGCAAATATATAGAGTTGGAGTTGGCGTTGGAGGGCATCCAGGGGGCCCACGAGGTAGGGGCGCGCCCTAGAGGGGGGCGCGCCCCCCACCCTTGTGGACAGGGTGTGGGCCCCCTGGTCTTCATCTTTGACGAGGATTTTTTATTATTTTTTCTAAGATGTTCTGTGGAGTTTCAGGTCATTCCGAGAATATTTGTTTTATGCACATAAAACAACATCATGGCAATTCTGCTGAAAACAGCGTCAGTCTGGGTTAGTTCCATTCAAATCATACAAGTTAGAGTCCAAAACAAAGGCAAAAGTGTTTGGAAAAGTAGATACGACGCAGACGTATCACCTAGGTGGAGGGCCTCCCCTAGCCCAATCCGAATTGGATGGGGGGCCGGGCCCCCTTCCTTCCTTCTCTCTCCCCTTCCTTTCTCTCCAACTCCAACAAGGGAAGGGGGAATCCTATTCCCACCGGGAGTAGGACTCCCCCCTTGAGGCGCGCCATAGAGGGCCGGCCCTCCCCCTCCTCCACTCCTTTATATATGGGGGAGGGGGCACCCCATAGACACACAAGTTGATTGTTTAGTCGTGTGCGGTGCCCCCCTCCATAGATTTCCACATCGGTCATATTGTTGTAGTGCATAGGCGAAGCCCTGCATCGGTAACTTCATCATCACCATCATCACATCCTCGTGCTGACGAAGCTCTCCCTCGACACTCAGCTGGATTTGGAGTTCATGGGATGTCACCGAGCTAAACGTGTGCAGATCGCGGAGGTGCCGTACCTTTGGTGCTAGGATCGGTCGGATCGTGAAGACGTACGACTACATCAACCGTGTTGTCATAATGCTTCCGCTTACGGTCTACGATGGCACGTGGACAACACTCTTCCCCTCTCGTTGCTATGCATCACCTAGATGGATCTTTCGTGTGCATACGATTTTTTTTTGAAATTACTATGTTCCCCAACAAACTATCTATCAAAAACTATATTACATCTTGCAGAGAATACCTTACTGAAGATTGTTTATCGATTCCTTCTCCTCCGTGTTGGGTTCGACACTCTTACTTATCAAAGGAATACGATTACTATTGATTCCTTATATTTGTGAGTCATCAATCGCCAACCTCTTTTTTGGCGCAGGCGGCGGCGCGAGGGTGGTTTGCGGCGGCGACAAGCCGGCGGGGTGGCGGAAGGGTCTTGTGATGTAGGGTGGAACCCTATACGGCCGATCTTTCACGAAAGGAGCGGATCCCAACTAAGAACACGAAGAACACGGGGAATAATTGGGAGAAATCACAAGGGGAAACACTAAAGAACACCTCCAATCACACATCCACTAGACAATCAAACACACAAGATCCACAAGGTACATGAACAACAAAGGGAAAGATACAAGGTCAGGTTCATCTCCATGAGGAGGTCTTGAAGGGGGGCACCCAGGAGGGGGGTCTTGAATCCAAGGGGGGTCTTCTCCATAGAGGGGCCTGATGACCCACAAGTATAGGGGATCTATCATAGTCCTTTCGATAAGTAAGAGTGTCGAACCCAACGAGGAGCAGAACGAAATGATAAGCGGTTTCCAGCAAGGTATTCTCTGCAAGTACTGAAATAAGTGGTAACAGATAGTTTTGTGATGAGATAATTTGTAACGAGCAACAAGTAACAAAAGTAAATAAGGTGCAGCAATGTGGCCCAATCCTTTTTGTAGCAAAGGACAAGCCTAGACAAACTCTTATATGATGTAAAGCGCTCCCGAGGACACATGGGAATATCGTCAAGCTAGTTTTCATCACGTTCATATGATTCACGTTCGGTACTTTGATAATTTGGTATGTGGGTGGACCGGTGCTTGGGTGCTGCCCTTACTTGGACAAGCATCCCACTTATGATTAACCTCTATTGCGAGCATCTGCAACTACAACAAAAGTATTAAGGTAAACCTAGCCATAGCATGAAACATATGGATCCAAATCAACCCCTTACGAAGCAACACATAAACTAGGGTTTAAGCTTCTGTCACTCTAGAAACCCATCATCTACTTATTACTTCCCAATGCCTTCCTCTAGGCCCAAATAATGGTGAAGTGTCATGTAGTCGACGTTCACATAACACCACTAGAGGAGAGACAACATACATCTCATCAAAATATCGAACGAATACCAAGTTCACATGACTACTAATAGCAAGACTTCTCCCATGTCCTCAGGAACAAAAGTAACTACTCACAAAGCATAAACATGTTCATAATCAGAGGGGTATTAATATGCATATAGGATCTGAACATATGATCTTCCACCAATTGAACCAACTAGCATCAACTACGAGGAGTAATTAACACTACTAGCAACCTAGTAGCACCAATCCCGGACTTGGAGACAAGAATTGGATACAAGAGATGAACTAGGATTTTGAGATGAGATGGTGCTGATGAAGATGTTGATGGAGATTTCCCTCTCCCGATGAGAGGAGCGTTGGTGATGACGATGGCGATGATTTCCCCCTCCGAGAGGGAAGTTTCCCCGGCAGAACAGCTCCGCCAGAGCCCTAGATTGGTTCCGCCAAGGTTCCGCCTCGTGGCGGCGGAGTTTCGTCCGAGAAGATGGCTTCTAATTTTTTTTCCATCGAAAGACTCCATATAGCAGAAGATGGCCACCGAAGGGCTACCAAGGGGCACACGAGGTAGGGGGCGCACCCAGGGGGGTAGGGCGCGCCCCCCACCCTCGTGGGCAGAGTGCGGCCCCCCTGGTGAAGTTCTTGCTCTCAGTATTTTTTATATATTTGGAAAACATCTTCTGTGAAGTTTCAGGACTTTTGGAGTTGTGCAGAATAGGTCTCTAATATTTGCTCCTTTTCCAGCCAGAATCCCAGCTGCTGGCATTCTCCCTCTTTATGTAAACCTTGTAAAATAAGAGAGAAAAGGCATAAGTATTGTGACATAATGTGTAATAACATCCCATAATGCAATAAATATTGATATAAAAGCATGATGCAAAATGGATGTATCAACTCCCCCAAGCTTAGATCTCGCTTGTCCTCAAGAGAGAAGCTGAAATCGAAAAATATGTCCACATGTTTAGAGATAGAGGTGTCGATAAAAATAAAATACGGACATAAGGGCATCATGATCATTCTTAGAACAGCAACTTATATAATTCTTTGTCATATAATCTCTAATGTTAGAGTAATAATTCAATCACAATATCAAGTATGAATCATAAACTTCATTGAAAACTAACAAACTACAATCTCAGTCATTGAAGCAATTGCAATTTATCATAACATAGGAAAGAGTCAATGTATAAGAGCTTTTCAGCAAGTCCACATACTCAACTATCATATAGTCTTTCACAATTGCTGACACTCACGCAATACTTATGGGTATGGAGTTTTAATCGAACATAGAGAAAGATAGGGGCTTATAGCTTTGCCTCCCAATGTTTTACCTCAAGAGTAATGTCAACAGTAATAGTTCATGAAAACTCACATCCAATTAGCCATATGTACCAGGGATCTTTCCAACATATTGTGCTTGCCAAAGGATAAAATGTAAAAAGGAAGGGTGAAGATCACCACGACTCTTATGCAATGTAGGAGATAAAAGTAAAAGATAGGCCCTTCGCAGAGGGAAGCAGAGGTTGTCATGCGCTTTTATGGTTGGATGCACAAGATCTTAATGCGAAAGAACGTCACTTTATATTGCCCTTTGTGATATGGACCTTTATTATGCAGTCTGTCGCTTTTATTACTTACATATCACACGATCGTATAAAGCTTATTTCCTCCACACCAATCAATCATACATATTTAGAGAGCAATTTTTATTGCTTGCACCGATGACAACTTACTTGATGGATCTTACTCAATCCATAGGTAGATATGGTGGAATCTTATGGCAAGACTGGTTTAAGGGTATTTGGAAGCACAAGTAGTATCTCTGCTTGGTGCAATGAATTTGGCTAGCATGAGGGGGAAAAGCAAGCTCATCATGTTGGAAGATCCAAGACAATATAATTTATCTCAGATGTAAGAAAACATAACCCATTATGTTGTCTTCCTTGTCCAATGTCAACTCTTTAGCATGTCATATTTTAATGAGTGCTCACAATCATAAAAGATGTCCAAGATAGTATATTTATATGTGAAGACCTCTCTTTCTTTATTACTTCCTATTAATTGCAACGATGACCAAAACTGTGTTTGTCAACCCTCAACAACTATTATTCATCGTACTCTTGCTATGTGAGCTCATTACTCTCCATAAGACTCACATGATCTCTTTGTTTCTTTTTATTTCTTTCTCTTTTCTTTTATTCACTTAGGATCATGGCAAAATAATCAAGCCCTTGACTCAACACTAATCTTTATTATATAGCTCATGGACTCGATTACATAGAAGGATAATAAAGCAAAACTCACAACTAGATCACACTAAGAACTTTTATTCTACTAGATTAAGATATTACCAAAAGGATCGAACTAAGAAAAACGGCAAAGATAAAAGTGATGGTGATACGATACCGGGGCACTCCCCCAAGCTTGGCAGTTGCCAAGTGGAGTGCCCATACCAGATACTCAATTCTTCTTGAGATGGTGGTGATTTTGTTGATGGCGTAGGCTTGTCGTCCTTCTTCCAAGGCATAGGCTCGCCATCATAGAAGGATGACCAAGTCTCCTGAAACCTCAAATCTGCAGCCAAACTCATCCTCTTGAATCTATATTCATACTCATAGTTTTGGTTTTGCAGGTCATAGATCTGGGCTTGGAGGTGCTCGTTTTTCTCATGAAGCTTGAAGATGGCCTCCCCAATGTCCTTGACGTCCAGCTTGTGGTTGTTGGTGAACTCCGTGATCATAATGTGATTGGAATCGATTCCACGCTCCACCATCTCCTGACACTTGAAAACTTCTTGCTCCAATGCCTCGAGCCTGGCCTCCGTGCTTCCGGTCTTCCTTGGTCCCTCAGCATCGCGGATGTGCAACAACCCCTCACGCATCTCTATGGTTTGAGGGTGTTGCAGCACTTCTGCGAGGTATGGATTGATGACCTTCTCGAAGAACTGGTCCTTGGGGGCACTTGAAGACGACATGACGACCTGGATCTGTTAGAAAAATAGCTCGAAACAAAGACACCAGATTTTTGCGTGATACGGGAGTCAAAACCCCCGGGAGGTTATATAATGAATTTTTACTGACCAAAATACGTGTCGTGTACGAAAACAGAGTCCGGAGAGCACACGAGGTGCCCACGAGGTAGGGGGGCGCGCCCAGTAGGGTAGGGCGCGCCCTCCACCCTCGTGGAGCCCTCTGTCCTTCCCGGACTGCTGCTTATTTTTCTATTTTTCTAAATATTCCAAAACGGAGAAATATTGCCTTAAAAAATGTTTTGGAGTCGGTTTACTTACCGTACCACATATCTATTCCTTTTCGGAGTCTGAAACGTTCCGGAAAGTGTCCCTTATGAATTCCTCCGGGGTTACAGTTTCAATAACATTGGTTTCAACATTTATGGGATTAACTGAGAAATAGTGTTTGATTCTTTGACCGTTCACCACCTTCGGATTTGTGCCTTCGAAGTTGTTGATTTTTATGGCACCGGAACGGTAGACCTCCTCGATAACGTAAGGACCTTCCCATTTAGAGAGAAGTTTTCCTACAAAAAATCTTAAACGAGAGTTGTATAGCAATACATAGTCACCTACATTAAACTCATGCTTTTGTATCCTTTTGTCATGCCATCTTTTAACTTTTTCTTTAAACAACTTGGCATTTTCATAGGCTTGGGTTCTCCATTCATCAAGTGAGCTAATATCAAATAACCTCTTCTCACCAGCAAGTTTAAAATCATAATTAAGTTCTTTAATAGCCCAATAAGCCTTGTGTTCTAGTTCGAGAGGTAAGTGACATGCTGTTCCATAGACCATTTTATACGGAGACATACCCATAGGATTTCTGTATGCAGTTCTATAGGCCCATAATGCATCATCAAGTTTCTTGGACCAATTCTTTCTAGATCTATTAACAGTCTTTTGCAAAATTAATTTGAGTTCTCTATTACTCAATTCTACTTGACCACTAGACTGAGGGTGATAAGGAGATGCAATTCTATGATTAACATCATATTTAGCAAGCATTTTACGGAAAGCACCATGAATAAAATGTGAACCACCATCAGTCATTAAATATCTAGGGACTCCAAATCTTGGAAAAATAACTTCTTTAAGCATTTTAATAGAAGTGTTATGATCAGCACTACTAGTTGGAATAGCTTCTACCCACTTAGTGACGTAATCAACAGCAACTAAAATATGTGTATAACCATTAGAGGAAGGAAAAGGTCCCATATAGTCAAAGCCCCAAACATCAAATGGTTCAATAACAAGTGAATAATTCATAGGCATTTATTGACGTCTACTGATATTACCAATTCTGACATTCATCACAAGATAAGACAAACTTACGGGCATCCTTGAAGAGAGTAGGCCAATAAAAACCAGATTGCAGTACCTTATGTGCAGTTCTATCTCCAGCATGGTGTCCTCCATAAGCTTCGGAGTGACACTTGCGTAGGATCTGTTCCTATTCATGCTCAGGTACACAAGGTCTAATAACACCATCCACTCCTTCTTTATAAAGATGTGGGTCATCCCAAAAGTAATGCCTCAAATCATAGAAGAACTTTTTCTTTTGCTGGTATGTGAAACTAGGTGGTATAAACTTAGCAACAATGTAATTAGCATAATCAGCATACCATGGAGTAGTATGAGAAGCATTTATGACATTTAATTGCTCATTGGGAAAGCTATCATCAATAGGTAGTGGGTCATCAAGCACATTTTCTAACCTAGACAAGTTGTCTGCAACGGGGTTTCAGCTCATTTTCTATCAACAATATGCAAATCAAATTCTTGTAGCAAGAGAACCCATCTAATAAGTCTAGGTTTAGCATCTTTCTTTTCCATAAGATATTTAATAGCAACATGATCGGTGTGAATAGTTACTTTAGAATCAACAATATAAGGTCTAAACTTATCACAAGCAAATACAACTGCTAAGAATTCTTTTTCAGTGGTAGCATAATTTCTTTGAGCGTAGTCTAGAGTTTTACTAGCATATTGAATAACATTTAGTTTCTTATCAAATCTTTGTCCTAGAATAGCACCTACAGCATAATCACTAGCATCACACATAATTTCAAATGGTAAATTCCAATCAGGTGGCTGGACAATAGGTGCAGAGATCAATGCTTTCTTAAGTATTTCAAATGCTTCTACACAATCATCATCAAAGAAAAATGGTATATCTTTTTGTAATAAATTAGTCAGAGGTCGAGAAATTTTTTAGAAGTCCTTAATGAACCTCCTATAAAAACCGGCATGACCAAGGAAACTTCTTATACCTTTGATGTCCTTGGGACATGGCATCTTTTCAATAGCATCAACCTTGGCTTTATCAACTTCAATACCTCTTTCAGAAACTTTATGCCCCAAGACAATACCTTCATTAACCATAAAGTGGCACTTTTCCCAATTCAAGACAAGATTAGTTTCTTCACATCTCTGCAAAACTCGATCAAGGTTGCTCAAGCAATCATCAAAAGAAGATCCATAGACGGAAAAGTCGTCCATGAAAACCTCACAAATCTTTTCACAAAAGTCAGAGAATATAGCCAGCATGCATCTTTGAAAGGTAGCAGGTGCATTACATAAACCAAAAGGCATACGTCTATAAGCAAAAGTACCAAAAGGGCATGTAAAAGTAGTCTTTGATTGATCTTTGGCTGGCACAGGTATTTGAGAGAAACCAGAATAACCATCTAGAAAGCAAAAATGTGTATGTTTGGACAATCTTTCTAGCATTTGATTGATAAAAGGTAAGGGGTAATGATCCTTTTTAGTAGCCTTATTTAATTTGCGGAAATCAATTACCATCCTATAACCTGTAATAATTCTTTGAGGAATCAATTCATCTTTATCATTAGGAACAACAGTAATACCTCCCTTCTTAGGGACACAATGGACAATGCTTACCCACTAACTATCAGCAATGGGATAAATTATACCTGCCTCAAGGAGCTTTAGTATCTCCTTTCTTACCACTTCTTTCATTTTAGGATTCAGACAGCATTGATGATCATGAACTGGTTTAGCATCTTCTTCCAAATTAATTTTATGTTGACATAGAGTGGGACTAATGCCCTTAAGATCATCAAGAGTGTACCCAATAGAAGCACGGTGCTTCTTCAGAGTTTTCAATAATCTCTCTTCCTCATGTTCTGAAAGGTTAGCACTAATAATAACAGGATATATCTTTTTCTCATCAAGATAAGCATATTTAAGAGTATCATGTAACGGTTTAAGCTCAAACATGGGATCACCCTTGGGTGGAGGAGGATCCCCTAGGATTTCAACAGGTAAATTATTTTTCAGAATAGGTTCCTGTTTAAAGAATACTTCATCTAATTCCCTTCTTTCATTCATAAACATATCATTTTCATGGTCTAGCAAGTATTGTTCTAAAGGATCACTAGGAGGTATGGCAATAGAAGCAAGACCAATAATTTCATCCTTACTAAGTAATTCTTATTCACGGTGTTGTCTACTAAATTTAGAAAAATTAAATTCATGAGTCATATCATCTAAACCGATAGTAACATCTCTTTTGCAATCTATGGTAGCATTAACAGTATTTAAGAAGGGTCTACCAAATATAATGGGACAAAAGCTATCTTGTGGGGAACCAAGAACAAGAAAATCAGCACGATATTTTGTTTTCCCACACAAGACTTCAACATCTCTAACAATTCCCATTGGTGAAATAGTATCTCTATTGGCAAGTTTAATTGTAACATCAATATCTTCTAACTCAACAGGTGCAATCTCATGCATAATTTCTTGGTATAAGGAATGAGGTATTGAGCTAGCACTAGCACCCATATCACATAAGCCATGATAACAATGATCTCCTATTTTAACAGAAATAACAGGCATGCCTACCACAGGTCTAGGATTATCTTTAGCACACGGTTTAGCAATTCTAGCAGTTTCATCACAGAAATAAATAACATACCCATCAATATTATCAGACAAGAGATCTTTAACAATAGCAATATTAGGTTCAACTTTAACTTGTTCAGGAGGTGTATATGTTTTAATATTGCTTTTATGAACCACAGTTGAAGCTTTAGCATGATCCTATATCCTAACAGGGAAAGGTGGTTTCTCAACATAAGAAGTAGGAACAGTAGGATCATTATAAGTGATAGTCTTTTCTTCAACTTTAATAGGTGCATCTACTTTTACTTCTATGGGAGGATGATATTTAAACCACTTCTCCTTAGGGAGATCAACATAGGTAGCAAAAGATTCACAGAAAGAAGCTACTATCTCAGAGTCAAGTCCATATTTAGTGCTAAATTTACGAAAAATATCGGTATCCATAAAAGATTTAACGCAATCAAAACTAGGTGTCATACCTGACTCCTTACCATTGTCGAGGTCCCAATCTTCAGAGTTGCGTTTAATTCTTTCCGATAAATCCCATTTGAATTCAATAGTCTTCATCATAAAAGAGCCAGCACAAGAAGTATCAAGCATGGTGCGATTATTACTAGAAAGTTGAGCATAAAATTTTTGAATAATCATTTCTCTTGAGAGCTCATGATTGGGCATGAATATAACATTGATTTAAGCCTACCCCAAGCTTGAGCAATGCTTTCCCCTTTGCGAGGCCAAAAATTACATATGTAATTGCGATCATGATGAACAAGGCGCATAGGATAAAACTTCTGATGAAATTCCAATTTCAATCGTTTGTAATTCCAAGACCTCATATCATCACATAGCCTATACCATGTCGATGCGTCTCCCCTCAAAGATAAGGGGAAGACCTTCTTCTTAACAACATCTCCGGATACACCTGCAAGCTTAAATAATCCACAAACTTCATCCACATATATCAGATGTTCATCGGGATGTTTTGTTCCATCTCCTAAAAAAGGATTAGCTAGCGGTTTTTCTATCATACCCGCAGGAACTTCAAAGCAAGCATTTTCATTTTCATTTTCAGTAGGTTCAGTAGGTTGAGGAGCAACTCTTTGCTCTACTGGTCGGGGTGAAGATACCCCGAACAAGCCCCCAAGAGGATTACTTTCCATGGTAACAAGTGACAGTAAATTTCAGCACACTATATAAATTTTTCCTTACCAAATTCCACCTACCAAAGGCGCTTCACTCCCCGGAAACGGCGCCAGAAAAGAGTCTTGATGACCCACAAGTATAGGGGATCTATCATAGTCCTTTCGATAAGTAAGAGTGTCGAACCCAACGAGGAGCAGAAGGAAATGATAAGCGGTTTCCAGCGAGGTATTCTCTGCAAGTACTGAAATAAGTGGTAACAGATAGTTTTGTGATGAGATAGTTTGTAACGAGCAACAAGTAACAAAAGTAAATAAGGTGCAACAATGTGGCCCAATCCTTTTTGTAGCAAAGGACAAGCCTAGACAAACTCTTATATGATGTAAAGCGCTCCCGAGGACACATGGGAATATCGTCAAGCTAGTTTTCATCACGTTCATATGATTCGCGTTCGGCACTTTGATAAGTTGGTATGTGGGTGGACCGGTGCTTGGGTGCTGCCCTTACTTGGACAAGCATCCCACTTATGATTAACCTCTATTGCAAGCATCCGCAACTACAACAAAAGTATTAAGGTAAACCTAACCATAGCATGAAACATATGAATCCAAATCAACCCCTTATGAAGCAACACATAAACTAGGGTTTAAGCTTCTGTCACTCTAGCAACCCATCATCTACTTATTACTTCCCAATGCCTTCCTCTAGGCCCAAATAATGGTGAAGTGTCATGTAGTCGACGTTCACATGACACCACTAGAGGAGAGACAACATACATCTCATCAAAATATCGAACGAATACCAAGTTCACATGACTACTAATAGCAAGACTTCTCCCATGTCCTCAGGAACAAAAGTAACTACTCACAAAGCATAAACATGTTCATAATCAGAGGGGTATTAATATGCATATAGGATCTGAACATATGATCTTCCACCAATTGAACCAACTAGCATCAACTACGAGGAGTAATTAACACTACTAGCAACCTACTAGCACCAATCCCGGACTTGGAGACAAGAATTGGATACAAGAGATGCACTAGGGTTTTGAGATGAGATGGTGCTGATGAAGATGTTGATGGAGATTGCCCTCTCCCGATGAGAGGAGCGTTGGTGATGATGATGGCGATGATTTCCCCCTCCGGGAGGGAAGTTTCCCCGGCAGAACAGCTCCGCCAGAGCCCTAGATTGGTTCCGCCAAGGTTCTGCCTCGTGGCGGCGGAGTTTCGTCCGAGAAGATGGCTTCTAATTTTTTTCCCATCGAAAGACTCCATATAGCATAAGATGGCCACCGGAGGGCCACCAGGGGGCCCACGAGGTAGGGGGCGCGCCCAGGGGGTAGGGCGCGCCCCCCACCCTCGTGTGCAGGGTGTGGCCCCCCTGGTGAAGTTCTTGCTCTCAGTATTTTTTATATATTTGGAAAACATCTTCCATGGAGTTTCACGACTTTTGGAGTTGTGCAGAATAGGTCTCTAATATTTGCTCCTTTTCCAGCCCAGAATCCCAGCTGTCGGCATTCTCCCTCTTTATGTAAACCTTGTAAAATAAGAGAGAATAGGCATAAGTATTGTGACATAATGTGTAATAACAGCCCATAATGCAATAAATATTGATATAAAAGCATGATGCAAAATGGACGTATCAGGGCCGCGGTCTCTCTCGTGGAGTAGATCCGTATGGATGAGCAAAGCTCTATCTCAAATGAGCTAATCCTTTGCTAACTCTAACTAGGTGGAGGTGGAGGAGTATATATAGTCTAAGGCCACGAAGGGGTAAGTGAAGAGGGGATACATGGGCCTCTGGCCCGGCTGTGCACGCGCAAGTGCCGGATGTCCTGGGCTTCAGGAGGCGCCGGATGTCCGGGGCTCGGGCTGGATGTCCGGGCTGAAGTGGCCAAACTTCTGGTGTGTTCTATCGTCGATGTCGGATTTCCGGGGGAGAGGCCGGATGTTCGGGAGTTGGCGGGGCGCCGGATGTCCGGGCACACAGGTCGGATGTCCGGCCACTGATGTCGTCGGCCGTATGTTGGGGCAGCTCATGCGCGACTGCCCATGCGCCAGATGTCCGGCCGCTGTAGCTTCAGCAACTCCGTCTTCTTCCGTCGTCGCTTCGAGGCTTCCCTCGTGGATGGTGTAGTTGTTCCTTGGCCCTTGCACTCCTCCTCGTCGTCTGTAGTGTTTCGACAATACCTATGCATGCACACGACTGGAGTGTCAAGTAGTATGCCATCCTTGAAGGGGTCAAGTGAGCACGTGTAAAGGAGACGATTCACCTTTGTGTATGTGAAGTAGATGTCGCACGTGTCACTGGCCGAACGGACTCTTGACATGGTGATGTCCATAGGATGCTCCGCATCATCTCCCCTCCCTTGGGAAAGATCCGACCTCGGATCGAAAACCAAATCACCATGGGAAATAGATGGCTTCGCCATGTAGAAGTGGATAGTCACCAAGTACTCGCCGTCTTGAAGCTCGAAATGGGCACTCTCCAATGTCACATCGTCTTGTGATTCCTTCAAAAGGAGTAAGAACAAAAAACACTTGGAAAAACAAATGTGGTTAGCATTAGTGCAAAACCAAGCATTCAAGAGGTTGTTCACCAAACAAGTGTCGTCATCATGCAAAGCATATGGTGTGACAAAGGATTGTGACATGGCATGTAAGCATATCAATCGAGCACAAGCAAAGAAATCATTGGGACAAGCATGTGAATGTGAGGTAGTGATGAAAATATGTGTGACAAGAGAAGAAGCATCTACCTCAAGTTAATAGCAAGCATTCACAAATTGCTCAATGAAAGGTCTATGGTAGGCATAGGAATCATTCGCAACACCAAATAAAATGAAGTGTCTAAACACATGGGTCAAGTGCAAGACAATCCAAGCATAATGTGCATGGGGTGTAGTGAATACCGTGTGGCACTCAACACAATGGAAAGAGCAATTGTTCATCATGTCTGAGGCAATCAAGGAAAGCATGTAGCAATCAATGGGACATGGCATATGTGAAGTGATGACATTGTTGCAACCAAACATATGAGAGGAGAAAGTAATCCAAGAATTGGATGCAACACACAAGGCATATATATCATGATGCATGGAATGGTGGAAATGACAAGTCGAAGCAAGATCTCTAACATGTGAGCAATCAAGTGGTCCAATATGAACAAGAAGTCTCATGGTGCAAGCAACACAAGTAGTATGATCCGCAATATCCATGCTCAAGAAAGATGTCACCTTGAAGGCGTGTCCTTGTGCATTCTTCACAATGCCGAAGTGGAAGGAAATGTGTTGTAGAAGCGAGTCGTGGTTGAATGTATGAGGCTCGCTCTCAAGAGCCCGAATGGTCAACTCACGTGAAGCGGAAGTCGACACAAGGTCCAAGTATCCTACACATGCACAAAAGAAAGCAAAGAATGTATGCGCATTGTAGATAAACACATCATCCATCATGATGGTTCTCTTCTCTTGCACATAACCATTCGAAGCACAAGTGCATGAATAATATGATGCAATAATGGCTATATTCATGGCACGGGGAATATGGTGCAAAGAGGTAAGGCAAGCATGCTTCACAAGAAATATGTCAAAATCTCCAAATATATGCGAGAATGCTATGGGGGCAAAATCATTATCAAGACTAAAGGCATAATTGCACTCAATACATGGCAAATCATCTAGCATGAGAGAGGCAACATATGGAGATGTTGGAAATATACCCTAGAGGCAATAATAAGATGGTTATTATTATATTTCCTTGTTCATGATAATTGTCTATTGTTCATGCTATAATTGTATTAATCGGAAACCGTAATATATGTGTGAATACATAGACCATAATATGTCCCTGGTAAGCCTCTAGATGACTAGCTCGTTGATCAATAGATGGTTGTGGTTTCCTGACCATGGACATTGAATGTCGTTGATAACGGGATCACATCATTAGGAGAATGATGTGATGGACAAGACCCAATCCTAAGCATAGCACAAGATCGTATAGTCCGTTTGCTAAAAGCTTTTCTAATGTCAAGTATCGTTTCCTTAGACCATGAGATTGTGCAACTCCCGAATACCGTAGGAGTGCTTTGGGTGTATCAAACGTCACAACGTAACTGGGTGGCTATAAAGGTGCAGTACAAGTATCTCCGAAAGTGTCTATTGGGTTGGCACAAATCGAGACTAGGATTTGTCACTCCGTATGACGGAGAGGTATCTCTGGGCCCACTCGGTAATGCATCATCATAATGAGCTCAATTTGACTAAAGAGTTAGTCACGGGATCATGCATTGCGGAACGAGTAAATAGACTTGCCGGTAACGAGATTGAACAAGGTATGGGGATACCAACGATCGAATCTCGGGCAAGTAACATACCGATAGACAAAGGGAATTGTATAGGGGATTGATTGAATCCCCAAAATCATGGTTCATCCGATGAGATCATCGTGGAATATGTGGGAGACAATATGGGTATCCAGATCCCGCTATTGGTTATTGGCTAGAGAGGTGTGTCGGTCATGTCTGCATGGTTCCAAAACCCGCAGGGTCTACACACTTAAGGTTCGGTGACGCTAGAGTTGTAATGGGAATAGTATGTGGTTACCGAAGGTAGTTCAGAGTCCTGGATGAGATTCCGGATGTCACGAGGAGTTCCGGAATGGTCCGGAGGTGAAGATCAATATATTGGACAAAGGGTATTGGAGTCCGGAAGTGTTCCGAGGGTACCAGGCTATGGCCAGCATGACCAAACGGTGTTTCGGGAGCCCCGACAAGTGTTGCAGGGCCTCATGGGCCAAGGGGAGGGGGAAAACCAGCCCACTAAGGGGTTGTGCGCCCCCACACCCTTTTCCCACATTACTTGGGGAGGTGGGGCGCCTCCACCTAACTTGGGAGGCAAGCCTCCACCTGCTTGGCTTGGGGGGCAAGTCTCCCTAGGGTTTCCCTAGGGAGATCCAATCTGCCCTAGCCGCCGCCCCCTAGGGGAAACCCTAGGGCGCCTCCCCCTCTCCCCTTCCCCCTATATATAGTGAGGGGGTGGGAGGGCAGCCATACCCTTCCCCTGGCGCAGCCCTCCCCTCTCCAACTCCTCCTCCTCTTTCGTAGTGCTTGGCGAAGCCCTGCCGGAGAACCACGAGCTCCTCCATCACCACGTCGTCGTGCTGCTGGAGTTCTCCCTCAAGTTCTCCTCTCCCCTTGCTGGATCAAGAAGGAGGAGACGTCCCCAGGTTGTACGTGTGTTGAACGCGGAGGCGCTGTCCGTTCGGCGCTAGATCGGATCTTCCACGATTTGAATCGTCGTGACCACGACTCCATCAACCGTGTTCTTGTAACGCTTCCGCTTAGTGATCTTCAAGGGTATGAAGATGAACTCCCTCTCTCTCTCATTGCTAGCATCTCCTAGATTGATCTTGGTGACACGTAAGAAAATTTGGAATTATTACTATGATCCCCAATAGTGGTATCAGAGCTAGGTCTATGCGTAGTTTCTTTGCACGAGTAGAACACAAAGTAGTTGCGGGCGATGATTTGGTTGATTTGCTTACCATTACTAGTCTTATCTTGATTTGGGGCATTGTGGGATGAAGCGGCCCAGACCGACCTTACACGTACGCTTACGCGAGACTGGTTCCACCGACAGACATGCACTTGATGCATAAGGTGGCTAGCGGGTGTCTGTCTCTCCCACTTTAGTCGGATCGGATTCGATGAATAGGGTCCTTATGAAGGGTAAATAGCAATTGGCATATCACCACGTAAAACATGCAACAACAATTAGAGGACGTCTAACTTGTTTTTGCAGGGTATGCTATGTGATGTGATATGGCCAAAAGGATGTGATGAATTATACATATGTGATGTATGAGATTGATCATGTTCTTGTAATACGATTCACGACTTGCATGTCGACGAGTATGACAACCGGCAGGAGCCATAGGAGTTGTCTTAATTTATTGTATGACCTGCATGTCAATGAAAAACACCATGTAATTACTTTACTTTATTGCTAACCGTTAGCCATAGTAGTAGAAGTAATAGTTGGTGAGACAACTTCATGAAGACACGATGATGGAGATCATGTTGTCATGCCGGTGACGAAGGTGATCGTGTCGCGCCTCGAAGATGGAGATCAAAAGGCGCGAGATGATATTGGCCATATCATGTCACTTTACGATTTGCATGTGATGTTTATCATGTTTGCATCTTATTTGCTTAGAACGACGGTAGCATGAATAAGATGATCCCTCACAAAATTTCAAGGAAGTGTTTCCCCTAACTATGCATCGTTGCAAAGGATCGTTGTTTCGAAGCACCACGTGATGATCGGGTGTGATAGATTCTAACGTTCTCATACAATGGGTGTAAGCCAGATTTACACATGCAAAACACTTAGGTTGACTTGGCGAGCCTAGCATGTACATGAAGGAAATATGCCCTAGAGGCAATAATAAAGTTATTATTTATTTCCTTATTTCATGATAAATGTTTATTATTCATGCTAGAATTGTATTAACCGGAAACATAATACATGTGTGAATACATAGACAAACATAGTGTCACTAGTATGCCTCTACTTGACTAGCTCGTTAATCAAAGATGGTTAAGTTTCCTAAACATAGACATGAGTTGTCATTTGATTAACGGGATCACATCATTAGGAGAATGATGTGATTAACTTGACCCATTCCGTTAGCTTAGCACTTGATCGTTTAGTATGTTGCTATTGCTTTCTTCATGACTTATACATGTTCCTATGACTATGAGATTACGCAACTACCGTTTACCGGAGGAACACTTTGTGTGCTACCAAACGTCACAACATAACTGGGTGATTATAAAGGTGCTCTACAGGTGTCTCCAAAGGTACTTGTTGAGTTAGCATATTTCGAGATTAGAATTTGTCACTCCGATTGTCGGAGAGGTATCTCTGGGCTCACTCGGTAATGCACATCACTATAAGCCTTGCAAGCATTGTAACTAATGAGTTAGTTGCGGGATGATGTATTATGGAACGAGTAAAGAGACTTGCCAGTAACAAGATTGAACTAGGTGTTGAGATACCGACGATCGAATCTCGGGCAAGTAACATACCGATGACAGAGGGAACAACGTATGTTGTTATGCGGTTTGACCAATAAAGATCTTCGTAGAATATGTGGGAGCCAATATGAGCATCCAGGTTCCGCTATTGGTTATTGACCGGAAACGTGTCTCGGTCATGTCTACATAGTTCTCGAACCCGTAGGGTCCGCATGCTTAAAGTTCGGTGACGATCGGTATTATGAGTTTATGTGATTTGATGTACCCAAGGTAGTTCGGAGTCCCGGATCAGATCGGGGATATGACGAGGAGACTCAAAATGGTCGAGACATAAAGATTGATATATTGGAAGGTTATATTCGGACACTGGAAGGGTTCCGGGGGTTACCGAATAAATACCGGAGTACTGGGGGTTACAGGAACCCCCCCCCCCCGGGGGCTTAATGGGCTTACATGGGCCTTAGTGGAAATAGAGGGCAGCAAGGGAAGTGTGGGGCACGCCCCCCAAGGACCAAATTGAATTGGTTTAGGGCAAGGGGGCGGCCCCCTCTTTCCTTCTCCTCCTCTCCTTTTCCTTCCCCTCTCCTACTAGGACTAGGAAAGAGGGGGCAAACCTACTTGGAGTAGGATTGCCCCCCCCCTTGGGCGCGCCTCTCCCCTTGGTCGGCCCTCTCCTCCTCCCTTCCTTTATATACAGGGGTAGGAGGGCACCCCAAAGACACAACAATTGATCAATGATCTCTTAGCTGTGTGCAGTCCCCCCTCCACCATAATCCTGCGTCGGTAGCATCATCATCACCGTCACCACGCCGTCGTGCTGACGAAACTCTCCTGTGAAGCTTTGCTGGATCGGAGCTCGCGGGACGTCATTGAGTTGAACATGTGCAGAACTCGGAGGTGTCGTGCGTTCGGTACTTGGATTGGTCGGATCGTGAAGACGTATGACTACATCAACCGCGTTGTGCTAACGCTTCCGCATTCGGTCTACGAGGGTACGTAGACACACTCTCCCCTCTCATTGCTATGCATCACCATGATCATGTGTGTGTGCGTAGGAATTTTTTTGAAATTACTACGTTCCCCAACAGTGGTATCAGAGCCAGGTTTATGCGTAGACATTATATGCACGAGTAGAACACAAGTGAGTTGTGGGCCATACAAGTCATACTGCTTACCAGCATGTCATACTTTGGTTCAGCGGTATTGTTGGATGAAGCGGCCCGGACCGACATTACGCGTACGCTTACGCGAGACTGATTCTACAGACGTGCTTTGCACATAGGTGGCTGGCGAGTGTCAGTTTCTCCAAATTTAGTTGAACCGAGTGTGGCTACGCCCGGTCCTTGAGAAGGTTAAAACATCACTAACTTGACGAACTATCGTTGTGGTTTTGATGCGTAGGAAAGAACGGTTCTTTCTCAGCCCATAGCAGCCACGTAAAACTTGCAACAACAAGGTAGAGGATGTCTAACTTGTTTTTGCGGGGCTTGTTGTGATGTGATATGGTCAAAACGTAATATAAGTTGTTGTATGAGATGATCATGTTTTGTTGAAGTTATCGGCAACTGGCAGAAGCCTTATGGTTGTCTCTTTATTGCATAAGATGCAAGTGCCATGTAATTGCTTTACTTTATCGCTATGTGGTAGCAATAGTTGCAAAAGCAATAGCTGGTGAGAAGACCATGTGACGACACATTGATAAAAGATCAAGATGATGGAGATCATGGTGTCATGCCGGTAAACAATGGAGATCATGACAATACTTTGCAGATGGAGAACAAAAGCACAAAATGATGATGGCCATATCATGTCACATATTTTGATTGCATGTGATGTTTATCTTTTATACATCTTATTCTGCTTTGTTTGACGGTAGCATTATAAGATGATCTCTCACTAAATTTCAAAGTAAAAGTGTTCTCCCTGAGTATGCACCGTTGCCAAAGTTCATCGTGCCGAGACACCACGTGATGATCGGGTGTGATAAGCTCAACGTTCGTCTACAACGGGTGTAAGACAGTTTTACACACGCAGAATACTCGGGTTAAACTTGACGAGCCTAGCATATGCAGATATGGCCTCGGAACACTGAGACCGAAAGGTCGAGCGTGAATCATATAGTAGATATGATCAACATAGTGATGTTCACCATTGAAAACTACTCCATCTCACGTGATGATCGGACATGGTTTAGTTGATTTGGATCACATGATCATTAGATGACTAGAGGGATGTCTATCTAAGTGGGAGTTCTTAAGTAATATGATTAATTGAACTTTAATTTATCATGAACTTAGTCCTGATAGTATTTGCATATCTATGTTGTAGATCAATAGCTCGCACATAACTTCCCCATTTATTTTTGATATGTTCCTAGAGAAAAATAAATTGAAAGATGTTAGTAGCAATGATGCGGATTAGATCTGTGATCTGAGGATTAGCCTCATTGCTGCACAGAAGAATTATGTCCTTGATGCACCGCTAGGTGACGGACCTATTGCAAGAGCATATGCAGACGTTATGAACGTTTGGCAAAGCTCGGTATGATGACTACTTGATAGTTTAGTGCATCATGCTTTACGGCTTAAAATCGGGACTTCAAAAATGTTTTGAATGCCACGAAGCATATAAGATGTTCCAAGAGTTGAAATTGGTATTTCATACTCATGCCCGGGTCAAGAGGTATGAGACCTCTGACATTACTTTGCCTATAAGATGGAGGAGAATAGCTCAACCAGTAAGCATGTGCTCAGATTATCTGAGTACTACAATCACTTGAATCAAGTGGGAGTTAATCTTCCAGATAAGATAGTGATTGACAGAGTTCTCTAGTCACTATCACCAAGTTGCTAGAACTTCGTGATGAACTATAATATGCAAGGGATAACGGAAACGATTCCCAAGCTCTTCGTGATGCTGAAATCGACGAAGGTAGAAATCAAGAAAAGCATCAAGTGTTGATGGTTAACAAGACCACTAGTTTCAAGAAAAGGGCAAAGGGAAGAAGGGGAACTTCAAAAAGAATGGCAAGCAAGTTGCGGCTCAAGTGAAGAAGCCCAAGTCTGGACCTAAGCCCGAGACTAAGTGCTTTTACTGCAAAGGGACTAATCACTGGAAGCGGAACTGCCCCAAGTATTTGGCGGATAAGAAAAATGGCAAAGTGAACAAAGGTATATTGGATATACATGTTATTCATGGTACTTTACTAGTGTTTATAGCAACCCCTCGGTATTTGATACTAGTTTAGTTCCTAAGAGTAGTAACTTGAAACGGGAGTTGCAGAATGAACAGAGACTAGTTAAGGGTGAAGTAACGATGTGTGTTGGAAGTAGTTCCCAGAATGATATGATTATCATCGCATACTCCCTATACTTTCGGGATTAGTGTTGAACCTAAATAAGTGTTATTTGGTGTTTGCGTTGAGCATGAATATGATTTGATCATGTTTCTTGCAATACGGCTATTCATTTAAGTTAAAGAATAATTGTTATTCTGCTTACATGAATAAAACCTTCTATGGTTATACACCCAATGAAAATGATTTGTTGAATCTCGATCGTAGTGATACACATATGTAACGCCCCAAGGCCGGAGCTTCAGATGCCTTTCAGGGTTTTCTGGGTTTCATTCTGTGTTTTGTTTCGTCTGTTGCATTCATCTTTGCATCGTGTGTACTCATGCCATCATGTCATTTCTTTTTCTTAAATCAACTAAATAAATTGCATGGATCTTCGGTCCATTTAAATCGAGGGAACTCACATGGTGATTTCTCTATATAACATATCCTCCCAGTAGTTTAGGGAGCTATATTAAATATTCCATTAATTTGGAATCATCGTAACACACGTGCAAAATAATCCCCTTGGCCTTTTCTTCTTCAAGTGTTGACTCTCTAACCTTGCCTTATACCCTTCCGTCATTTTCCGGAGCTCCGCATAAAATTTCAACATTTTTGGTCACTCCAAAAACCTCGTCCTAGTTCAAACCCATTCGAATTAAATTCAAATGAGTTTAAATTCTTATCGTTCGATCTGGCCTTTTCTAATTTTCTCGGAACAAGCGTATTTTTCTGAGTCTGAGAAAATTAACCCCATGCTCCAATTCTTTCCCTAACCCTCTCTTTATTTATTTTTTCTTCTCTCTATTTGTTTTTCTATTAAAGCAAATTAGAAAGGAATGAGAGAGAGGAGTTCAGCCTAGTCCAGCCCAGCTGGGCCTCTAATCGGCCCAACATTTTCCCCAAGGCCAAAGCCCACCGTAGCTTTCTAACCCTAACGCAGACCCCACTCCCATCGATCATTTCCTCGTCCTCTTGCGCCGCCAGAGACCACGCACGCAGGCGTGACCCCTTCTTCTCTCGATCTCCCCATCGACCCCTTCCCCTCGCACACAGGATCCCTTCTTCCTCACCTCGCGCCGCCACTTCGCCCTCCTCTGGCGCCGTCCCGCTCCCCCGCGCTCGTTTCCTCTGCCGGCGACTTCCACTACCTTGCCACCTCTGCTTCTCCTCGCCAAGGGCCCCTGCGCCTTGACCCGACCTCGCCTCTTCCACATTGTTGCCCCGTCAGGACGCCGCTCTGGTCCGCCCTGTGTGCTTCCTCGTCGTTTCGCCGCCCCAAGCTCCTCAAGAAGCCGCGCCGTCCGCCTCTGACCACGACTCCGGCGAGATTTGGGCAGCCCCGCGCTGGAGCCGTCGTTCCCGCACGCATGTGCCTCCTTCCTCGCCGCGAGCCTGCAACACCGCCGCCCTCCTTCCTCGCGCCCTCGCCTCTTTCTTCCTCCGTTCGGGTCAACACCGCCGCCGTCGGATCAGGCTGCCCTTCGCCAGGCTCCTCCCCTGCCGCTGGACCGGTCCTGCAGGAGCTCCTTGCCCGCGCCTGCCACCTGCTCCGCCTCCTCGTCGCTCCTCTTGGCCTCCCGCGGGACCTCTGTTGTCGTCGCCCCGCTGCCTTCTCTTGTCGCGACCAGGATCCCCCTCCTCGCGCCTCTGGTCACCTCGCCACCCCATCACCCGTCATGTGCCCGCAGCCGCGCAACACCATCTCTGCCGCCTCCACGCACCTCCGGTGACCTCCCGAGGCAGGGCCTTGGCAAGTCCCTCGATGCCCCTTAAGATTCATCCAGACAGGCAAGTTCGACTTTGGCGCCAAGTTCGTCTTCAAATCTGTACGACTACATCCGATGTGGATTTCGGCAAGTACCTGGAGGCCACAACGACACCAAGTACCATGACACCCATGTTCATCTACGAAAGGTGTACATCTACTCCCTCAAGACCGGACCCACAAGTACCATGATGACGCGTCATGTTCATCTACCGCCGTTTTCGGAACCGCTAAAAACGGCAAGTACCTCGGCTAGTACCTTGATGCCCGATGCATAGAACAACGACCGTCGCCGAAGACCCGGGTAGAAAAACGTCAAGTACTTATGACCGAAGAACGCCAAGTACCTCTCCGAAAAACGAACATGTACCACTACGTCCGGAGGCATCGGGTCCGTCAAGTCCAACAACGAATGGGTACAACTATCGGCGACCCCGAACGACTACCAAACATGAACCTCTACTTCCCCTCCAAAACGTGTTCCACTACCGTCGCCAAGTTCGCGAGAACCTCTATCGTCGACCATAGAGCATGCGAGATCGACTACTTCCACTACCGACGTCGCGAGAACGCCTACTTCCCTCTACGAACGAGAACCGTTCCCTTTGCACGCTCCGAAGATATAACCCCGAGACGACGCCCGTGAACGAATAAATGCATGTTGTATGAGATGCACCCTTGTTCGCCTCGAGTCCGAACTATCGGTGCACGTTGCCCCTCTTTTGCCTTGCCACCAACATGTGGGACACCCGGTATCCTGGATCACTCCCCGCCACTCTTGCACGTTTTGCGCACCCACACTTGTTTCCTTTGCACTAGCATCTCATTTGAGTTGCCGGATCACCGGAATGTTGCCATGGTAACATTTCTGTTTCGTCGCCATGGCACCCCTTTTTCCTTTCGCCATGGCGACAAATGCCTCATATTTTATCATGTCAACGTTTTCATAAATATTGCATAAAACTTGCATGTCATCCGCATCATGATAACAACTTCAAGTTTGGTTAAAATTGTTGTTTGCTTTAAATTGCTAATGCATATGGGGATTTACCGGATTAGTTATTTGTTATATCCGGCCCCATTTAAATTGTTTAGATGGTGTAGTTTTGTTATGTCTCACCTCTTGCCATGTTTAACAACATTTAATATTGTTGGGTTCCTAAACGAGAGAGAACTAAATAATTGATGTGGTGTTCCGTCAATATGCAACCCGTTGCATATTGAGCTCCACTTAATTTGTAGTATTGTTTGTGCACTTTGCCATGCCATGCTTCATTAAATCGGACATGCATCATACTTGATTGTGCATCATGCCATGTTTATGTGGTGGTTGTTTACTATGTGTTTTGCTTCTTTCCTGTGTTGCTTCTTCGGGTTGGTTCCGATAACGTCGCGTTTGTGAGGATTCGTTCGACTACGTCCGTTTGTCTTCTTCATGAACTCGTTCTTCTTCCTTGCGGGATCTCAGGCAAGATGATCATACCCTCGAAATCACTTCTATCTTTGCTTGCTAGTTGCTCGCTCTTTTGTTATGCATATGCTGCGATACCTACCACTTGCTTATCATGCCTCCCATATTGTTAAGCCAAGTCTCTAACCCACTTTGTCCTAGCAAACCGTTTCTTTGGCTATGTTACCGCTTTGCTCAGCCCCTCTTGTAGCGTTGTTAGTTGCGGGTGAAGATTGGAGTTGTTCCATGTTTGGAACATGGATGTTTTGTTGGGATATCACAATATCTCTTATTTAATTAATGCATCTATATACTTGGTAAAGGGTGGAAGGCTCGGCCTTATGCCTGGTGTTTTGTTCCACTCTTGCCGCCCTAGTTTTCTGTCATATCGGTGTTATGTTCCCGGATTTTGCATTCCTTACACGGTTGGGTTATAATGGGAACCCCTTGACAGTTCGCTTTGAATAAAACTCCTCCAGCAAGGCCCAACATTGGTTTTACCATTCTCCACCTAGCCTCTTTTTCCCTTGGGTTAGGCCAGCCCAAGGGTCATCTTTATTTTGACCCCCCCCCCGGGCCAGTGCTTGTCTAAGTGTTGGTCCAAACTAGAGCCCCTTGCAGCGCCACCTCGGGGAAACTCGAGGGCTGGTTTTAGTTGTACGGATTGCTTATCCGGTGTTGCCCTGAGAACGAGATATGTGGAGCTCCTATCGGGATGTCGGCGCATCCGGCGGTCTTGCATGACTTATTTTACCATTGTCGAGGATGTCTTGTAACCGGGATGCCGAGTCTGGTCGGATTGTCTTGGGAGAAGGAATATCCTTCAATGACCGTGAGAGCTTGTGATGGGCTAAGTTGGGACACCCCTGCAGGGATTTGAACTTTCGAAAGTCGTGCCCGCGGTTATGGGCAGATGGGAATTTGTTAATGTTCGGTTATAGAAAACCTGAAGATGATCTTAATTAAAATACATCAACCGCGTGTGTAACCGTGATGGTCTCTTCTCGGTGGAGACCGGGAAGTGAACACGGTGTTGGAGTTATATTTGACGTAGGTTGTTCTAGGATCACTTTTGATCATAGTTTTATCGACCGTGCCTTGCCTTCTCTTCTCGCTCTCATTTGCGTATGTTAGCCACCAAATATGCTAATCGCTTGCTGCAGCTCCACCTCATACCTTACCTTACCCATAAGCTTAAATAGTCTTGATCGCAAGGGTGTGAGATTGCTGAGTCCCCGTGACTCACAGATACTTCCAAAACCAGTTTGCAGGTGCCGATGATACCGTGCAGGTGACGCAACCAAGCTCAAGGAGGAGCTCTATGAAGATCTTGTCCTTTGTGTTGTTTCGTTCTAGTCGATCAGTAGTGGAGCCCAGTTGGGACGATCGGGGATCTGTGTAGCATTTGGGGTAGTCTTCTTTTATTTTGGGTTCCATAGTCGGACCTTGATTGTATCTGGATGATGTAATGTTTTATTCATGTATTATTGTGAAGTGGTGATTGTAAACCAACTATGTATCTCTTTCCCTTATGTATTACATGGGTTGTGTGAAGATTACCTCACTTGTGACATTGCTTTCAATGTGGTTATGCCTCTAAGTCGTGCTTCGACGCATGGGAGATACAGCCGCATCGAGGGCGTTACAAGTTGGTATCAGAGCCTTCCCTGACTTTAGGAGCCCCCTGCTTGATCGAATCGTTGGCGTTGTTGAGTCTAGAAAAAATGTTTTGAGTCATTTAGGATTATATATATCAGAGAGTTAGGAATTCTTTTTACTCCTCAGTCTCTTCGTCGCTCTGGTGAGGCCTCCTGACGTAGAGTTTTGACTCTTCTCTTCTCAAATTTCACTAAAAAAATTTAGGATCACGCGGGTATCTTGAAATCGTTTTCAATGGTTTTGTGACGAGAACATTGTTCTTGGTGCCTCCTGACATTTAGGGGTTGTGGCAGTGTCCCGGGGAGTTGAGCTCCGAGGTGTTGTCGTCACAATTTTATCGTTGCAGTTCTGGAATACCTGAGTTCGCCGACATGGAAAATCTATTTTATGCAGTTGTTGGTGAGATAACCTCGACGCCACCCAGTAATGGGGCGGGAGTTCGGGAGTATTGCTATAACTCGTATAACGGATGCTTTTCGAAGGTTGAGGTAAACGATTTCCGCAGGTTTCTTGGTTATGTGTTGAAGGATGGATACAGCTGGATGTAGGATTTGTCAGTTTGGGTGAGATATTATGCTTCCCCTGTATCCCCAACACCTGATTGCATATCCGGAAAATTTTGGGAGTTTATAAGTGGGAATTCAACTAGCTCTTAGGATTTCTTTCTGACAGATATATGATTTGAAATTGGGGTTCGACGTCTAGTGGTCCGCCTATTCACGGTTGATTTTACAGTGGTCTCGTTGTGTCTTAAGAGTCCTTGGCTATGCCGACTCGGGGACGCTTCGTATGTCATGTGCACTGCCTTGTACATGATGGTATTGTACGATCGAGCCCGTGTAGGCCCCACCACAAAAACTTCAGACGAAATCTCTATCATATGTTTGTTCCGGCTTATTCTGCAAGCCAATCCTTTGTTTTTGTTTTCAGTTGTGGTATTCGAGTTGCTTCGAAGTCAAATGTTAATTCTATACCTTTTCCAAGTGGTGTTCTCATGTTCCTATGTGAATATCAATCCTTCATGATAATCGAGATTGTCATGTCAATCCTTTTCAACCTGTGAGTTTTCTCTTCAAGTGGATCCGATCATTCCAACATCCGCAAGATCAACTCAAGTCTTCTCAACGGTGTTGATTAATCCGTCCCAAATTGCCTTTGTTTTCCCGCCCACCCACCCTTTTTCTTCGAGGACTCGGATTTCTTTATCAAGTATCTATCTTATGAATAGAAAGTCTCTCCATTCTTTTCCGTCAATGTTCTTATCCTGTGATTCTCATGAAGATTCTAATGGAGCTTCAAGATCATCATTCTTCATTCTTTTCTTCACCGGTGAATTAAATTCAAGTTTTGTTGTTGATCATATCCTTTTCCTCGTTTCAAATACCTTCTCATGCCGGTGCACCTCACAATCATTCACTTCTCACTATTCATTTGTTCGGGAGTGCTGAAGATATCTCAGAAGGCTCGTCTTTTCATTCAAGATCCGTTCAAACCTATCTCGAGGTTGTTATCTCATTCTAGCCATTTGATTCAACCGGTGTAATCTCTCTCTTTAAATCTTTTCAATGGTGTTTCTCTTGAGTGGGCCCTAACCCACAGGTCTTTTCCCAGGATCTTACCTGACTCTTCGTATTTTCCTGGAGCTATTCTCAAATCTTCTAAAGTTTGACGTAAGAATGATTCATCATTAGTCATATGTATTTCTCCAAGATCTTTCAAATTCTTTCACCGTTGGCTCAACCTTTCTATTCGTCTTCCCGGAGTATCTCAACAACTCATGGTGGTGTTTCTCGTCGTCATTCTCAACACTTGAAGACCGAAGAAGATTTTTTACTCTCAATCTTATCCGTTCTCTTCAAGATTCGTGATTCTATCTTATTGCAATCCTCTCATAATCGTCTTGATTGTGAGAATTCTTTTCACCCACCCGGAGCTTTTCATGAGTAGTTTCCTATTCTTTCCTCCGAAGGCCATCTTTTCAAATATTATTCATTCCAGCTTTCAGCTCTCGTTCTTCAATCTTACCGGTGCATTGTTCAAATATCCTCTAATCAGCTCATGATCTTTTCGTTCTCTGGTATCAAAACTATCTCAAGTATCTTCATTCAGTTCACAATTCTTACCCGGTGTTTCATCCCTTTATTTCGTTCATTTTCAATTCTTACGGTGGTTCGTTCAAGATTTCTCTTCCTTCTTTATCATATCAATGTATTCGTTGTTTCAATCCTACCAGTGGTCCATTGAGTTTATGCCCTATCTCTCTTAATCCTTTCAACGAGAATAAGTAGTTTGCCAAATCCATTTGCTTGTCATCAATTTAATTGGTGAAAGATAAGCATAATGTAATTATTATTCTTGTTTCATCGAGTGAACTCGATTCCCTATTCCGGAGGCTCAACAAATTCCTGATTTCAATTGTTTCATCTCCTCTTTTTCCCGGAGTTCCAACCTTTTTCAATTTTTTTCATCGCGAAGATCCATCTAAGCATTACAAGGATTCACCTTGTGTTTTCAACTTCCCTTTCTTTTTGTTTTGATCATTCTTTTGGTTACCGGAGTTCTTCATGAAGGTTCTACATGATGGTTCATAAAGGATTTAATTTCCTTCTCGAAGTGTTCATCAACATTCTTTTCTAAGGAGCTCAAGCTTTCTTCATCTTGCAATCCAGAGTGCTATTCTTTCTACCTCATCTTTTGAGATGATGTTATGCCACTCTTTACAATTTGAGTTTGTGTTTCATGATTCCCATTTTTGTCAAGATTGAGATATTTTAAATCCATCAACCTCTTCGTTGGGGTTATTTTGGGTTTTTCATCTAAATCCTTCCCTAAGGATTGTTGCTTTTTATGGTGCTCATAAATGACCCAAGTTCTTCATCTATCATCCCGGTGAAATATTTTCTCGTCTTCTTGTTCATATGAATCCAATTTTTTTCCCGTGAGTGGCAGAATCTCACCTCATAGTTTTGAGTTGTTCTCCATAAGTCCACTACAAGATTACTCTTTTCATTGTTGGTTTTTTCCAACAACTACGTTCGACCCTTCTCCTAAAGATGCTTCAATCTCATTCGAGATAGAAGATATTGTTTTTCTCCTCCGTTCATTCCATTCCATTATCTCATTTCTTCCGGAGGCATTGTGATGCTGCTCTCTTCAAACCTTCTTCTGTTCTTGTTAGGTTCTTGTTCTTTTCATGCTTATCCATTTAACCGGAGTGTTGTGCCCATTTACTCAAGTTCTTTTCGCCTTATCAGGCCTTGCATCTCTTTTCAACCGGAGTGATGTCCGAATTTGTTCTTCCTTGTTACTATTTCCTACCGGAGTGCTTTCAACTTTGTTCTTCTTCACGACATTCTTTCTTTCAATCTGTTCAACCTCTCAAGGTTCTCTGGTTTCACTCGTTTGTCAAAGAAGCAACTTAGTTTTACCTCTTCTCTTTCTCTTCCGTTTTTTCCCTCCGGTGCCATTCTAGATCTCGGGACGAGATCCTTTCGTAGTGGTGGAGTGTTGTAACGCCCCAAGGCCGGAGCTTCAGATGCCTTCCAGGGTTTTCTGGGTTTCGTTGTGTGTTTTGTTTCGTCTGTTGCATTCATCTTTGCATCGTGTGTGCATCATGTCATCATGCCATCATGTCATTTCTTTTTCTTAACTCAACTAAATAAATTGCATGGATCTTCGGTCCATTTAAATCGAGGGAACTCACATGGTGATTTCTCTATATAACATATCCTCCCAATAGTTTAGGGAGCTATCTTAAATATTCCATTAATTTGGAATCATCATAACACACGTGCAAAATAATCCCCTTGGCCTTTTCTTCTTCAAGTGTTGACCCTCTAACCTTGCCTTATACCCTTCCATCATTTTCCGGAGCTCCACATAAAATTTCAACATTTTTGGTCACTCCAAAAACCTCGTCCTAGTTCAAACCCATTCGAATTAAATTCAAATGAGTTTGAATTCTTATCGTTCGATCTGGCCTTTTCTAATTTTCTCGGAACAAGCGTATTTTTCTGAGTCTGAGAAAATTAACCCCATGCTCCAATTCTTTCCCTAACCCTCTCTTTAGTTTTTTTCTTCTCTCTATTTGTTTTTTTGTTAAAGCAAATTAGAGAGGAATGAGAGAGAGGAGTTCAGCCTAGTCCAGCCCAGCTGGGCCTCTAACCGGCCCAAACTTTTCCCCAAGGCCAAAGCCCACCGTAGCTTTCTAACCCTAGCACAGACCCCACTCCCATCGATCGTTTCCTCGTCCTCCTGCGCCGCTAGAGACCACGCACACAGGCGCGACCCCTTCTTCTCTCGATCTCCCCATCGACCACTTCCCCTCGCACGCAGGAGCCCTTCTTCCTCACCTCGCGCCGCCACTTCGCCCTCCTCTGGCGCTGTCCCGCTCCCCCGCGCTCGTTTCCTCTGCCGGCGACTTCCACTACCTTGCCGCCTCTGCTTCTCCTCGCCAAGGGCCCCTGCGCCTCGACCCGACCTCGCCTCTTCCACGTCGTTGCCCTGTCAGGCCGCCGCTCTGGTCCGCCCCGTGCGCTTCCTCGTCGTTTCACCGCCCCAAGCTACTCAAGAAGTCGCGTCGTCCGCCTCTGACCACGACTCCGGCGAGATTTGGGCAGCCCCGTGCTGGAGCCGTCGTTCCCGCACGCCTGTGCCTCCTTCCTCGCCGCGAGCCTGCAGCGCTGCCGCCCTCCTTCCTCGCGCCCTCGCCTCTTTCTTCCTCCGTTCGGGTCAACGCCGCCGCCGCCGGATCAGGCTGCGCTTCGCCGGGGTCCTCCCCTGCCGCTGGACCGGTCCTGCAAGAGCTCCTTGCCCGCGCCTGCCACCTGCTCCGCCTCCTCGTCGCTCCTCTCGGCCTCCCGCGGGAGCTCTGTTGCCGTCGCCCCGCTGCCTTCTCTTGTCGCGACCAGGACCCCCCTCCTCGCGCCTCTGGTCACCTCGCCACCCCATCACCCGTCACGTGCCCGCAGCCGCGCAACACCATCTCTGTCGCCTCCACGCACCTCCGGTGACCTCCCGAGGCAGGGCCTTGGCAAGTCCCTCGATGCCCCTTCAGATTCATCAAGACCGGCAAGTTCGACTTCGGCGCCAAGTTCGTCTTCAAATCTGTACGACTACATCTGATGAGGATTTCGGCAAGTACCTGGAGGCCACAACGACGCCAAGTACCACGACACCCATGTTCATCTACAAAACGTGTACATCTACTCCGTCAAGACCGGACCCACAAGTACCACGATGATGCGTCATGTTCATCTACCATCGTTTTCGGAACCGCTAAGAACGGCAAATACCTCGGCTAGTACCTTGATGCCCGATGCATAGAACAACGACCGTCGCCGAAGACCCGGGTAGAAAAACGTCAAGTACCTATGACCGAAGAACGCCAAGTACCTCTCCGAAAAACGAACATGTACCACTACGTTCGGAGGCATCGGGTCCGTCAAGTCCAACAACGAATGGGTACAACTACCGGCGACCCCGAACGACTACGAAACGTGAACCTCTACTTCCCCTCCAAAACGTGTTCCACTACCGTCGCCGAGTTCGCGAGAACCTCTACCGTCGACCCTAGAGCATGCAAGATCGACTACTTCCACTACCGACGTCGCGAGAACGCCTACTTCCCTCTACGAACGAGAACCATTCCCTTTGCACGCTCCGAAGATATAACCCCGAGACGACGCCCGTGAACGAATAAATGCATGTTGTATGAGATGCACCCTTGTTCGCCTCGAGTCCGAACTATCGGTGCACGTTGCCCCTCTTTTGCCTTGCCACCGACATGTGGGACACCCGGTATCCGGGATCACTCCCCGTCACTCTTGCACGTTTCGCGCACCCACACTTGTTTCCTTTGCACTAGCATCTCATTTGAGTTGCCGGATCACCGGAATGTTGCCATGATAACATTTCCGTTTCGCCGTCGTGGCACCCCTTTTTCCTTCCGCCATGGCGACAAATGCCTCATATCTTATCATGTCAATGTTTTCACAAATATTGCATAAAACTAGCATGTCATCCGCATCATGATAACAACTTCAAGTTTGGTTAAAATTGTTGTTTGGTTTAAATTGCTAATGCATATGGGGATTTACCGGATTAGTTATTTGTTATATCTGGCCCCATTTAAATTGTTTAGATGGTGTAGTTTTGTTATGTCTCACCTCTTGCCATGTTTAACAACATTTAATATTGTTGGGTACCTAAACGAGAGAGAACTAAATAATTGATGTGGTGTTCCGTCAATATGCAACCCGTTGCATATTGAGCTCCACTTAATTTGTAGTATTGTTTGTGCACTTTGCCATGCCATGCTTCATTAAATCGGACATGCATCATACTTGATTGTGCATCATGCCATGTTTATGTGGTGGTTGGTTACTATGTGTTTTGCTTCTTTCCGGTGTTGCTTCTTCGGGTTGGTTCCGCTAACGTCGCGTTTGTGAGGATTCGTTCGACTACGTACGTTTGTATTCTTCATGGACTCGTTCTTCTTCCTTGCGGGATCTCAGGCAAGATGACCATGTTGGGGAACGTTGCAGAAAACAAAAAATCTCCTACGTTTCACCAAGATCAATCTATAGAGTCAACTAATAACGAGAGGAGATTGCATCTACATACCCTTGTAGATCACGAGCGGAAGCGTTCAAGAGAACGGGGATGACGGAGTCGTACTCGCCGTGATTCAAATCACCGATGACCAAGTGCCGAACGGACGGCACCTCCGCGTTCAACACACATACGGAGCGGATGACGTCTCCTCCTTCTTGATCCAGCAAGGGTAAGGAGAGGTTGATGAAGATCCAGCAGCACGACGGCGTGGTGGTGGATGCAGCAGTGAACGCAGCAGGGCTTCGCCGAGTTTCTGCGAGAGGGAGAGGTGTAGCAGGGGAGAGGGAGGCGCCAAGGCTTGAGGTGCGGCTGCCCTCCCCCCTTTATATAGGCCCCCTAGGGGGTGCGCCGGCCCTAGGAGATGGGATCTCCTAGGGGGGCGGCGGCCAAGGGGTTGGAGTAGCCCCCAAGGCAAGTGGAGGCGCCCCCTCCCCTAGGGTTACCAACCCTAGGCGCATGGGGGGCCCAAGGGGGGGGGCGCACCAGCCCACTAAGGGTTGGTTCCCCTCCCCACTTCAGCCCATGGGGCCCTCCGGGATGGGTGGCCCCACCCGGTGGACCCCAGGGACCCATCCGGTGGTCCCGGTACAATACCGGTGACCCCGAAACTTTCCCGATGGCCGAAACAACACTTCCTATATATAATTCTTCACCTCCGGACCATTCCGGAGCTCCTCGTGACGTCCAGGATCTCATCCGGGACTCCGAGCAACTTTCGGATTACTGCATACTCATATCTATACAACCCTAGCGTCATCGTACCTTAAGTGTGTACCCTACGGGTTCGGGAGAAAAGCAGACATGACCGAGACGACTCTCTGGTCAATAACCAACAGCGGGATCTGGATACCCATGTTGGATCCCACATGCTCCTCGATGATCTCATCGGATGAACCACGATGTCGAGGACCTAATCAATCCCGTACTCAATTCCCTTTGTCAATCGGTACGTTACTTGCCCGAGACTCGATCGTCGATATCCCAATACCTCGTTCAATCTCGTTACCGGCAAGTCACTTTACTCGTACCATAATGCATGATCCCTTGATCAACCACTTGATCACATTGAGCTCATTATGATGATGCATTACCAAGTGGGCCCAGAGATACCTCTCCGTCATACGGAGTGACAAATCCCAGTCTCGATTCGTGCCAACACAACAGACACTTTCGGAGATACCTGTAATGTACCTTTATAGTCACCCAGTTACGTTGTGACGTTTGGCACACCCAAGGCACTCCTACGGCATCCGGGAGTTGCACAATCTCATGGTCTAAGGAAATGATACTTGACATCCAGAAAAGCTACAGCAAACGAACTACACGATCTTTGTGCTATGCTTAGGTTTGGGTCTTGTCCATCACATCATTCTCCTAATGATGTGATGCCGTTATCAATGACATCCCCATGTCCATAGCCAGGAAACCATGACTATCTGTTGATAAATGAGCTAGTCAACTAGAGGCTCACTAGGGACACATTGTGGTCCATGTATTCACACATGTATTACGATTTCCGGATAATACAATTATAGCATGAATAATAGACAATTATCATGAACAAGGAAATATAATAATCATTTTATTATTACCTCTAGGGCATATCTCCAACAGACCATACCCTCGAAATCACTTCTATCTTTGCTTGCTAGTTGCTCGCTCTTTTGTTATGCCTATGCTGCGATACCTACCACTTGCTTATCATGCCTCCCATATTGTTAAGCCAAGCCTCTAACCCACCTTGTCCTAGCAAACCGTTTGTTTGGCTATGTTACCGCTTTGCTCAACCCCTCTTATAGCGTTGTTAGTTGCAGGTGAAGATTGGAGTTGTTCCATGTTTGGAACATGGATGTTTTGTTGGGATATCACAATATCTCTTATTTAATTAATGCATATATATACTTGGTAAAGGGTGGAAGGCTCGGCCTTATGTCTGGTGTTTTGTTCCACTCTTGCCGCCCTAGTTTTCCGTCATATCGGTGTTATGTTCCCGGATTTTGCGTTCCTTACACGGTTGGGTTATAATGGGAACCCCTTGACAATTCGCTTTGAATAAAACTCCTCCATCAAGGCCCAATATTGGTTTTACCATTCGCCACCTAGCCTCTTTTTCCCTTGGGTTAGGCCAGCCCAAGGGTCATCTTTATTTTAACCCCCCCCCCCCGGGCCAGTGCTTGTTCTAAGTGTTGGTCCAAACTAGAGCCCCTTGCAGCGCCACCTCGGGGAAACTCGAGGGTTGGTTTTAGTTGTACAGATTGCTTATCCGGTGTTGCCTTGAGAACGAGATATGTGCAGCTCCTATCGGGATGTCGGCGCATCGGGCGGTCTTGCTGGACTTCTTTTACCATTGTCGAGGATGTCTTGTAACCGGGATGCCGAGTCTGGTCGAATTGTCTTGGGAGAAGGAATATCCTTCGTTGACCGCGAGAGCTTGTGATGGGCTAAGTTGGGACACCCCTGCAGGGATTTGAACTTTCGAAAGCCGTGCCCGCGGTTATGGGCAGATGGGAATTTGTTAATGTCCGGTTGTAGAAAACCTGAAGATGATCTTAATTAAATCCGCGTGTGTAACCATGATGGTCTCTTCTCGGCGGAGACCGGGAAGTGAACACGGTGTTGGAGTTATGCTTGACGTAGGTTGTTCTAGGATCACTTCTTGATCATAGTTTTATCGACCGTGCCTTGCCTTCTCTTCTCGCTCTCATTTGCATATGTTAGCCACCAAATATGCTAGTCGCTTGTTGCAGCTCCACCTCATACCTTACCTTACCCATAAGCTTAAATAGTCTTGATCGCGAGGGTGTGAGATTGCTGAGTCCCCGTGACTCATAGATACTTCCAAAACCAGTTTGCAGGTGCCGATGATACCGTGCAGGTGACGCAACCAAGCTCAAGGAGGAGCTCTACGAAGATCTTGTCCTTTGTGTTGTTTTGTTCTAGTCGATCAGTAGTGGAGCCCAGTTGGGACGATCGGGGATCTGTGTAGCATTTGGGGTAGTCTTCTTTTATTTTGGGTTCCGTAGTCGGACCTTGATTGTATCTGGATGATGTAATGCTTTATTCATGTATTGTTGTGAAGTGGCGGTTGTAAGCCAACTATGTATCTCTTTCCCTTATGTATTACATGGGTTGTGTGAAGATTACCTGACTTGCGACATTGCTTTCAATGCGGTTATGCCTCTAAGTCGTGCTTCGACACGCGGGAGATATAGCCGCATCGAGGGCGTTACAACATATTCATAATATTGAAGCCAAAAGATGCAAAGTTAATAATGATAGTGCAACTTATTTGTGGCACTGCCGTTTAGGTCATATTGGTGTAAAGCGCATGAAGAAAATCCATGCTGATGGGCTTTTGGAATCACTTGATTATGAATCAGTTGATGCTTGAGAACCATGCCTCATGGGCAAAGATGACTAAGACTCTGTTCTCCAGAACAATGGAGCGAGCAACTGATTTATTGGATATAATACATACTGATGTATGAGGTCCGATGAGTGTTGAGGCTCGCGGCGGGTATCATTATTTTCTGACCTTCACAGATGATTTGAGCAGATATGGTATATCTACTTGAAGAAACATAAGTCTGAAACATTTGAAAAGTTCAAAGATTTCAGAGTGAAGTGGAAAATCATCGTAACAAGAAAATAAAGTTTCTATGATCTGATCGCAGAGGCGAATATTTGAGCTACGAGTTTGGTCTTCAATTAACACAATGTGGAATAGTTTCACAAACTCATGCCACCTGGAACACCACGGTGTTATGGTGTGTCTGAACGTCATAACCGTACTTTATTTGATATAGTGCAATCTATGATGCCTCCTACCGATTTACCACTATCGTTTTGGGGTTATGCATTAGAGACAGCTGCATTCACATTAAAAAGGGCACCATCTAAATCCGTTGAGACGACACTGTATGAAATGTGGTTTAGCAAGAAACCTAAGCTATCGTTTCTTAAAGTTTGGGGTTGCGATGCTTATGTGAAAAAGCTTCAACCTGATAAGCTCGAACCCAAATCGGAGAAATGTGTCTTCATAGGATACCCAAAGGAAACTGCTGGGTACACCTTCTATCACAGATCCGAAGGCAAGTCATTCGTTGCTAAGAATGGATCCTTTCTAGAGAAGGAGTTTCTCTCGAAAGAAGTGAGTGCGAGGAAAGTAGAACTTGATGGGGTAACTGTACCTGCTCCCTTATTGGAAAGTAGTTCATCATAGAAACCGGTTCCTTTGACACCTACACCAATTAGTGAGGAAGCTAATGATGACGATCATGAAACTTCAGAGTTACTATGAAACCTCGTAGGTCAACCAGAGTAAGATCCGCACCAGAGTGGTACGGTAATCCTGTTCTGGAGGTCATGTTGCTAGACCATAACGAACCTACGAAATATGAGGAAGCGATGATGAGCCCAGATTCCGCGAAATGGCTTGAGGCCATGAAATCTGAGATGGGATCCATGTATGAGAACAAAGTGTGGACTTTGGTTGACTTACCCGATGATCGGCAAGCCTTAGAAAATAAATGGATCTTCAAGAGGATGACGGACGTTGATAGTAGTGTTACTATCTACAAAGCTAGACTTGTCGAAAAAGTTTTTGACAAAGTTCAAGGTGTTGACTACGATGAGATTTTCTCACTCGTAGCGATGCTTAAGTCTGTCCGAATCATGTTAGCAAATTTCCGCATTTTATGAAATCTGGCAAATGGATGTCAAAACTACATTTCTTAATGGATTTCTTAAAGAAGAGTTGTATATGATGCAACCAGAAGGTTTTGTCGATCCTAAAGGTGCTAACAAAATGTGCAAGCTCTAGCGATCCATCTATGGACTGGTGCAATCATCTCAGAGTTGGAATATACGCTTTGATGAGTTGATCAAAGCATATAGTTTTATACAGACTTATGGTGAAGCCTGCGTTTACAGGAAAGTGGGTGGGAGCACTACAGCATTTCTGATAAATATATGTGAATGACATATTGTTGATTGGAAATAATGTAGAATTTTCTGGAAAGCATAAAGGAGTATTTGAAAGGAGTTTTTCAAATAAAGACCTCAATGAAGCTACTTACATATTAAGCATCAAGATCTATAGAGATAGATCAAGACACTTGATAAGTTTTTTCAATGAGTACATACCTTGAAAAGATTTTGAAGTAGTTCAAAATGGAACAGTCAAAGAAAAAGTTCTTACCTGTGTTACAAGGTGTGAAATTGAGTAAGACTCAAAGCCCGACCATGACAGAAGATAAAAAGAGAATGGAAGTCATTCCCTATGCCTCAACCATAGTTTCTATAAAGTATGCCATGTTGTGTACCAGATCTATTGTATACCCTACATTGAGTTTAGCAAGGGAGTACAGTAGTGATCTAGGAGTAGATTACTGGATAGCGGTCAAAATTATCCTTAGTGGAATAAGGATATGTTTCTCGATTATGGAGGTGACAAAAGGTTCGTCGTAAAGGATTACGTCGATGCAAATTTTGACACTGATCCAGATGACTATAAGTCTCAATCTGGATACATTTTGAAAGTGGTAGCAATTAGCTAGAGTTGCTCCGTGCAGAGCATTGTTGACATAGAAATTTGCAAAATACATATGGATCTGAATGTGGCAGACCCGTAGACGAAACTTCTCTCACAAGCAAAACATGATCACACCTTAGTACCCTTTGGGTGTTAATCACATAGCGATATGAACTAGATTATTGACTCTAGTAAACCCTTTGGGTGTTGGTCACATGACGATGTGAACTATGGGTGTTAATCACATGGTGATGTGAACTATTGGTGTTAAATCACATGGCGATGTGAGCTAGATTATTGACTCTAGTGTAAGTGGGAGACTGAAGGAAATATGCCCTAGAGGCAATAATAAAGTTATTATTTATTTCCTTATTTCATGATAAATGTATATTATTCATGCTAGAATTGTATTAACCGGAGACATAATACATGTGTGAATACATAGACAAACATAGTGTCACTAGTATGCCTCTACTTGACTAGCTCGTTAATCAAAGATGGTTAAGTTTCCTAACCATAGACATGAGTTGTCATTCTATTAACGGGATCACATCATTAGGAGAATGATGTGATTGACTTGACCCATTCCGTTAGCTTAGCACTTGATCGTTTAGTATGTTGTTATTTCTTTCTTCATGACTTATACATGTTCCTATGACTATGAGGTTATGCAACTCCCTTTTACCGGAGGAACACTTTGTGTGCTACCAAACATCACAACGTAACTGGGTGATTATAAAGGTGCTCTACAGGTGTCTCTAAAGGTACTTGTTGAGTTGGCGTATTTCGAGATTAGGATTTGTCACTCCGATTGTCGGAGAGGTATCTCTGGGCCCACTCGGTAATGCACATCACTATAAGCCTTACAAGCATTGTAACTAATGAGTTAGTTGCGGGATGATGTATTACGGAGCGAGTAAAGAGACTTGTCGGTAACGAGATTGAACTAGGTATTGAGATACCGACGATCGAATCTCGGGCAAGCAACATGCCGATGATAGAGGGAACAACGTATGTTGTTATGCGGTTTGACCAATAAAGATCTTCATAGAATATGTGGGAGCCAATATGAGCATCCATGTTCCGCTATTGGTTATTGACCGGAAATGTGTCTCGGTCATGTCTACATAGTTCTCGAACCCGTAGGGTACGCACGCTTAAAGTTCGGTGACGATCGGTATTATGAGTTTATGTGATTCGATGTACCGAAGGTAGTTCGGAGTCCCGGATGAGATCGGGGATATGATGAAGAGTCTCGAAATGGTCGAGACATGAAGATTGATATATTGGAAGGTTATATTCGGACACTGGAAGGGTTCTGGGGGTTACCGGACCCCCCGGGGGGGCTTAATGGGCTTACATGGGCCTTAGTGGAAATAGAGGGCAGCAAGGGAAGTGTGGGGCATGCCCCCCAAGGCCCAAACCGAATTGGTTTAGGGAAAGGGGGGCCGTCCCCCTCTTTCCTTCTCCTCCTCTCCCTTTCCTTCCCCTCTCCTACTAGGACTAGGAAAGAGGGGGCAAACCTACTTGGGGTAGGATTGCCCCCCCCCCCTTGGGCGCGCCTCTCCCCTTGGCCGGCCCTCTCCTCCTCCCCTCCTTTATATACAGGGGTAGGGGGCACCCCAAAGACACAACAATTGATCATTGATCTCTTAGCCGTGTTCGGTGCCCCCCTCCACTGTAATCCACCTCGATCATATCGTAGCGGTGCTTAGGCGAAGCCCTGCGTCGGTAGCATCATCATCACTGTCACCACGCCGTCGTGCTGACAAAACTCTCCTTTGAAGCTTTGCTGGATCGGAGCTCGCGGGACGTCATCGAGTTGACCATGTGCAGAATTCGAAGGTGTCATGCGTTCGGTACTTGGATCGGTCGGATCGTGAAGACGTACGACTACATCAACCGCGTTGTGCTAACGCTTTCGCATTCGGTCTACGAGCGTATGTAGACACACTCTCCCCTCTTGTTGCTATGCATCACCATGATCATGTGTGTGTGCGTAGGAATTTTTTTGAAATTACTATGTTCCCCAACAGTACAGACATGGCCTCGGAACACAAGAGACCGAAAGGTCGAACATGAGTCGTATAGTAGATGCGATCAACATGGAGATGTTCACTGTTGATGACTAGTCCGTCTCACGTGATGATCGGACACGTCCTAGTCGATTCGGATCATCTATCACTTAGATGAATAGAGGGATGTCTATCTAAGTGGGAGTTCATTAAATAATTTGACTAGATGAACTTAATTATCATGAAAATAGTCTAAATTGTCTTTGCAAATTATGTTGTGGATTAATAGCTCGCGCTTTAGCTCCTTGTTTTTTAATACGTTCCTAGAGAAAGACTAAGTTGAAATATATTGTAAGCAATGGTGCGGACTAGGGCCGTAGTCTGAGGATTGTCCTCACTGCTACACAGAAGGCTTTTGTCTTTGATGTACCGCTCGGTGTGCCAACCCCTCTGGTGTCGTCTGTGGATGTTGTAAACAGCTGGCAGACACGTTCTGGTGACTACATGATAGTTTAGTGCGCCATGCTTTACGGCTTAGAGTCAGGGTTCCAAAAAGCATTTTGAACGCCATAGAACATATGAGATGTTCCAAGAGCTGAAATCGGTATTTCAGGCTCATGCCCGTGTTGAGAGGTTTGAGACCTTTGACAAGATCTTTGCCTACAAGATGGGGAGAATAGCTCAGCAAGTGAGCATGTGCTTAGAATGTCTGGGTACTTCAATCACTTGAATCAAGTGGGAGTTAATCTTCCAGATAAGAGAGTGATTGACAAAGTTCTCCAGTCACTATCACCAAGCTACTAGAGTTTCGTGATGAACTATAACATGCAAGGGAAGATGATCCCGGAGCTGTTCGTCGTGCTTAAGGCCGTAAAGGTAGAAATCAAGAAGGAGCATCAAAGTGTTGATGGTTAACAAGACCACTGGTTTCAAAGAAGGGCAAGGGCAAGAAGGGAAACTTCATGAATGGCAAGCCAGTTGCCGCTCTAGTGAAGAAACCCAAGAACCCAAACCCAAGACGAAGTGCTTCTATTAGGGGAACGGTCACTTGTAGCGGAACTGCCTCAAATACTTGGTAGATAAGAAGGATGGCAACTTCAACAAAAGTATATTTGATTTATGTGTTATTGATGTGTACCTTACTAGTACTCCTAGTAGCACCTGGATATAAGATACCGGTTCAGTTGCTAATATTGGTAACTCGAAACAAAAGCTACGGAATAAACAGAGACTAGCTAAGGGCGAGGTGACGATGTGTGTTGGAAGTGTTTCCAAGGATTAGTGTTGAACCCAGATAAATGTTGTTTGCATTGGTGTCTACGTTGATCATGAACATGATTAGATCATGTTTATTGCGATACGGTTATTCATTTAAGTCAGAGAATAATGGTTATTCTGTTTACATGAATAATACCTTCCATGGTCATGCACCCAATGTGAATGGTTTATTGAATCTCGGTTGTAGTGATACACATGTGCATAACATTGATGCCAAAAAATGTAGAGTTGATAATGATAGTACCACTTTATTGTGGCACTGCCGCTTAGGTCATATTGGTGTAAAGCGCATGAAGAACCTCCATGCTAATGGACTTTTGGAGTCACTTGATTTTGAATCACCTGACACATGTGAACCATGTCTCATAGGCAAGATGACTAAAACCCCGTTTTCTGGAACAATGGAGCGGGCAAGTGACTTGTTGGAAATCACACATGCTGATGTGTGCGGTCCGATGAGTGTTGACGCACGCGGTGGATATCGTTATTTTCTCACCTTCACCGATGAATTGAGTAGATATGTGTATATTTACTTAATGAAGCATAAGTCTGAAAGTTTGAAAAGTTCAAGCAATTTCAGAGTGAAGTTGAGAATCATCATAACAAGAAGATCAAGTTCCTACGATCTGATCAAGGGGAGAGTATCTGAGTTATGAGTTTGGCAATCACTAAAGACAAGGTGGAATCGTTTCACAATTGATACCACCTGGAACACCATAGTGTAATGGTGTGTCCGAACATCGTAATCGCATCCTATTGTATATGGTGCGATCTATGATGTCTCTTACCGATCTACCGCTATCATTTTGGGGTTATGCATTAGAGACAATTACATTCACTTTAAATAGGGCACCATCTCAGTCAGTGGAGACGACGTCGTATGAACTATGGTTTGGAAGAAACCTAAGTTGTTGTTTCTTAAGGTTTAGGGCTACGATGCTTATGTCGATAGGCTTCGGCCAGAAAAGCTCGAACCCAAAGCGAAAAATTGTGTCTTCATATAATACCCAAACAAGACGATTGGGTATACCTTCTATCTCAGATCTGAGGGCAAAGTGTTTGTCGCTATGAACGGGTCCTTTCTTGAGAAAGAGTTTCTCTCAAAAGAATTGAGTGGGAGGAAGATAGAACTTGATGAGGTTGTTGAACCTTCACTTCAACCAGAGAGTAGCGCATCACAGAAAGATGTTTCTGTGGCACCTACGTCAGTTGAAGAGAAAGTTAATGATGATGATCATGAAGCTTTAGATCAAATTACTATCGAACCTCATAGGTCGACAAGGGTGTGTACAACTTCTAAGTGGTAACCCTGTCTTAAAGGTCATGTTGTTGGACAATGATGAACCTGTGAGCTATGGAGAAGGGATGGTGGGCCCAGATTCCAACAAATGGCTGGAAGCCATGAAATCCGAGATAGGATCCATGTATGAGAACAAAGTATGGACTTTGGTGGACTTGCCCGATGAACGGCAAGCCATTGAGAATAAATGGATCTTTAAGAAGAAGACAAACGCTGATGGTAATGTCACCATTTGTGAAGCTCGGCTTGTCTCAAAGAAGTTTCCGACAAGTTCAATGAGTTGACGATGATGAGACTCTCTCGATCATAGCGATATTAAAGTCTGTTAGAATTATGTTAGCAGCTACTGCATTTTCATTTATGAAATCAGGCAGATGGATGTCAAAACAAAGTTTCCTTGACGGTTTCCGTGAGGAAAGGCTGTATGTGATACAACCGGAAGGTTTTGTCAATCCTAAGGATGCTAAAAGGTGCAAAATCCAGCGGTCCTTCTATGGACTGGAGCAAGCATCTCGGAGTTGGATCATACGCTTTGATGAGGTGATCAAAGCATTTGGGTTTATACAAAGTTTGCAAGAAACTTGTATTTGCAGGAAAGTGAGTGGGAGCACTACAACATTTTGATAAGTATATGTGGATGACATATTTTTGATCAGAAATGATGTAGAATTTCTAGAAAGCATAAAGGGTTGTTTGAATGGAGTTTTTCAAAGAAAGACATGTGTAAAACTGCTTACATGTTGGGTATCAAGATCTATAGAGATAGATCAAGACGCCTGATAAGACTTTCACTGAGCACATACCTTGACATGATCTTGAAGGAGTTCAAGATGGGTCAGTCAAAGAAGGAGTTCTTGCCTGAGTTGTAAGGTGTGAAGTTAAGACTTGAAGCTCGACCACAGCAGAAGAAAGAGAAAGGACGAAAGTCGTCCCCTATGCCTTAGCCATAGGCTCTATACGATATGCCATGCTGTGTACCGCGATGTGCCTTGCCACGTGTCTAGTAAGGGGGTATAAGAGTGATCCAGGAGTGGATCATTGGACAACGATCAAAATTGTCCTTAGGAATAAGGAAATGTTTCTCGATTATGGAGGTGATGAAGAGTTCGACGTAAAGGGTTACGTCGATGCAAGCTTTAACACCTATCCGGATGACTCTGAGTAGTAAACCGGATACGTATAGTGGAGCGACCTTTTGGAATAGCTCCAAGTGGAGCATAGTAGCAACATCTACAATATGAAATAGAGATTTCTGAAGAACACACGGATCTAAATGTTGCAAACCCGTTGACTAAAACCTCTCTCGTAAGCATAACATGATCAAACCCTAGAACTCACTAAGTGTTAATCACATGGTGATGTGAACTAGATTATTGACTCTAGTAAACTCTTGGGTATTAATCACATGGCGATGTGAACTAGATTATTGACTCTACTAACTCTTCGGGTGTTAGTCACATGGCTATGTGAACTATGAGTGTTAATCACATAATGATGTGAACTAGATTATTGACTCTAGTGCCAGTGGGAGACTGTTGGAAATATGCCCTAGAGGCAATAATAAAATGGTTATTATTATATTTCCTTGTTCATGATAATTTTATATTGTTCATGCTATAATTGTATTAATCGGAAACCGTAATACATGTGTGAATACATAGACCATAATATGTCCCTAGTAAGCCTCTAGTTGACTAGCTCGTTGATCAATAGATGGTTGTGGTTTCCTGACCATGGACATTGGATGTCGTTGATAACGGGATCACATCATTAGGATAATGATGTGATGGACAAGACCCAATCCTAAGCATAGCACAAGATCGTGTAGTTCGTTTGCTAAAAGCTTTTCTAATGTCAAGTATCGTTTCCTTAGACCATGAGATTGTGCAACTCCCGGATACTGTAGGAGTGCTTTGGGTGTATCAAACGTCACAATGTAACTGGGTGGCTATAAAGGTGCACTATAGGTATCTCCGAAAGTGTCTGTTGGGTTGGCACGAATCGAGACTGGGATTTGTCAATCCGTATGACGGAGAGGTATCTCTGGGCCCACTCGGTAATGCATCATCATAATGAGCTCAGTTTGACTAAAGAGTTAGTCACGGGATCATGCATTGCAGAACGAGTAAAGAGACTTGCCGGTAACGAGATTGAACAAGGTATGGGGATACCGACGATCGAATCTCGGGCAAGTAACATACCGATAGACAAAGGGAATTGTATACGTGATTGATTGAATCCCCAACATCGTGGTTCATCCGATGAGATCATCATGTAACATGTGGGAGCCAATATGGGTATCCAGATCCCGCTATTGGTTATTGCCAGAGAGTTGTCTCGGTCATGTTTGCATGGTTCCCGAACCCGTAGGGTCTACACACTTAAGGTTCGGTGACGCTAGAGTTGTAAGGGAATAGTATGTGGTTACCGAAGGTAGTTCGGAGGCCTGGATGAGATCCCGGACGTCACGAGGAGTTCTGGAATGGTCCGGAGGTGAAGATCGATATATTGGACAAAGGGTATTGGAGTCCGGAAGTGTTCCGGGGGTACCATGCTATGGCCAGCATGACCGAAGGGTGTTTCGGGAGCCCCAGCAAGTGTTGCAGGGCCTCATGGTCCAAGGGGAGGGGGCAAACCAGCCCACTAAGGGGCTGTGCGCCCCCACACCCTTTTCCCACATTACTTGGGGAGGTGGGGCGCCTCCACCTGGCTTGGGAGGCAAGCCTCCACCTGCTTGGCCTGGGGGGCTAGTCTCCCTAGGGTTTCCCTAGGGAGATCCAATCTGCCCTAGGCGCCGCCCCCTCTCCCCTTCCCCCTATATATAGTGAGGGGGTGGGAGGGCAGCCATACCCTTCCCCTGGTGCAGCCCTCCTGATGAGGACATCAATACAATTGTTACACCCACAGCCCCTGCTGCTATACATACTGGACCAATTACTAGAGCTTGTGCACGCCAACTAAATTACCAGGTACTTTCGTTTCTTGGTAATGATTCTAATGTTCATGAGAATATGATGCTGCCTAAATTGGATACATTTGTTTTGCTTACAAATGAAGGGCCTAGCTTGGAGAAGGATGAACATTGGAGCAAGAACAAGCATGGAGATGATGGCATGCGCAAGGGGAACAAGAACGGAGTTACAAGTGATGATTTCAGGACTTTGAAGCCACCATAATGGGTGCATGAAGCCTTGGACGAAATATACAAGATGCCACTTCATAAATTTCGTCCCGAGGCTATTTTAGGTGCTGCGTCACCTTATTATTGGGCCAGGCCCATGTAATTTCGAAATACATAAGTATATGCTATTTTTAGAGTCCGTATGTGTGGGGAAACAAGAGATAGGGTTGATTTCGGACCCCTCCACCAAGGGCCACGAAATTCCCCCCTCTTCCTCCATATATACAGTCCTTAGGGCATCGTTTAGACTTTGGGTTTTGTTTAGATTAAAAGTTCGCCATAGCTGCAACTTCGCGTACTTCGTTTGTGTTCAACGACCAGACAAAGGCGTCACAGAACCCCACCTTGATCAATAAAGCTTTCATCTTATTTTCGCAATATCCAGAATTGCAATCTCAGTTTCTTGCTTGTTCTTCGTTTGCTCGCAGGAAACAGACCCTCGTGGTCAGGTTGATCGTGCTCCGGCGTGGTCAATAACCTCTCCGAGTTGGTTTAGCGATTGCTAAGGCGCGACGTCCTCGCACGTTCGTAGTCGGATCGTCAAAGTCGACTGCCACCAAAGCGATATCCATCATCTCATCGAAAGACGGGACACCTTTGACTCTATCATATGCTATCCCTCCCCTTCTTTGTTCGAGGTAAACCTAAAACAAAGTCCATAGATATATCCTCCCAAGGAACACTAGGTACAGGCAAAGGCATATATAAACCATGAGGATTGAGTCGTGACTTAGCTTTTTGACATGTAGTGCAGCGAGCAATAAAACGCTCAACATCCCGTCTCATCTTTGGCCAAAAGAAATGTGTAGCAAGTACGTCCTCCGTCTTCTTCACGCCAAAGTGTCCCATTAATCCTCCTCCATGCGCCTCCTGCAACAACAAAGGACGAACGGAGCTAGCTGGAATGCATAGCTTGTTAGCACGAAACACAAATCCATCGTTAACGACAAACTTGTTCCACATTCTTCCTTCTTTACAATTCTGCATTACATCTTTAAAATCAGCATCATGCACATATTGATCTTTGATGGTCTCCAAACCAAATATTTTGAAGTCAAGTTGTGAAAGCATAGTATAGCGACGAGACAATGCATCAGCAATAACATTTTCTTTTCCCTTCTTGTGTTTAATGACATAAGGGAAAGTCTCAATGAATTCAACCCATTTAGCATGTCTACGATTCAGTTTAGCTTGACTTTTAATATGTTTCAAAGATTCATGATCAGAATGTATAACAAATTCTTTGGGCCATAAATAATGTTGCCATGTTTCTAAAGTCCGAACAAGAGCATATAATTCTTTATCATAAGTAGAATAATTCAGACTAGGCCCACTCAATTTTTTCGAAAAGTATGCAACAGGTTTGCCATCTTGTAATAACACACCTCCTAATCCAATTCCACTAGCATCACATTCAAGCTCAAAAGTCTTATTAATATCAGATTTGGTGGCAAATAAACATGCACTTTTCAATTTAATTTCAGAAGCAACACTAGATGGTTTATTATTAGGCTTCATTTGTTGCTCAAATTCTTTTGCCACAATCTGATTTTCACTCTTATTCGTCTCCTGTTTTGCTTTATTAGCTCTATTAATATCATCTTTCAAAATGGAATCAGGAGTCATAGGAAGCAAAGTAATATTTTTATCCTTATGAACAAGAGTATAGTGATTGTTTCTACCATGGTGTACAGAATTTTTATCAAATTGCCATGGTCTACCAAGTAATAAGGAACATGCTTGCATAGGTACCACATCACAATCAACATAATCAGCATATGTAGAGATACTAAAATGCACACGAACAGTACGTGTTACCTTAACCTTGCCGCTGTTGTTGAACCATTGGATGTAGTAAGGATGTGGATGTGGTCTTGTGGTGAGAGAAAGCTTCTCCACCATCTCCATGCTAGCCAAGTTGTTGCAGCTCCCTCCGTCTATTATGACGCGCACAGAACGTTCCTTCACAACTCCCTTGGTATGGAACAAATTGTGCCTATGATTTTGCTCAGCTTGTGTGACCTGCACACTCAAAACACGTTGAGCGACTAAACATTCATACCTGTCAGCGTCTTCAGGAGCCATGTATTGCGTCTCATGATCAGAATCATCTCCACCATGTTCTTCACGTGTAATAAGAGCCAATGTCTCCTCATCATAGTCACTAGCGGACTCATATCCACCATCCGCGGTAGCAATCATCACACGCGGAGATTTGCATTCTCTCGCATAATGACCTCCTCCCTTACAACGACGACAAATAATATCACTTGTGTGCCCTGTTGATGCCATGGAAGAAGAAGAACTCCGTGCAGGCCCAGCAGGTGCGCTCTTGGCAGATAATGGTGGTTGTGCCTGTTTTCTTGTATCACGACTGGAGGAGGCACCTAATTGAGGTGCTGGTGCAGTTGAAGTAGAAGATGCACGCGGTGTCCATGATGAAGGTCGGCCTGCAGAAAAGTTAGTTCGCGCCAATGCTTGTCGATCCTGCACTTCACGTTCAGCTTTACAAGCAAGATGGAATAAACGAGTGATATTAGTATACTCCTTATAGTCTAGAATGGTCTGAGTCTCTCTATTTAATCCACCCAGAAAACGTGCAAGCATAGCTTCATTCTCCTCAACAATACCACATCTAATCATGCCAGTTTGTAATTCCTAATAATATTCTTCTACAGAATTTTTCCCTTGTCTTAAACGCTGCAATTTTTGAAGCAATTCACGTTGATAATATGGTGGAACCCAACGCGTACGCATAGCAGTTTTCAAAGCAGCCCAAGTAGTTGGAATAGGATATAATCTACAATGTTCAGACCACCATACACATGCAAAACTAGTGAAAGCACAAACGGCAGCAGCAACTCGTCTCTCCTCAGGATATTGTAAACATGTAAATCGTTGTTCAGTTTCTAACTCCCAAGTAAGATATATATCAGGAACATATCTACCCTCAAATGGTGGAATATTCAATTTCAGTTTAGGAATATGGACATCATCTCGTACCTGAGGTGGTGGTGCAGGCCTACCATTACGAATATATACCTGAGGTCGACCTGCTGGTGGTGGTACAGGTGGCTGCACGTAGTGTTGATTTTGATCAACCTCATCCTCATAATCTCCCACATAATCATCCTCCTCCGCATCAGCAGCAGGAACCACAGAAGTATCAACAGCAGCACCAACAGTTTGGCCAAACGCAAGAGGAACACGGCTTGCTCGGCGGAGGTCTGCTTCGCGACGTGGAGGTAGTCGTTGTTGTTGTTGTTGGAGAGGTGCGTTAGGTGCAGCGGGTGGTGGTGGTGGAAGACGCGCGAGCAATTCATTAAACTTGTTATCGAGCTTTGTTTCGAACGTCTTCTCAAGGCCAGTGATCTTCTCCATGGCCTCTTCAAAATTGTTCAGCACATCTTGCACCTGTTCAGTCATCATTTGCTGAAACTTATCATGAAGCTCCTTGTTCGATAAATTCTCCCAGTCAATCTCGTCGGCTTGTGATCCTGGCATGGTTAGCAGCAATAGAAACACACAAGAATTTTGACGATCACTAAAGAGATTATGCAAGGCTCAGATTGGCTCGGATATGATGAACTAACCCTAATTTTTTTTGTGGCTTTTTCGTGGACTATAGGTATGAAGACAGACTCGATCTAAACTACGAAAAACTGTAAAATCTCACCGAGCAACCTGGAAATCTGATACCACTTGATAGAGGCGGGGTGTCCCGATCTTTCGATGAGATGATAACTAACGATTTGGTGGAGACGACTTTGACGATCCGACTACAAACGTGCACGACGTTGCGCCTTAGCAATCGCTAAACCAACTCCGAGAGGTTATTGACCACGCCGGAGCACAATCAACCTGACCACGAAGGTCTATTCCTGCAAGCAATCGAAGAACAAGCAAGAATATGATAAAAGCAATCTGAATATTGCGAGTATATATGAAGTATTGATAAAGGTGGGGATCCGTAAGCGGTCTTGGTCTGGTCGTTGGACACAAACGAAGTACACGAAGTTGCAATGGCTAACTTTTAACTAAACAAATTCCAAGGAAAAGCTACTAGATGGATCTACTTATATAGGAGCAAGGGGTGGCGGCCAAGGAGGTGGGAGGACGTCCCAAGGCAGCCTAAAACTAAATCTAGGTCGTACAAGGCCAATGGGCCCAAGTGGAGGTGATGTAACACCTTTGGACTTGTAGTTTGACTCGGATTCTGCTGCAGCATCAGATTGTTTCGTCCACAACTCAACGCTCCGGATGAATTTGAAGGTGATTCCAATTGGGTTGGAAAGTGCACGAAATCTAGTTTCCAACAAAAAAAGAATCACCCAATTCGGAGTCCGTATGAAAAACTTGTGTGCGTTTTGAGTCAGGTGTGTCTGTGCAGTCCGAATCTGAATCCAGAACGTGAGAGACTTGGACTCTATCTTCTCTTGGGCCAAAAGTGACGTGAGAGAACTTTTTGAACAGCAAATAAACATCTCTTTCTTCCTTATCTTCATATGTGGATTGTACAAATGTCCCATACACCTGCAATTAGACAAAACACTGAAGTGTGTGAAGTATTTTTGTTTTGGATAACATAAATAGATTATTGAATAGTTTGCACTAGAAATCACCTGACAAATATGCATATATGCAATATTTTTGGTCATATCCAAGGTAGTCATGTCCTCATCACTACATCCAATGGTTCAACAACAGCGGCAAGGTTAAGGTAACACGTACTGTTCGTGTGCATTTTAGTATCTCTACATATGCTGATTATGTTGATTGTGATGTGGTACCTATGCAAGCATGTTCCTTATTACTTGGTAGACCATGGCAATTTGATAAAAATTCTGTACACCATGGTAGAAACAATCACTATACTCTTGTTCATAAGGATAAAAATATTACTTTGCTTCCTATGACTCCTGATTCCATTTTGAAAGATGATATTAATAGAGCTAATAAAGCAAAACAGGAGACGAATAAGAGTGAAAATCAGATTGTGGCAAAAGAATTTGAGCAACAAATGAAGCCTAATAATAAACCATCTAGTGTTGCTTCTGAAATTAAATTGAAAAGTGCATGTTTATTTGCCACCAAATCTAATATTGATGAGCTAGATTTCAGCAAATCTGTTTGCTATGCTTTTGTGTGCAAAGAGGCATTATTTTCATTCGAGGACGTGCCTTCCTCTTTGCCTCCTGCTGTCACTAACATTTTGCAGGAGTTCGCTGACGTTTTTCCACAAGACGTGCCACCGGGATTACCGCCTATTCGAGGGATTGAGCATCAGATTGACTTAATTCCCGGTGCTTCACTGCCAAACCGTGCACCATACCGTACCAATCCAGAGGAGACGAAGGAGATTATGCGTCAAGTACAAGAGCTTCTCGACAAAGGTTATATACGCGAATCCCTTGGTCCTTGTGCTGTTCCTATTATTCTAGTGCCGAAAAAGGATAGTACATCACGTATGTGTGTTGATTGTAGAGGCATTAATAATATTACTATTCGTTATCGTCATCCTATTCCTAGGCTAGATGATATGCTTGATGAATTGAGTGGCTCTACAATATTCTCCAAAGTTGATTTGCGTAGTGGCTACCATCAAATTCGTATGAAATTGGGAGATGAATGGAAAACAGCATTTAAAACTAAGTTTGGATTATATGAGTGGTTAGTCATGCCTTTTGGGTTAACTAATGCACCTAGTACTTTCATGAGATTAATGAACGAAGTTTTACGTGCTTTCATTGGACGATTTGTGGTAGTTTACTTTGATGACATATTGATTTATAGCAGATCTTTGGAAGAACATTTGGAACATTTACGTGCTGTTTTTATTGCTCTACGTGATGCACGTTTGTTTGGTAACCTTGGGAAGTGCACCTTTTGCACCGACCGAGTATCTTTTCTTGGTTATGTTGTTACTCCACAGGGAATTGAAGTTGATAAAGCCAAGATTGAAGCTATTGAGAGTTGGCCGCAGCCCAAAATGGTCACACACGTGAGGAGTTTTCTTGGCCTCGCTGGATTCTATAGGCGTTTTGTGAGAGATTTCAGCACCATTGCTGCACCTCTCAATGAGCTTACAAAGAAAGATGTGCCTTTTCTTTGGGGTACCGCACAGGAAGAAGCCTTCTCCGTATTGAAAGATAAGTTGACACATGCTCCTTTACTCCAACTTCCTGATTTTAATAGGACTTTTGAGCTTGAATGTGATGCTAGTGGAATTGGATTAGGAGGTGTGTTATTACAAGATGGCAAACCCGTTGCATACTTTTCTGAAAAATTGAGTGGGCCTAGTCTGAGTTATTCTACTTATGATAAAGAATTATATGCTCTTGTTCGGACTTTAGAAACATGGCAACATTATTTATGGCCCAAAGAATTTGTTATACATTCTGATCATGAATCTTTGAAACATATTAAAAGTCAAGCTAAACTGAATCGTAGACATGCTAAATGGGTTGAATTCATTGAGACTTTCCCTTATGTCACTAAACACAAGAAGGGAAAAGAAAATGTTATTGCTGATGCATTGTCTCGTCGCTATACTATGCTTTCACAACTTGACTTCAAAATATTTGGTTTGGAGACCATCAAAGATCAATATGTGCATGATGCTGATTTTAAAGATGTAATGCAGAATTGTAAAGAAGGAAGAATGTGGAACAAGTTTGTCGTTAACGATGGATTTGTGTTTCGTGCTAACAAGCTATGCATTCCAGCTAGCTCCGTTCGTCTTCTGTTGTTGCAGGAGGCGCATGGAGGAGGATTAATGGGACACTTTGGCGTGAAGAAGACGGAGGACGTACTTGCTACACATTTCTTTTGGCCAAAGATGAGACGGGATGTTGAGCGTCTTATTGCTCGATGCACTACATGTCAAAAAGCTAAGTCACAACTCAATCCTCATGGTTTATATATGCCTTTGCCTGTACCTATTGTTCCTTGGGAGGATATATCTATGGACTTTGTTTTAGGTTTACCTCGAACAAAGAAGGGGAGGGATAGCATATTTGTTGTCGTGGATAGATTCTCGAAAATGGCACACTTTATACCATGTCATAAAAGCGATGATGCTGTTAATGTTGCTGATTTGTTCTTTTGTGAAATTATTCGCTTGCATGGTGTGCCAAATACTATTGTTTCAGATCGTGATACTAAATTTCTTAGCCACTTTTGGAGATGTTTATGGGCTAAGTTGGGGACTAAACTGCTTTTTAGTACTACTTGTCACCCCCAAACTGATGGACAAATTGAAGTAGTCAATAGAACGTTGTCTACTATGCTTAGGGCTGCTTTGAAGAATAATAAGAAAATATGGGAGGAATGCTTGCCTCATATTGAATTTGCTTATAATCGTTCATTGCATTCTACTACTAAGATGTGCCCTTTTGAAGTTGTGTATGGTTTCCTACCTCGTGCACCTATTGATTTGTTGCCTCTTCCATCTTCGGAGAAGGTTAATTTTGATGCTAAACAACGTGCTGAATTGATTTTAAAAATGCATGAGTTAACTAAGGAAAACATTGAGCGTATGAATGCTAAATATAAACTTGCTGGAGATAAGGGTAGAAAACATGTTGTGTTTGCACCTGGAGATCTTGTTTGGTTACATTTGCGTAAGGATAGATTTCCTGATTTGCGCAAATCAAAGCTAATGCCACGTGCTGATGGTCCCTTTAAGGTGTTAGAGAAAATAAATGATAATGCATATAAACTTGAGCTGCCTGCAGATTTTGGGGTTAGTCCCACTTTTAACATTGCAGATTTGAAGCCTTATTTGTGTGAGGAAGATGGACTTCCGTCGAGGACGACTTCATTTCAAGAAGGGGAGGATGATGAGGACATCAATACAATTGTTACACCCACAGCCCCTGCTGCTATACATACTGGACCAATTACTAGAGCTCGTGCACGCCAACTAAATTACCAGGTACTTGCGTTTCTTGGTAATGATTCTAATGTTCATGAGAATATGATGCTGCCTAAATTGGATACATTTGTTTTGCTTACAAATGAAGGGCCTAGCTTGGAGAAGGATGAACATTGGAGCAAGAACAAGCATGGAGATGATGGCATGCGCAAGGGGAACAAGAACGGAGTTACAAGTGATGATTTCAGGACTTTGAAGCCACCATAATGGGTGCATGAAGCCTTGGACGAAATATACAAGATGCCACTTCATAAATTTCGTCCCGAGGCTATTTTAGGTGCTGCGTCACCTTATTATTGGGCCAGGCCCATGTAATTTCGAAATACATAAGTATAGGCTATTTTTAGAGTCCGTATGTGTGGGGAAACAAGAGATAGGGTTGATTTCGGACCCCTCCTCCAAGGGCCACGAAATTCCCCCCTCTTCCTCCATATATACAGCCCTTAGGGCATCGTTTATACTTTGGGTTTTGTTTAGATTAAAAGTTCGCCATAGCTGCAACTTCGCGTACTTCGTTTGTGTTCAACGACCAGACAAAGGCGTCACAGAACCCCACCTTGATCAATAAAGCTTTCATCTTATATTCGCAATATCCAGATTGCAATCTTAGTTTCTTGCTTGTTCTTCGTTTGCTCGCAGGAAACAGACCCTCGTGGTCAGGTTGATCGTGCTCCGGCGTGGTCAATAACCTCTCGGAGTTGGTTTAGCGATTGCTAAGGCGCGACGTCCTCGCACGTTCGTAGTCGGATCGTCAAAGTCGACTTCCACCAAAGCGAAATCCACCATCTCATCGAAAGACGGGACACCTTTGCCTCTATCACCTCCCCTCTCCAACTCCTCCTCTTTCGTAGTGCTTGGCGAAGCCCTGCCGGAGAACCACGAGCTCCTCCATCACCACGTCGTCGTGCTGCTGGAGTTCTCCCTCAACTTCTCCTCTCCCCTTGCTGGATCAAGAAGGAGGAGACGTCCCCGAGTTGTACGTGTGTTGAACGCGGAGGCGCCGTCCGTTTGGCGTTAGATCGGATCTTCCGCGATTTGAGTCGCCGCGAGTACGAATCCATCAACCGCGTTCTTGTAACGCTTCCGCTTAGTGATCTTCAAGGGTATGAAGATGCACTCCCTCTCTCTCTCTCTCTCGTTGCTAGCATCTCCTAGATTGATCTTGGTGACACGTAAGAATTTTTTTAATTATTACTACGATCCCCAACAAGAGATATATGACAAGAAGCAATAATAATCATGTGCAAAGCATGTATATGGTTGTCATCAACCACATGAAATGAGCAAGTATGAATCATTGTTGATGAAACATAAGCAATCGTAGGAATCAAGTCGTGCAAGCTAGTAGTGCGAAGATGCAACATAGTAGAGGAAATCATGGCAATCATGTCATGTGAGCAAATAATAGGCATAGGCAATGCACATGACATATCGCAAGCACAAACACAAAGCAAGATCATAGTATCATCACAGGCATGGGGCACAAAGCAAACATGACAATAACAAGTGATATCTCCACCAAACTTGCAAATACACGTATAAGTACTATAATCAGTCATCATGTGTAATGCAAAGCATGGGTCATAAATGCATGTCGAAGGCATAGGAATGAGCATATCATGCAAAGTGAACATGGCAAGATGGGCATATAATATGTAATGGATAATAACCCATAGCCAAGTGAGGGCCATGTAGAAGAAATGCGCGAAGAGAGCGGTGGGAAAGACAATCCTTGAGAAGCCAAGTCAGCATTGCTCTCTAGAGCTCGTTTTGTCAACTCATGGGATTGTGAGGTTGACAATTATTCATGGGTACCTACACAACAAATACACAAGCGAAAGAAATTGTGTGTGTGTGGTAAATGCACACATCATCCATCATGATGTGTATGTGCACGTGAGAGTTAGCACAAGATAAGCATCGCTCAAAGAAATTTGATGCATGGTATAGGAACATGTCATCCATCATGAAAGAATAGTTATTGTGTATAACACGATGGGGACGCAAATTGAGCATACAAATATAGCAAGTGTGTGGCACACCAATAGCATTTTTATTCATGGGGAGCATATTGTGCACACAAAAATTGGGATCATGCAATGAGTGGGACGAATCAAAATCTCCTAACATGTATGAGGAAACTATGGGGGTCTCCTCATGAGAAATATTGGGAACATCACATGGAGAAAATGGAAAACATCTAAAACAATGCATGTCCGATGCTAGGTGGTCATGGCATTGGCATATGAGATAAATGATGCAAAGGGAGCATATCAATATCATCACAAGAAAAACAAATGCCAATAACCATGGGCTTTTCATCTATGCCATATGTGCAAATTGGGTTCTTTTTATGCATAGTCACTACGATGAGATTGCAAATACGACATATGATGGATCTCATGCATAGCATATGACAAGTCAAGCGGATTATCAAACATGATGTGACCTAAAGAATGATCACAAGAAATCCTATGTAACATGGCATCACAACTAATAGACTCCACATGGCAATCATCATACTCATCATAAATGGGTAAATCATCGCATGGGGAAGTCGCACTAGCATGAAGCATGGTAATAGGTTGATCAACATCATGCAAGCAATCAATGTCAAGAATGTCCACTAGTGGGACTAGAGCATCACCGTCACCTATGTTACCCTTTTCATTCCACTCAAGTGGTGTAGGTGAGGTGGGAAAGACCAAATGGTGGCCATCTTCATCTTGATGGAACCATGTGGGGGGTGCATCATATTCCACCATGGCCATCGTCTTGTCCAAAGGGAGGACGAAGTCATCACAAATCGGCGCGTCATCATAGATGGGACCTAGCACCAAATGAGAAGACACAATAGAGGTAGAGGTCAAGTCGTTAGTGTTGAAAGTGGCCTCACATGACCTATCAACTATCTCACTCTCTTTGTGTGGTGGTTCACTCACTCCCTCAAGGTAGGTGCACTCAACCTCACGTATAGTGGAGTCACTCATCTCACGCAAGTGGTAGGGGTTGTGGCTCTCCTCACATGGGAATTGGGGCAACTCGTCATATATGGGGCTAATGGTGAAGTCACGCTCACTCTCAATATGGTGGCACAAGTCACTCAAGTCATCATACGTCACCGTGGTTGAGGTGAAATACTCAACCATCTCATCACCGTCGCCATGGATGAAGGCCGAAGATGGCACATCATCACTCTCCTACATGACTGAAGGGAAAATCCCATGCTCGATCATCTTGTCACTGTTGACATGGATGAAGGCCGAAGATGGCACACCATCACTCTCGCCTCCTAAGATGGAAGCATCATCCTTGCTCGCCACCTTGTCGCTCGCCTCCAAAGCTTGGTCCTTGAGGGTCTCCGTAGTCGTACTTGTCGCCGCACTGTCTTGAAAAAGAGTCATTGTAGACTCGGCATCATCAATGCCACAAAGAGGTATGGCGGTGAAGTCGAACTTGGGAGCATCGTCTTGGAGCTCGTCGGGCTTGGACATCTTGGTGATACTATTCTCATGCTCGCCTTCTTGGAGCTTGGTCTTCGAGAAGTGTGCTTGTGGTGGGGAAGCCTTGGCCTTCATGAGTTCTTGTTCTGCCTTGAGAGCACCAATGTAGTTGTCGTCGAGGGACTTGTAGTTCTTGAGGAAGATGGTCTTAGAGATGTCGTTGTTCAATCCCGTCATGAAGTAGAACTTCATCGAAATGGTGTCGTCCGCGCTGGCTCATCGCAAGGCATTCTTCATATCCTTGAAGTACGCGTCAATGGACTTGGATCCTTGGGTGGTGTTCTCCAATTGGCGTAGAAGTTGTTCCGTGTAGGTTGGAGGCACAAACTCTCGCTGCAAAGCTCTCTTCGTCTTGGGCCAACTCATGTCGTAGCTCTTCTAAGGTGAGTGAAGCCACCATGTGGACGCGTAGTTGTGGAAGTTCGTTGAGGCGCACTTCACTTGATCTTCGAGAGGAACTTGATGTAGCTTGAGGTAGTCGCCATGAGGCGCTCCCACTCGAGATACTCCTCGGGTTCTTGAGTCCCATAGAAAGGAATCTCGTGGTCGGTGCCGAGGTCGTAGTAGCTCATGGAAGTCGCGGACTTGAGCTTGCGGAGCTTCTCTTGAGCGTAGTCATGGGGTGCTTGTTGGCGAAGATGTCGTATGTTCGTAGGCGAAGATGCCTTGAAGTCGCTTGGCAAAGATGCCAAGGGAGATGGTGAAGTCATTGAGCGGTTGTTGGTGTTGAGCTCTTGACCTTCACGTTCTTGTCGGTGGTGGTGTCGATGTCGATGTGATCTTGCCGGAGATGGTAGCTCGGAAGGATGTGCACGTGAGCATCTCCGCGAAGATGAGGAAGATCGCTTGTAGGACTTGATGAGGGCCTTGATCTCTTCCATTTGAGCTTGCATCATGGCGTCGGTGTAGGTTTTCGTGGCATCGAACTCGTCGTTGTTGTTGTAGACCGAAGGTGAAATGCCTTGCCTATCCATCACAAGACTCGAGTAGAGGGGAGTAGAAAATGAGATAAACAATAACAAGTTACCTTTTCCCTAAGTTGAGGATGTATTCCGTTTCACTCAATGTGAGATGAAAGAATAGTGGAATTGGTACCGGACTTGTTCACTCACACCTACAAACTAGAGCTTATGGAGTAGCTCGGTGAGGATAGTGGTACACAAATATAATGCAAAATGTTAGCAAGAGTCAATAATGTTGAAAAAGATTCACCATTTCGCAAGTGAAACAAGTATACCAATAGCAATATGTGGCACACGGAAACACACACACGGATAGTTAAATGGGGTCGTGCAACCAAGGAATGAGCACAAAATGTGGCATCCATGGAAAACGCTCGTGTTGCACAACTCAAGAGAGACGCTAGCACGATTGCTCAATAGGCGGATACGACACTTGTGCACAACCTATAAGATGCAAAATGGATAAACTTTCTATCCCAAGTATGCTATGTATGTATGGTTCCCGGTGTTTCTCTCAATATGATCCAAGATAATCGGATATGACAATCTTATGCAATGTGGTATGATGCTATGACACTTGCTTACAAGCTCTTTGTTCACTCTTTTTCTTTGCTTAAAAGCTTATTCTTCTTCTTCTTTTGGATATGGCCACAATGCGGAATGCACAAACCAAGATAGCAATCTGGTATATGCGGGAACAAACTTGAGGCACAAGAGATGATATGATGATACCAATATAATATGGTATGTATGTAATGGAAGGTGTAGACCACTAATATGCACAAGTAACGTTGCCAGCAATACTCAAATGGCTAGTCTCGATAGGCAAGTGACGCAAAATGGGCTAGGGGTTAACAATGTAATGGCACGGAGAATATACAATGGATGGATACCACGATACAAGATGATATGGAGGTTACCATCCGCGGTGATCATGAGTGGCGGTGTTCTTGATGTAGATACCAAGATGATGGAGACTTGTGCCTAAGTAGCCGAAACACCTTAGGAAACGAAAAAACCGCGAACTCAAAATCTCAAAAGACAAATATCAAATGGTGGTAGCGGGAATGCGGTGGTGGTTACGGAAGCTCAATGGGATTACAGAAATGCAATAATGGGTTGTGGAGTACGCAATGCAGAAATGGAGGGTAAGGTGGTGGACTATACACGGTGTCGGAGTTGGAAGCACGGTCCCTAAGTAGCCTAAACACCTTAGGAGACACAACTCACAACACAAACAAAATTGAGTTAAGTTGGGGTGGTGGTATGGTGGGCAAGCCTATGTGGAAGTTATGGTGATGGTTGATGAAGAAGCAATCGTCCCTGAGTAGCCTAAACACCTTAGGAGACTCAAATCACAACTCAAACAACCACTAATGCTATGGTGAACAAAATTGGTTAGGTTGTGGAAGTCGGTCGTGATTATGCGCATGATATGGTGGAAGCCCTAGGCAAATATGCCAAAGTTCCAAAAATTTGACGGAGTCAAATGGTGATGGTAGTATTTTTGTGGGATGGGGGATGCCAATAGCTTCAAAACGAGCTAAAGAACGTCAAAATCGGACTCCGGATGAATTAGTTATGGACAAAACGGTGAAATGGGAAAGGCTGAACTTACAGGGGGCGGACATCCGGGGCTCGGGCCGGATTTCCGGGACCTGATGTCCAGAACCATGCGCGAATTGCGCTCTAGGAGCCGGATGTCCGGCTTGGGGCCCGGATGTCCATCCCGATGACCCGGATGTCCGGCCCGACGATTCCTAATCTCGTTTGGGGCGGAAATTTATGATTCCAAGGGCAAAATTGATGAGATTTCGTGGATGGAAGGTGGAGAAACTTGGGGAGATGCTAGATCCACTCGAAACCAAGCAAATCCATGGATCAAAATCAACAAAACATCATCAAACCAACAAATCACAAAAAAAAATTGAGACTATTTTTGGTGGGGATTTTCAAAATTGGGGAAGAATACAACCAAATTAGGCTAGAAAACAACGAGGGGAGGCTCCGAAATCGTGATCAACGTGGCTCATGATACCAATATGATGTAGGGTGGAACCCTATATGGCTGATCTTCCACGAAAGGAGCGGATCCCAACTAAAAACACGAAGAACACATGGAAGAACGGAGAGAAATCACAAGAGAAACACTCAAGAACAAGTCCAATCACACATCCACTAGACAATCAAACACACAAGATCCACAAGGCACATAAACAGCAAAGGGAAAGATACAAGGTAAGGTTCATCTCCATCAGGAGGTCTTGAAGGGGGCCACCAAGAGGGAGTCTTGAATCCAAGAGGGATCTTCTCCCTAGAGGGGCCGCGGTCTCTCTCGTGGAGTAGATTCGTATGGATGAGCAAAGCTCTATCTCAAATGAGGCAATCCTTTGCTAATCCTAACTAGGAGGAGGTGGAGGAGTATATATAGTCTAAGGTCACGAAGAGGTAAGTGAAGAAGGGATACATGGGCTGCTGGCCCGGCTGTGCACGCGCAGGTGCCGGATGTCCGGGGCTTCAGGAGGCGCCGGATGTCCGGGGCTCGGGCCGGATGTTCGGGCTGAAGTGGCCAAACTTCTGGTGCATTCTGTCGTCGATACCGGATTTCTGGGGGAGAGGCCGGATGTCCGGGAGTTGGCGGGGCGCCGGATGTCCAGGCACACGGGCCGGATGTCCGACCGCTGATGCCGTTGGCCGTCTGTTGGGGCAGCTCATGTGCGGCTGCCCAGGCGCCGGATGTCCAGCCGCTGTAGCTTCAGCAGCTCCGTCTTCTTTCATCATCGTTTTCAGTCTTCTCTCGCGGATGGTGTAATTGTTTCTTGGCGCTTGCACTCCTCGTCGTCGTCCATAGTGTTTCGACAATACCTATGCATGCACATGAGTGGAATGTTAAGTAGTATGCCATCTTCGAAGGGGTCAAGTGAGCACGTGTAAAGAAAATGATTCACCTTTATGTATGTGAAATAGTGTAGCACATGTCACTAGTCAAATGGATTCTTGATATGATGATGTTCATAGGATGCTCCCTATTATCTTGGCTATCCATTTCGGCGATGGGGCCGGTCATCGGTGACGCCGGTGGCGCGTGAGGGCAGCAGCAGCGGGAAGGACAGAGCCGCGAGGGCGGTAGAAAAAGAGGCGCGCCACTCGTGCAAGTGCGAGGCTAGTAAAAATTATATTGCCATTCGTGGCTCCAAACGCACTGTAGCCAGTAGGACGTTTAATTAAAGGACGCGACTAGGGAGCACATGTGTGCTCCTTAGCGTTCCCGAGCACACACCCAAAAAAGGTAAATTTTGTTCTAATGCTATGATGCAAAATTCACTCCAAAATAGGAAAGATCTTGTCCCATGTGTAATTATTACGTGTGTTTAAAATTTTCAAAAAGTCATAACTTTTGAACGAAGCATCAAAATTAAGATTCGTTTTCATCGCTAGATTCTTGGCGACGAGCTCTTCAAAACTAGATCCCATATTGATATGTTTCGACAAACTTTTATTCCTCGGGCAATTTTGGTGCCACGAAGAGGCAACTTTTGTACTACAACAAGCAACTTTTGGTTTGGTTGTTTATCAGATCATTCTGATGTTCTTTTGAGTTGGCTATACGATGACTACCAAATTGCCTATCATCATCTGTAAGTTGCCTACCACAACTATCTATCAACTTTGGTGTTATATGAAGCACCTTGTTGGCCGGTTGCCTGTCATGACTACCTATCCACTCAATGCTCTTATAAAGTTGGCTATCATGACCGTCAAGTTGCCTAGTGTCACCTAGGGAGTTGCTTTTGACGAACTTTTTTTTCTCAAGCAACTTTGCTGCCACAAAGAGGCAATTTTTGATCTACAGTAGGCAACTTTCGGTTAGGCTGTGTATCATGATCACCAATCATCCTAATGTTTTTTTGAGTTGTCTACGATGACTATTAAATTGCCTAACATCACCTATAAGTTGCCTAGCATCAACTATGAAGTTGCTTTCGGCAAACTTTTTTTCTCAGGCAACTTTGGTGCCGCGGATAAGGCAACTTTCGTACTACATTAGGCAATTTTCTGTTAGGTTGTGTATTATGGTTATCTATCATCCCAATATTCTTTTGAAGTTTGCTATGACGACTACCAAATTGCCTAGCATCACCTATAAGTTGCCTAGCGTCAACTATGAATTTGTTTTCGATGAACTTTTTCTCTCAAGCAACTTTGGTGCCAGAGAGAGACAACTTTTATACTACAGTAGGCAACTTTCGGTTAGGTTGTGTATCATGGTCATCTATCATCCTAATGTTCTTTCAAGTTGCCTACAATAACTACCAAATTGCCTAGCATCACTTGAAAGTTGCCTACCTGTGACTACCTATCAACTTTGGTACTACATACATGATGCACCTTGTTGCCAGGTTGCCTATCATGACTACCTATCAACTCAATGCTCTTATAAAGTTGGTTATCATCTCATGACCGTCAATTTACTTAGCATCACCTATGAAATTGCCTTTGATGAAAAAAAATCTCAAGCAACTTTCGTGCCATGGAGGCAACTTTTGTATCAGTAAGCAACTTTCGATTAGGTCGTCTATCATGGTGACCTATCATCCCAATGTTTTTTTGAGTTGACTATGATGACTATCAAGTTACCTACCATCACCTATAAGTTTCCTACCAAGCTTCATACCATCACTTTTGACGAATTAACTAGTACACATTATACAATGAAGTTGCTTTTGTGTGCCACTAAAGTTATCTTTCCATAAACAGAAAAGTTGCTTTGAAAGTGGTGCAAAATTTACCACCCCACATAATTTGGCCTCTTTCCCTGGACAGTAAAAGTGGTGTGAAGTTGTCAACCGCCCAAGCAACTTACGACTTGTCCATGTCTCTGGCAAGTGGCCCTTGACCATATTTTCATTTTTTTTGTGCTTCTCTTGTGCGTGCCCCTGCCCCCGACTTCACCACTATCCCCAACCACGAAATCCCATCGTCATCGAAATCATCGATTCGCCTCCTCCAATCCATAGACAACTCGACATGACCCCCCCCCCCCACTCTTGTTGGGTCTCGGGAGTGGATTTCTAGGGAACTTGCGCAAGCATCTCTAGCAACTACCTATCATGTGTTGCGCTAGTTTTTGTGCGAAAAAACACAACTCTCTTAGGGATGGATCTCTGGAAAACTTGCGCCAGCATCTCTAGCAACTACTTATCATACGTTGGGCAAGTTTTTGGGTGAAATCACGTCACTCATGGGAGCGGATCTCTAGGCAAGTCATGTCACTATCTCCCGCAACTAACTATCGCGTGTTGGACATGTTTTGGGCACTTCCCTCCACAGACTCCTATTTAACCTCCCTATGGAACCTCATTGTGGAACGGAGGAAGTACATCGGATGCTATTAGATTTTATACTGCCCAATCAATTAAAGTGTTGTGCTCATCCTGTGGATAGGTAGATGGGTGCATAAGTACGAACCAGATTCACACAAGTGATCTCTCCCTTCCCGCGTCCAGTTACAAAATAGACAAGGGACCGAGCTACGTCCATGAATTACCCCCTGATGTTCAACAACGACTCTAGAGATCCCCCTTTTTTATAGGAAACTTTTACTGAGTGATTTAGGCAAGTATTATTTATATTGAGGCAACTTACTCCATTGGCAATTGCAACTTGTGTGCAAATCACAACAATTTGCTGCTTAAATAATGCTACTGATATAAAGTGTACAAATTTATTTACAGATTGCCTAACTTCACTGCACAGGTAAAGAATTCATAATTCAATGGGCCATCACGTAGATTTTCGGGCAACTACAGTTTACCTAGTAAATGATGGGCAAGTTTTGGTCAATAATAACACAGTATGCAACAAATGATATCCTGGTATCCTTGAGTCATCACTTGTTCCTTGCGAGTTGACCTATCGGAGGAAACAGCACGTATGAGTATGGATTATATTTCACATAAGTTGAGAGGCCTTACAGAAGTAGCTTCGAGCACAACCGTATTGTCTTAACCTCAAAGTTTTACAGCAAAAGACTATCTATTTCTGAACCGATTGAGAAACTGTTGATTCCAAGTCAACAATCTTGAAGAAATTGTTAAAATTTCTTGGAACTAAGAAAATGAAAAATCTGTTTGGATAAGATAAATTTCGTATGCAACACATACAGTGAAGATACTACATCAGAAGCTACATGTTGAACCATGATGCTACTGATTAACTAGGATCTTATTGCATAATTAATCACATAGCTATTAAGCAGTTAGAACACACCTGAAAGAGAAAATTTGGTGTTCCAAAAGCAGAACGCAGCTCCGCCAGTGGTGAGCACCTTGTGGACTTCGAGCTATGGAGAATTGCACATTCATGCAAAAGGATTGAGTCAGAAGCAGTAGTAATGGGCGAAATCCAAAATGGCACGTACATGATCTAGCTTACCTGAGAAAACGACTTTGCGCAGTGTTGGCTTTCAAAATAAATAACATGAAGAGTAAATGTTGTGTTGTTATGAATGCATCTTCCCTCCATGCATATTAGATTGCATTTGTCTAGAACAAAAAATATAGGCAAGTGACATTTGTGTGTTTTGGGGCAAATTAAGTGTAATCATCAGGCAAAAAGTTTGTGTTTTTTCGCAGGCTACTTTGATTTGTAATAAAAAAACACAACAAGTTGTTGGTGCCATTTTTTGGGGCAAATTCAGTGCAATCAGCAAGAAAGCAAAAAAAAATCTCCTGCTTTTTGGGACAAGAACTGTTAAGCAAAGTTTAGCAAGTCTTTAGGCAAATTGTTTTTGTGATGTAGGCAAACCACATAAAGCTTTTTGCAGGCACCAGGCTAATCCCTGGGTGATCACAATGAAGTTTTTTTTTCGTCCGAATTGTACCTGAGAAGTAAGTGATAAAGCTTTTTTGCCTGGGCATGATTTTGTTTTCTCAGTGTGTAGATTGCATGAAGTCCTGGGTGGGGGAAATAGGAAAAAAATTCAGAAGTAAGTCCTGTTGCGTGTTGTAGGCAAAATACATACTACTTCCAGGCAAGTTTTGTAGATTACCTGGGAACACATGATGAATCCTATCCCAGTAGTTAGCTATGATTGAGTATGTTGAGAAATGAGAAATTTCAGCGCTCCCTTGTAACTGCAACCCAACGGCCCCTGCAATGAAATTGTCCGGTGAATTGCGATGTGCAAAGGATGTAAACTATCTGAACATTGATTAAAGGATGTAGAGGTTGATCTATCGTTCGGTGCTTCTGAAAAAGATGTCAAAGGAGTGCAAATGATGCGAAGACTGTAGAATGTGGACGCATGTGCACCTGTTCTTAAAAGCTGTGTTGTTGCTCTCGTGTACTTGCTTTGAAGTTTGGTGTGCACCGTGTTTCAGTTTCAGTGTCAGCAAAAACACAAGAACAGCAAAGCACACATCAACCTACGCACAGCTCACAAATCAAGTTGGTGCGAGCCGTCGAGCGAGCGAGGAACACAGCCCATGATGCGGCACTCGGGTAAGCCGTCGCAGGTGCAGCTGATTGACGCGGTCTGCGCGAACGACCCGAACCAGTCCAGCTTCCCGCACGGGTCCTTCAGGGTTACCTTCGCGCCATACCCGAACCCGAGACCACCGCTTCAGGGCGGCCGTTGCAAGAGGAGGCGACGGATCGGCCCTTGGTGCCGGCGGACAACACGGACGAGCCGCTGCGGGCTGACCTGAGCACCAGATCGCCCTCCAGCGTGGGCTCCGTGGCGGCCGTCCCCGATGGAGCCGCGACGGTTAGCTGACCCAAACTCCAGATCCTGGAAAGAGGGGGAGGAGACGGCGGCGCGGCTGCTCTGTATCCCCCGCCGACCGGCTTGCCGGACTCCTCTTCTCTGCCATCTCCCCCTCGACCTCCCGGGCGTCGTCGCCGGCGCTCCTCTGCTCGACGGGGAAAAGGGGATTGGGCTAGTGTTTTTTTTTCTGAGAGATAGCGAAGCAGTTTTGCTGTGTGGCCAAGCGGTTTAATTAACTCGGACAATTCGCTCCGACCGTGGCACACCTGGCGATCGTGATTGCGGATCCGACGGCGCGCAGGCCTGTGTGCTCGGGAGAACTAATCAGCACAGCTGCACTTTTTAGAATTTAGGTTAATTAAATTTGTACAGAAACAGGTGCCTTAGCGCAAAAAGGCCTCCTCGGGCAAACTCGGCACCCTGCGGCTGGTTTTTTATCCGCGCCTGGAGTTGACAGTCTCCTCCCCATCGCTCGCTCCCCCTCTCCGTCCCCCAAACCTCCCAAGCGAAGCTCCTCCTAGGGTTTTCCCCGCCGCCGCCCATGGCCGCCTCCCCGGACCGTGCCAATGACGACCTCCGCCGCCGCCTCGCCGTAGACACGCCTCCACCGCCCCAGATCGCCAAAGGTTCGTTGCTCCCCCGCGACTCCTCCCTCCCACCCTCGATCTGTCGCACCAGGTCGAAACCCTAGCGCTCCCCCGTAGCTCGGGCTGCCTTGATTTGTTGCTTGTACCGTCGTTCGATCTGTTCTGACGTCACTAGGGTTCGGGTTTTTTTGGGTGGTTGCGAAATGGTATTGCCACCGTGCGTTGGGCTTCCGCAGCGTTACTGCCGTGTAGGGTCTCTGACTGAACAATTTCTGCCGTGGTGGGACGATGGTTCTAGGCATAAGGGGTGACGTCGGTATTTGGATTTGGGTGGATTGGATGCTCTGGTCTAGTTGTTAAATTTAGTTATTGCTTCGATTCGGGGAGGTGCTAGTTTTACTCATTGGATTGCCCCCTTTTTCTATAATATACTTCAATTTTTGTGGTTGAATGTAATTTGTTGGTTGTTTGACTTTGCTGTTGTGTCCTGTGTGGGTTGCAAATGTGGCTGCCCTGCCTTTCTGTGTTGGTATTCGTAGGAAAACGATGGGTGTATTCCTTTGGGCTTAGAAATGTTGTGTTCTTTGTAGCTACACATGCTGAGGGTAACATGGCGGCAGCCTCTTTTTACTGACTGTTTGCTCAATTTGTGGGCATAGCTGTGTAGTTATAAGCTGCTACCTGGTACCTTTTTTGCAATCTATGGTATTAGTGTGGATCTGTGGCAAAAATCAGTTAGTGTTCAACTAGTATATGCACAACCCTCCAGTCCAATTACTTTCATGCAAGGTATATGCTGTTTAAAATCTTTATTGTGTCTTTATCTTGTCTAACCATTGATCATTTCTTTGGTTGTCCAGTTTATGTGTCTTACAGTTTTTAGAGCATGTTTTCTGTTTTATTTTTATCAGTATAGCATGTCTCCTGTTTTATCCATTGTAGCTTTGTTTTTCACAGTGTCTTATTCATCGTAACTTTGTTTTTCACAGAGAAGCAAGGCCTGGATACTGGCATGCCCCTTTCTCCTCAGTGGCTTATGAAGGTAGGCCAAAACATGTTTACGGTTTTAGGATTAAGGGCAATAACTAAAGTTGAACAGCTGGACATCTTAACACTAGGCCTGCGTGGTGAACATGGCAGTACAATATCATCTAGATTGATAGTAGACTTTCTTAGTAGTTTGTGCACAGGATGGTGATTTATGTAATGTTGTTTGTTGCAGGAGCCCAGTTCACAGGGTTCACGCTCAGATGCTACAAAGACATCAGGTAATGGTGAAGACATGGACTCCAGTGCGAAGAAAAAGGATGTCTTCAGGGCTTCTGTGCTTGATGGTGAAACTGCGCGTTGTGACCGTTGGCGTGATGATGAGCGGGAACCAAATTCAGGCCCTCGGTGGGTTCGCTGGAGGGAGACAGACAAGGAACAAGCTGATACACGCAAGGTAGAAAAATGGTCAGATGACTCGTCCAAGTTTTCTGTGGATGGCCGTCGTGCTCCACAGGAACGTTGGGGTGATTCCAGTAACAAGGAGGGCAACTATGACCAACGCCGTGAAGGCAAGTGGATTACTCGTTGGGGTTCCAATGATAAGGAGTCTGAAAATTGGCGTGATCGCTGGGGTGATTCGGGCAAGGAGGGTGATGCTTCCCGTGAAAAAGGTTTTTCACAGTTTGTTGCACATGGGAAAGATGGCAACATTCATGACAAGGATACTGAGAGAGATGATAACATTTCTCGATCATGGAAGTCTAGTCATCCTGTGGGCCGTGGCCGGGGTGATTCTTCTTATCACCCCTCACAGATATCACAAAAACCACCTTCTTTGTATGGGTATGGTAGAGGGAAACCAGACAATGAAATCACAGGTTTTTCAGGTTCTCGTGGAAAATTTACCCCTAGTTCTGGTAGCACAAATGCTGGCAGTACTGGATCTTCACGTCCATTCCATCTTGGTCTACTTTCTGACAGACCTGGTGGTGCATCAGGGGATCGCACATCATTTAGATATAGTAGGATGAAACTGCTTGACATATACAGAACAACTTCCCATGTTACTGACTTCAAGATGCCTTTTGATGTTTGTGAGGAAGGGTCTGCATTTATGCAAGAAGAAATGTTGGAGCCTTTAGCATTATTTGCTCCAACGACTGACGAAGCGGTAAAGCTAATCCTATTATTTTTCTCAGCTAGGATGATCTTACTATCATGCAATTATACTATGTATATGATCTTCATGTCTCACAGTTCTTATATTTGTAGGTCATTTTAAAAGCAATTGACAAAGGGGAAATCATAAACAGTGGTGTCCATCAGGTTTCCAAAGATGGGCCTGTTGGGAAAAGTAATTCTGATGTGGTGCCGTCAAAACAATCTAAATTAGGTTTGATGCAGTTTTCATACTTTGTTTGTGGCATAAACATCCAAATATGTTACCATTTTGTACTGAATGCCCCCCCATTGACCAGGTGGTAGAGATGATCAACCTGGAAGTGCAGATGATTTGAAGGGAGAAACAGCTGGAAGTCTCAGGGGTGCCATATCTTACTCACTGTTTCCACAGTTCTTTATGTTTATTGTGTGCTCCTTAGCTAGCGAATTTCAAGTGATTACATACAGATGATTTTGTGTTCAGTTGCATGTATAGTGGGTTTGTCATTTATGAAAGATCTAACCTTTCATAACTTGGGGAGTCTTCCAGATGTTCTCCAGCATATCTTAACTTTTCGAATATGCGTACTGCTCATGGTCTTGGTTCACAACTTAATAATCAGTCCACATGGTTTACGCATTCACATTTTGTGGAACATGCCTCTTTTCAATTTTTAGGACGGTTTTAGTCCCAGGTCTATCCATATAATAGGAGTAATTCAACATGGTATACTCAGTAGGGGTTTCTGAGATTATTTTCGAGATCTAGTACCAGATTCTCTGGATGGTGTATCCAGATATGCCTTTGTTCCTTGAAGTATTCCTTTGTTTTTCTGGCATTAAGTTTATAAGTTTATCCTCTATTCCATATTACATTATAAATTGGTTACAAAATTTGAGGCTTGCGGTTGCATGTGTTCTAAGATATAGTACTCTAAGCAAACTAATTCATCGTGATGACCTCTTCATGGTATCTTATTTAGCTACTTTGAACTGCTTGCCATTTTTTGGTAGTTAACTAGTTGGTATTCTATCGTTGTCCTTTGCTGAATGCTTGCACAGCTTCTATAAATCCTTTCGGCATTTTAAAAACTCACCTCTGTTTATCTTTTGACAGGTGTTCCTGGAAATGTTGATTCGCTGCGTACAGAGACACCTAGCTATGTTGTTCCACAAAGATCTCGGTTTATTGGAGACCATAGGCTTGGCCCATCCGACTTTCCGCAGCAAATGCCCAATGTCTTTGATCAAGAAAGTAAAGTAGTCGGGATGACAGGTGTTGATGAGTTGACCAGTCCTATTCAACCTTATCCTAATCCAGAAAATCTCTCTTTATACTACAAAGATCCACAAGGTCGAATTCAAGGCCCATTTTCTGGTGCTGACATCATTGGCTGGTTTGAGGCTAGTTATTTTGGTATTGATTTACTGGTTCGAGTTGCAAATGCTCCTCCTGATGCGCCTTTCTTAATGCTTGGAGATGTTATGCCTCACCTACGAGCAAAGGCAGGGCCACCTCCAGGGTTTAGCAGCACAAAATCAAGTGATATGCTAATGCCGGAGACTCCACCTACAGGGAAATTTGTCAGCTCCAGCAGCACACATAGCGGATCAGCTGGTGTCGGTATTTTTAACAGTGGGCCAAGCAGGAATGGCGGTGCTGTTGAAGCTCAGAATCGTTTTCTGGAGTCACTGATGTCTAATGGTATGCAAGGTCCTTCAGCTGCTATGACTGGAGGTATGTATACTGGCAGGAGCCCTATTCGTCTAGTTCATTCCATATATTTTCTAGTTATCTCTGCTACTTGTCATGCGTACTTTCTGGTCTGACACCATATCTCCTTTTGGAATTAGGGCTGAATGAATATAACAGCAGTAGCTTTGGCAACATTGCGATGGCCGGAGGCGAGATGGGGAATAGCATGAATTATCTTTTGGCACAGCAGAGATTGTTGGAAAGACAAAAATCTTCCCAAAATGCTGTTCCATATTGGTCTGCAGATGGTATTCCAGCAGCACAGGCACAAAACAAAGATACAGCTTCAGAAGTGTCTACTCTGCACTCTAAAGTACCCAGTTCAATGGCTGATCCATCTCGTCAAGCATCACAATCTCAAAATGTTGACTTGCTTGCTATGCTGCATTCTGCAGAGAAACCTAAAGCACCTGCGGGATTGCCACCATGGTCAAACTATCCCGAATCCCGAAATGTTAATCCTAACCTTCATGTGGATCTCACTCAAGGGCCACTTAACATGCATCAAAATCTTCAGAACTCTCAGCAAATGGCTACTGCTGTTCAACAACAGAACTTCATGCCACAGAACCAGCCACCTCTCTCTCATTTGCCATCAGAGAAGTTGCTTGCTGAGATATCTCAAGACCCACAACTCTTGCACATGTTTCAACAACAGTATCTGCTATCACAACTACAGTTGCAATCACAGCCGCCAGTGGCACCTCAACCTCAACCACAACTCTCAATGTTGGACAAGATGATATTGCTTCAGCAGCAGCAGCAACAGCAACAGCAGCAGCTGCAACAACGACTACAGCTTGAGCAACAGCAGTTGTTGCTGCAACAACAGCACCTAGTTTCTCACGTTGCACCTCATGGACATCCCAACCAACAGCTTGATGATCCTTATGGGTCGAAGCATACTACATTGCCAGCTGGTGATTCTATGAATCTTGGTGTTCGAACAATTCAAGAGGTTCTTGAAGCTGATCGTATTTTGACTAACCATGGTAAACCCCAGGGATCTAGTCAAGCATTTATGAGTATGAGGGGTATGGAGGGTGTTGGAACATCACAAAGCTCTGTACCTACTGTGCCATTGCCTCATGAATTTTTTATGGGCGCACCTTCGAAAGAACGGTTTTCCCATCCTCAGAAGTTGGGAAACTCGGCAAGTGATAACACTCAACTTAGTGCAAGTATGGTCAATATGATGAAAACAGAAGTTGCAGAAAGGTATGAGGAGGCTTCTGGAAACTATCAGCAAGTTGGAATAGGTAAAGTTGAAAGTAAGCCTGCAAATATTTCAAGTTTAAGATCTACAGAGGCTAGCAGTTCAGCTCTTAGTGAAGCTAAGGGTTTTCCTGAGACACCACTGAATCAAATATCAGAGATCATGTCACCTCATAATCGTGTCCAGGAAATTACAAATACCCTTGATGCAGTTGAGCTAACTATGACAACTGATGCAAAAACTCCTGATGCACAAGAGACAAAGAAAGCTGAAAAGAAAAAGAAGCAGAAGAAGAAACAGACAGCTGTAGATGTTGGCAAAGGAGCTCCAAACACAGTTTCTCAACATCCAACACTAGAAGGTGAAGTTGATGCTTCAAATCAGGCTGTTACTAAGCATGGTTTGCCAGATGACACAGACGAACTTTTTTGGGGTTCCACTGCCAGAGTGGAAAGCTCTTCTAGAGCAGTTGGACCTCCGCTGGGCTTTGAATCATATGTGAATTTGCCCAAAAGTCTTCCTGAGGAGTATGCTATCAACAGAGCTGAATGGGAACCTAGTGCTCTATCCGAGCCTCATGCAGCGGCAAGCCAGAAAGGTTGGAAACCTACCCAAGGACCCAGGCCTAAATCACTGCTGGAAATTCAAGCCGAGGAACAACTAAGAGCACAGAGGGTAGCTGCGGACAGTGCCAAGATAACCATGCCAGCGCCTCCTGTGCCATCAGGTCCTTGGAATACCATGTCTGCATCTTCTGATCAACAATTTGGGGGTGCAGGTAAATCACTGGGTGGCCAGGAAAGTGCTGGTGACTCCAGGAACAAGAGAAGTCAGTTGCATGATTTGTTAGCGGAAGAAGTTCTGGCAAGGTCTAGTAATGCAGACAATGAGAACATAGGCAATGCTAATGATGTGTTGTTTCCTCCTCTATCACCTGCTGTTGTTCAGTCTGATGCTCCTGCTTTTGATGATGATGACTTCATTGAGGCCAAGGACTCGAAAAAGAACAAGAAAAAGGGGACAAAGTCAAAAGGATCTGCAGCCAAAGCCCCATTACCTGTTAGTTCCATTGATTCATCAGCTATGTCTATACCAGCTGAAAAGGGCAAATCTTCAAAGCAAGCGAAACAAGAGAAGGAAATACTTCCGGCTCCTCCAAGTGGTCCATCCTTTGGAGATTTTGTTCCTTGGAAGACTGACCAGACAAATTTTGCGCCTGCTCCAGCATGGTCCAATGACTCTGCGAAGGTGCACAAACCTTTGTCTTTGAGAGATATTCAGAGAGAGGAAGAAAGGAGATCAGGTGTTGTCCAGCAACAACCACCCTCACCTGCTCCAGCAAAGGTTTCGGTGAACCAACGGAATCATGGTAATGCTTCTTCTAAGCAAGCTTCCGGGTCTTCTCCATCAAAGGCAGTTGCCCCTGTCCAGATGAGTTCCAATCCTTCCAATCGTTCCAAGTCAAATGCTGAAGATGATCTATTTTGGGGCCCATCTGACCACTCCAAACAAGATAAGAAACAGTATGTTCATATGTTCTTTTGCAATGGTTTTTACGTCACTTGATTATTTTGTCAGCGCATATTATTATCAACACAGTCAGCATACTGACTTATTTTCTTCATAGTGAATAGATATAAGCGCATTAATGACTTAACTGAACTGCGGAATTGGCACCGCCGTATCCTTCGGAATTTCTATAGAGCATCTTGCAAATCTGTCTGAAGTGCTAGGACTTGCAGTAATTGTATTTACTGTTCCAAATCATTTGAAGTTCTAGCTTTGTCATAACTCCTAAAGTCAATAGAAAAATATATCGTCATCTACAACACCAAATTAGTTTCATTAGATTCGTCATAAAATATATTTTCGTATTATCTATATAAATATTTGGTGTTGTAGATATTAGCACAATTTTTGATGTACTTGGGACAAATTCAGAACATCAAATAATTTGGAACGAAGGGAGTACCTGATTTGTGAATTGCGTCATCAGCTGGTACATATTGGGTTGGTCATGTTGATTGTATCGACCTGATTTGATTTTTAAGTTGTGTCACTAGTTGGTCATATTGGTTTGGTCATGCTCTTCTCACATGCTTTGCATATCCTCTGATGATGATCGTAATGTAATTTATGATTACTACCATTTCTTCTCACATGCTTTGCATGTTTTGATACACACTGCCTGCCTAGATTGTCCCAGTCAAATTGGTCTAAAGCCGTACTCTTTCAATTTGGACTGTCAAATTGGGTTATCAGCAAACCTGTGAGCTGTAGCTATTTATAAAAAGTACTCCCTCCGTTCCCAAATATAAGTCTTTCTAGAGATTCCAACAAGTGACTACATACAAAGCAAAATGAGTGAATCTACACTCTAAAATATGTCTACATACATCCGTATGTTGTATTCCATTTGAAATGTCTAAAAAGACTTATATTTAGGAACGGAGGGAGTAGAAAACAAAGGGCCCCTTGCTTGTCTAATTTGGTCCTCTGAACCCCTCAAAGTTCATTTATTTCGTATGTGCCTGCTTTGTACTCCCTCTGTCCGGAAATACTTGTCGGAGAAATGGATGTATCTAGACGTATGTTAGTTCTAGATACATCCATTTTTATCCATTTCTGCGACAAGTAATTCCGGACGGAGGGAGTACATCACTTAAGGCTAGTAGATCTATGAGTTACTCCCTCCGTCCGAAAATACTTGTCATCAAAATGAATAAAAAGAGATGTATCTAGAACTAAAATATGTCTAGATACATCCCCTTTTGTTCATTTTGATGACAAGTATTTCCGGACGGAGGGAGTAGAAGTTAAGATCGCCATGGGCAAGCACTTATTTGCTCCGTATGTAGTCCATATTGAAATCTCTAGAAAGACTTATATTTAGGAACGGAAGGAGCAGCTGTTTTCTCCGTAAAAACCACCGGTAGGATCGACTTGGTTGTGATGGGATTAGACCATAGATGATAGCTACGAATTTCGAGGAAGAAACATTATTATTGGTTGAGTCGGATGATAGAATGGCTGCCCAGTTTGATATGGATTTGTAAGAAATGACAAAATCCATAATTGATAACCTTCAACTCTATCTATAATTACGTGATAGCTATCTATACTAGTTATATCTTTCATATGACCTGCTGATAAATAGGGCTGTTGCCTTCCACCCTGGTGCCACACCCTAGTACCAAGGTTCATGTCCCTCATCGAAAGTCTTCGTTTATTGGGAAAGAATCAATATACTTTTAATGTCGAATCGGGATTCACTAAGACAGAAATAAAGCATTGGGTCGAACTCTTCTTTGGTGTTAAGGTGGTAGCTGTGAATAGCCATCGACTACCTGGAAAAGGTAGAAGAATAGGACCTATTCTGGGCCATACAATGCATTACAGACGTATGATCATACCCTTCAACCGGGTTATTCTATTCCACTTCTAGATAGAGAAAAAAACTAAAGGAGAATACTTAATAATACGGCGAAACATTTATACAAAACACCTATCCCGAGCACACGCAAGGGAACCGTAGACAGGGACACATTATTTGATTTCTGTGACTTCCTTATAGTCCATACCACTGGTACAATGCTTGACCATTGATGGCTGGAACATCCTGTCCTATTTTTTGATCTTATTACTACAGAGTTTTGTTTCCTTTTGCACGTTACTTCTGTAAGATGCTTACATGTTGTCTTACAATGGTTAACAGGTCAGAATTCCCAAGTCTAGCAAGTCAGAGTAAAAGTTCCATGACGAAAGACCAGTCTTCAGTAAACCGTCACAAGTCTCAGGCTAGCAAGTTGCCACTTTCAACGGCTCCTAGTGCTAACCTCATTGGGAAAGGGAAGGCAGAGGCAGCAAACAAGCAGACAGGTAACATAGTTGATTTATGCTCATATTTCCTTTGTTACAGTGTGTTTTCTAACATAACAGTCTTGGCTCTTATACTGCAGAGGCAATGGACTTCCGGGATTGGTGCGACAGCGAGTGGTCCAGGCTCACTGGAACAAATGGTATAAACTCTCACTAGAGTAATTCTTGCTTAAAACTCACCAATCTTATTGTTTGTTCCACTATGCCCACCCAGATACAAGTTTCCTTGAGTTCTGCATTAAGCAGTCGACTGCTGAAGCAGAAATGCTTCTCCGGGAGAACGTTGGCTCTCTTGACCGCAACGGTCAGTTCATCGACAGGTTCCTCAACTACAAGGCTTTTCTGTCCACAGATGTGATCGAGATGGCATTCAGAGCGCCCAGCAACCGCGCTCCCCGTCTGAACCCCGCTTCTGCAGCCAAAGGAGGGCCAAGTGCCGAGGCAGAGCAGGATACAGGAGGAAAGAAAAAAGGGAAGAAAGGGAAGAAGGTGAGCGCAGCGGTTTTAGGGTTCAATGTCGTCAGCAACCGCATCATGATGGGAGAGATCCAGAACGTGGATTAGTAGGTATGCATACAACGGTGGCACCGTGCTGTACATACTTTTGGCGCTCTTGATAGATTGGTTTGACTTGTTGCGATGGCAACCGAGCTTATGCGGTGGTGATTTTGTTCTCGATAGAACTTCACTGCAGATGAACATAGATCAATTTTGTTATTTCTGGCTGCGTGTTGCAATGCATGATGTTTCTACGTCAGTGCTAAAAACAGACACATAACCTTCTCTTGCATCATTATCTGTGAATTAGAGCTTTTAAGCTGTGCACCTAAAAGTCCGTGTCTTTGCATAAATCATGTGATGGCTGTTGAAAACTACTCCCTCCGTTCCGAATTACTTGTCTTAGATTTGTCTAGATACGGATGTATCTAGACTCATTTTAGTGCTAGATACATCCGTATCTAGACAAATCCAAGACAAGTAATTCGGAACGGGTAGCCAAGAAAAGTATAGAACAACATGGGATTAGCAGGTCGCTGTATTAGTTTGCTGCAGGTACTTGTTGGGTGTGCCGCCAGACACGTCCAAAGACTGGTGGAGTAGACATACCCAAGGCTGTGACGTAATCTTCCTTTCCCCTAACCAAACGCCCTCCCCCCTGAATTTCAGGGTGGGCTTCAGCCTCCACTAATGTCCAATTAAAAGCTGCCAACTCATCTCATTCGTAAGATATGTAAAATGCTTTTCGTAGATGTAGCATTGCTCGGGTAGTGACTGTAAGCACATCTATCTTACCACGAGCATTGTTATCAGCAAGAGCTGCCATTGCAATAACCTTCACGGGCCAAGGCCACCATATTCTTTTCTTTACATCTAACCATTCTTTATTGCATGGTAATCAACATAGCATTGCTTATAAGAAGTCTAATAATCTCATCAGGTGGTTCTTCCATCCACCCACTACAGATCCTATCCCTAACTAATTGATGGACAACGTAATTTGCCTCTCTAAGAATATGCTCGATCAAAGATAACATGAGGAAAATCACACGCACCATGGTAACAATCATCAAAGATAGCAACTGCAGCTCCGTAGGACTGCAGTCACAGCTCCATAGGACAGCTCGCCATTGTTCATCATCTCAATCACCTTCACATTGTCCTAGTTAATTTTCATCCGATTGTACCATATTGTAACAGAAAGATTTAAGCCAAAACGCAAAGTCATAGCTTCAGCCATGAGTGCATCTCCACACCACTTTATTATCCTAAAGTCTAAAAAGCGACCGGCCACTAACTGACCGAAACGGGCGGCCGGCCCGTTCGATCGCGCGAGCGATCGCTCCCAGATCCGCCAGGTGCCACCTGGTCTGGATTGGTCGCGCACCGCGGTCGTGGGCGGTTTTGTCCGCATCCGGACGTGGGAGGCCCACCTGTAAGTGGTAGAGGAGAGAGTAGTGGGGGTCGTGGGCGGCGGTTTTCGAAATCTGCGCCTGAAATCCCTCGCCGCAGCGTGCTCTCTCTCCCGTCCTTCCTTCATCGTCTTCCTCCTCGCCATCCTCTCCACCGAACGGGGCGTGGCGGGCGGAGTGCTCAGATTTGACGGCGGCTTGCGGGTGGTTCTCCTCGCCGGGGAATCGCTGGTGCTCCTCGCCGCCGGAGGTATGCTCTCCCTCCACTTCTACGTGCTTCTCCTCCCTTTCTCTATCTCGCGGGGCGAGGATGGTGCCGAAATGCGAGGGGAATGCTCTCTAGGGTTCGGGAACGGCGCGAACTACCCCCGCTTATCTTCGATTTTGGTCACGTTGAGTTCCGTTCTCCCATCTCGCAGCACGCGCCCAACGGTGGTCGGGATCTACAAGGTGGCCTGAAATCCCTCGCCACAGCGAGTTCTCTCCCCATTCCGTCTTCGTCTTCCTCCTCGCCATCCTCTCCACCGAACGGGGCGTCGCGGCAGAGTGCTCAGGTTGGCGACGGCTTGCGGGTGGTTCTCCTCGCGGGGGAATCGTTGGAGGCGTAGTTCACGGCACGGGGGTGGCTGGACAGGGTCAACGTGTAGTCCCCGTTTGCGCGATTTTAGGGGCGATTTGGCTGTTTACTTCATGTTCCGTTCAATTTTTTGCAGAGATTTGAGATGTGTTCATGATTCTTAGTTATTCTGTAAGTTGTATTAGATGTGCGCAATATTGTGTGCAATGCATTGGCTGATTTCGTAGTTGGTGTTCAGAGATTTAAGTGGTTAGTTGCACAAAATTCTCCTCAGTTGGCTACGTCCATATAGTACTTGGCTGTCCATATGCTCTGTAGTTGCAGCAGTTGTTTTGGTCAGTTGACTCACTGTTTTTGTGTGCAATGCATTGGCTGATTTCGTAGTTGGTGTTCAGAGATTTAAGTGGTTAGTTGCAAAAAATTCTCCTCAGTTGGCTGCGTCCATATAGTACTTGGCTGTCCATATGCTCTGCAGTTGCAGCAGTTGTTTTGGTCAGTTGGCTCACTGTTTTTGTACTAGGTGGTTGTCTATACTGTGTTCAGTTGCACAAGTTGCCTGCTCGGTTGGCTGCATCACTTTTACCAAGTTGGCTATTCATATGTTATACACTTGTGCCAGTTGCTCTACTTAGTTGGTTTTACTTAGTTGCATATGTTATACACTTTTACTAGTTGGCTGTTCCCCCCTCTGCTGTGTGCAACTAGGGACTCTTGTTTGTACAATTTTAGCACCAATGCTTGCCAATTTTCCAATATAATCTACCCAATCCACCAGCGTTGTGGTGGCTGTGGTGGTTTATGTGTTATTCTCCTGCTTTGTGCAACTAGGACCCCTTGATTTGTGCAAATTAGTACCAATGCTTGCCAATTTTTCCATTTTAATTTTTCTCAATGTGCAAGTCTTTTGTTGTGGATGTGGTTGTTTTCATGTGTCTCCCTTCATGTTCAACTAGGGACGCTTTTTTCAGAATAAGTTATCTCACTGAGCTTGTTGCCTTTACTTAACTTTTTTCTGTCTAGGTATTACTTGTCACAGTTGGCAAGTAATAATTAGGCAGAAAAAAGTTAGTTGGCTTATTTGATGTCCAGTTTGCACAAGGTTTACTGCCCAGTTGGCTGCATGATTGTAGTAGTTGGTTGTCCACATCTTCTAACTATGTTTTTTTTGCTGTATTTCCTTCCGTAGGGCAAAAATGGTTATAATAGGAGGAGATGCGGGTGGCAATGAAGGAGATGTATTTTTATTCACTTTTTTTCTTTTGTTTTTGAGTTGTTTTTCAACTTATGCATGTATGCTAATGTCTTTTTTTCATGTTTTCTTTTGGTTGCTTAATCAGCGTTCTGGAAGTCAACCTCTTCGTTGGAACTCGAAGCGTCCTGCTAATCGCCAGCCACGACCTGCGTAGAGTGTTGAGCAGGGAGAGGATGTTGAGGTAAGTGGCATGTTGATGACACAAGTCCATTTTTTGGTTTTGTTTGGGTCATATAACATTTTTTTATTTTTTCCCATGCTCATGTTTTTTTCTTAGGATGCTGATCAGTTCCGTGTTGTAAAGCGGACTAGACGTGCAGCACTTGGCAAGGGAGCTGAGTCATCTTCTAGGATAAGTAAAATCTCAAATATAAGTGTTTTTTCTCGCCTTTTTTAGATAGTGATGAAATTATGCAGCAGTTCGGAACACTATTTTTTGTTTTTAGTCTGTCAATAACAACCTTTTGTAGTTGACATCTCTAGTCATTTTGATTTAAATACAGTTGACATTAGTTGGCATTAGTTGGCATCTTGTAGTTCACTAGTTGGCATCTTTTCATAGTTGACATCAGTGGTCATTTTTTTGTGCAGGCAGCAGTTGCTGGAGAAGCTGTCGCATCTTCCACAGCAGATGCTGAGGTATGTGGGTTTTTTGTGTGTTTTTATGAGCTATTTAAATAGTTCTTTGCAAACCTTTTTTTAGTTACCGTTTTTCTTGTGTTGCAATATCATTTCTTATTGTTGCACATACACTAGAACTTTTTGTAGCTGCCAGGTCTCGTTCTTTTTTTATTTACTATTTTATTGTTGCACATTCAGTTGCACAATGGCAGTCTTTGCAGTTGTCCTCATGAGCTTTATTAGTTGCACAAATACATCATATTAGTTGGCATGATCCATTTTATGAATACATAGCTCATTCTAATACTGATCCAAATGATGATTGCTAGTTTTTTTTCATTCTTGTTTTTTCTCTTGTGTTTAATGTTTGTGTAATGCTTTCATTTTCTAATCAACAGGGCAGCGGTGAAGGAGTTGAGGTGTCTCCAGGGGAAGATGTGGAGCGACCATCACAAGCAGGCAGGATAAGGGCATCACCAGCGCGCTTTGCAAATTTCAACGCCTCTCTAACTCCACTACAGAAATCAGAGCTAGTTTCGAGGTCGGTCGGGGGGCTATTGAACTTATCAGACACACTTCCAGCGGACCTCACTAAGTTCCTGGTGCAGTCCTACCAGCCACAGACCTCTGAAATGGTTTTCCCAGGAAGGGGAAGGATCCGTGTCGATGCTGACAGTGTTCAGAGGGTATTTGATCTCCCAAACAAGGGTCCAAAAGTCAGATATTTAGTTGACAAGGATGCCACTAGGAGATTCAGACAGGCTTTCAACATAACTGGAAATTCTCATCCCCAGATCACTACACGGCTCAAGATGATTGAGCATATGGCTGGAAGAACGGATGACACATTTTTTATGGCCTGGCTTGCGGTTGCCTTCAGTACTTTTCTAGCACCAACCACGGCCTTGAAGCTCAGCCCAAAGTGTTATGGACTTGTGCTAGATCATCAAATGCTAAAGAATACAAACATCTGCCTCTTTGTAGCAGAACACATTAACGAAGCTTTCCGGAACATGGACCAGGAGAAGCAAACTGTTTGCTGCTGCTTGTATCACTTGATGGTTAGTGAAAACGACCACTTTTTTCCATATGTTCCTGTTCTTTCTGTGCAGTTATAGTTTGCTGAAATTCTCATAACAATAACTGAACTTGGCTTTTTCTTTTGTTTGGGTCTGGTGCAGATACTATACCTTGATGCGCTCGTACATGACATCCCAGTAAGCAACTGCGCGATACGATCGAATGCATGGGATAGTACTCTAATTGCCAAGGTGATCAAGAAGGATACTATCTCTCCTGGTGTGTTCGGCAAATTACAAGTGAGTTCTTTTTTGTTTTTTTCCAACAGTGTCTTCCTTCTATGTTCTTTTGATGTCTGGTCACTCTTTTTGGAAATTGCACAGAAAACTATCATCAGTTGGCACAACAATGCATGTAGTTGCACAGATTATAGCTTTAAGTTTGGCAATCTGCACACATGTTCATTTTAAATTGGCACACCATCTTTTTTAAGTTGCACAGTTTTACTAATCTTGTTGCACAGATGTGTTGCATCAGTTGGTAGGAACTTTTTTTTAGGTGCCATGTGTGTTGCACAGTTTTTGTGTCTTTGTTCAGTTGCATATATGTATAGTTGAATTTGTCTACCCCAGTATCTTTGTTTGTAGTTGCACAGGTTGTAATGTGTGGTTTCATTCAACACACAAATCTATTTTTGATAACCTTGTTATTTTCTGTTTCTCTTTTTTTTACATCAGCTTAAAGAGGAGTATAGAGGCACGGAGCAGACACCACTGTTTGGTGGAATTTTGCAAGCTGAAGCATTTGTGGCATCCAAGTTACCAATAACATACAATCCGCAGGTTAGTGTTTTGCATACATAAACTTGCATCACTTACCAATATTTTTTCTATTGGCTGGGATGTATGTTCAGTTGGACATGTATAACTTTTGTAGTTGCGAAAATTCAGAATTTAGTTGGCTGTGATGTATGTTCAGTTGCACATATAAGCTTTTGTAGTTGCACATGTTCTTTTGGATAGTCAAAGTGTTCATTTACAACCATTGTCATCAACTTTTGGCAGAAATGCATGGTTTTTACTTTGTGCCACAGTGCATGTGTAGTTGGCTAGAATCATGTTTTTTAGTTGGCCAGAAAGTGTGTATTAGTCGTTTTTGCTTATCACATCATGGTCAGTTACAGACATTTTTACTTTTTATTATTTTTTCTAACTGAATCAGTACTGAATCTTTTTTGTGTTGATGCAGAAAAAGGCAAAAATTGCGAAAGTGGTCAATGAGCTATGCAAGGCTGTAACTGAACAGGTTGGCACCTTCATTGAAGAAGTTGCCAAGATTGATGACGAGGAACCAGATATTGATCCTTACGTACAGCAGCCATCAATGCAAACTGGGGCATCACGCCGTGCTCCAAAAAGAAAGAGACGGCCGTCAACCATACAAGAAGAAGAAGAATTTGTTGAGGATGATTCAGAAGAAGATGAGGAAATGGGAGCAGCGACAGATGCTGACGACGATGAGGAGACAGATGCAGATGAATCAGAGGAGGAGGACAAGGATGAGGATGACAATGAAGAAGATGCAGAGGAGGAGGAGGATGAGGAGGAAGAGGAGGAGGAGGAGGAGGAGGAGGACAAACAATAAGAGGACAAAGGAGAGGAGGAGAACAAGGAAGAAGATAGTGATGCAGAGGAGGAGGAAGAAGAAGGTGAGGCCAGAGAGGGGGACGGGGACAAAGGGGCAGCAGTTGATGGCAGTGAGAGGGGAGAAGACAAAGGCGCAGCAGCTGATGGCAGTGAGAGGGAAGAAGACGAGGATGAAGAAGACGAGGATGATTATGGTGATGATAAAGGGGGATCCAATGGAGGCAGCGACAGCAGCGATGACGATGATGATGACAACGCTCCTGGTTCTGGTGGTACAGGTGGCAACACATCCAGGAGGACTAGCACTCACGCCACCCCTGCGAGCAGCAGCAATTCATTGAGTAGCAGGAGCACACTACAGTTGTTGATTGACAAGACTTGCTGGAAAGACAAGGATTTGCCAAAGTCAAAGAAAAATGACGAAGCAGAGTCTCAGGGAAGCATTGATATGTTCAAGCTCTGCAACTTGAAGCCAGCTTTGCCAACCACCTTTCCCGTGCCAGATTTCAGCGACAAAGATATGTGTGAGAAGATCAACTTTGCCATTGACAAGAGCCTGTTCTTATCAACTGAAGCTGAAAAGAATCAAATTGACATGGAGGAAGCAGGAAAGGGTCTTGACTGGGTTCATTCAAAGTAAAAATACAAGGAATATTTAAAGCAGCTCCCAGACCTAAGCTCCAGCAAGAGCAAGGCAGCATCCACGGCAAACCCTCACGTGGTCCAGAAGTGTAAAGCAGTTTCAATGAAGAAGAATCTGCAGTTGCCTCAAACCAAGGAGAAGATGGTGAGTGAAGATGCTGAAGTAAATATGGTCAAGGAAGCTGTGCTTCAAACTGATATGCCAACAGTAGTGAGCAGAGAGCCAACCAATGTTAGAGAAGTTCAACAGATCAAGGGGAAGACTCCCCTTTCAACAGTCCCACCAAAACCACCTAAGCAGAAGATTGTCAAGTTTGCCAGGGGCGCAAAGGGGGAACAGGCCACAAAAGATTTGGGGTTCAGAGACGAGAGAGAGTTGCGAGCCGCAGCCATTGATGCAGGGGTGCCAAGTTCTGCCAGGTTGCTGCCAACTCAGACTGGAAAGATGCCAACTACAGATACCAGTGTGCCAACTCATGTGTCAGTTAGCAGTATGGTCACAGTCAAAACCACCACAGCTGGTCAGGAAGGCACCACTGCAACTGCAAGTCCCAAGGTGCCTACTGATAGAGATGCTTCAATGCCAAACACAAAAGGAGGTGATCCAACTATCAAAGTGCCGTCCCTAAGAGTTGTCTTTCAGCAACCATTAACACAAGAGGAGGTGTTCGACATTATAAGTAGGTGCAAGCCTCCAAGGCCGCCAACTACAACACTATTGCGAACCAAGTCAGTGAATGATGCACCCATGTTTGTGCCGCAAGGAGATGCCCTGGTCCTTGAACCCTTACGAAGATCAAACTCTTATCATGGTGACGGGTTCTGCGATGCACCATCTTTTGACCTCGGCATAGATGGTGATGCTCCAGCACCTGCTCCAGCAGTAGATACAGCGGAAGCCGGTGTGATTAGCATCGATGAGTGTGAGTTAGACCCAGCAGCTGTGAATGAAGGATGTGATGCTGCTGATGTTGGCAAGGCAATAGCTCAAGAACTAGATGTTGGTTCACCAGAGAATTGCCACACCCCGATATGCGCAGAACCAGAACTTGGCACGAGCAGTTCTTCGGGGCCACCTCTTGCACGAAGACAGAGGAGGGTAAGAAGGCCCACAGCATCTCAAAGGTCTCCATTCATCGACTACAACAAGAACAAGACTTTCAGCACCAATGAGGTAGTGAACAAGCTTTACGCTGCCCTCTTGTATTGGGTCAGGCATCACAAAGGAGCAAATGATGGAGCTACCAGGTAAACTAACTCCCCACAGCCTACATACATATCTTTTTCAGTTGCATAGCACCAGCCACTTAGTTGCACAGAAAGCATAGTATGTTGCACAGAACAGGGCTTTTAGTTGCACACTGTTCTTTTTTTCATTTTCATGCACATTTTTTTTGCTGCTGTGACCCTTTGAGCTAACTTGTCTTTTTATTGCTTTCAAAAAAAAATCAGCCCTGAGATAATTAGGTATGGTGCTTTCTACATTTCTTTAAAGGAGTTAGTTGATTCGATGAAGCCGGTTCAATGGTTGTCAAAAATTGTTATTGAGACTGGAATCTTACACATCATGGATAACTTACCAGAAGGGTCAAAGAAGGTTGTTATGCCACTGAGGTTTTCTGTAAGTTTTTCCAAAACCTTCTTTTTACCCTCATCTTTGTTCTGTAGCACTTTTCGTTGACCATTTGAGGGAGGCCTTTCACCTACTAAGGAGTTTTGAGCCATGTTTTATAATCTCTGCAGATAAAATTACAGCAAGGGATCCACAATGTGGATGAGATGAACAAGAAGTTTGATTACAAGAACCGTCTCGACAAGAAAGACTTGGTGAGTGTTGTGCCCACATCATCAATCTTTTTTTAGTTGGCACCCACAGCATGTCCAGTTGCACATGACACATCTGTTAGTTGGCAGATACTTGTTGCAACCCGTTTTTTAACTTGACAAAGTCTTTTTACTTTTTTCTTAGCTACATCTTGTATTTGTGTCTGAAATCGTTCACGCTTGCAGGTCATGCTGCCAGTGCTCGAGTGCGCAGATGTAACCGATAAGGACGGAGGGAGGCATTATTGGGTCTTCAGTGTCAACTTGAGGGACGGACGCTTCGAAGTTCTTGATTCAAGCAGGACGCTGGACAACATTGAGCTGATGAACAACGCCTCTACCATTGCGGGGGCAGTATGCTAGCTATGGAGGAAGCATTACCCAAAGTTCAGCATCGAGCACTTCCAGATTATTGACATTGACGTACCAAAGCAGCTTGGCAAGTAAGACAATAAGCATTTCATTCCTTCTCAATCAAATACAATCATTTTGTAGTTTTTAAATTTTTCTACATGTGCAATCTTTAGTATTTTTAAGACATAGTACTAGTCTTCAATCTGTTTTATCATTTTTATGAGTTTCTAATGGATTATCTAGCTAGTTTGCAGAGTGGCGCGTAAGTAGTTGCAAAGTGGCACATAATGAGTTGCAGTAGAACACAAGCAGTTGCACAGTAGGACATAAGTAGTTGCACAGAGTGCATTACCTTTATTTGGTTTTAATTTTATGTGACAATTTTTTTTGCCCATTTTTTGCAGTAATGAGTGTGGGTTGTTCGCACTGCTTAACGCCACCGAGTGGAATGGTAGCCAACTGCCCAACTACGACCCCAAGGAAGTACTCAACATCAGGAAGAAGCTGACGTATGATTGGGTCACCAGCGTGCACAACACCGCCCCATGGAGGAAGTTGCTGAGATACGACAAGGAGTAGGTCAGTACTTTTTTTTTCTGCTCCATGGAGGAAGTTTCTGGTTTGTACAATTTTATTAAGTAGATTTTGTAGTTGCACACTGCTAGTAATTGCGTTTGCAACTCAATATCATCACTTTTGTTGATACATTAGGAGCACTGTATATACAATTGTTCAACAACTAAATATTTAACCAGTTGCCAACAAAGGCACAAATAGCAACTTTTTTTTACACAGTGCATGAACTAATTCAAGCAGCATAAATTAGATAAAGAGGAATCATAGATGCTGAATGTGTCCACTTGGTCCCAACATTGCTAAAAAAGACATCATTATTTTTCCTTTTTTGTTCCAAAGTTACAAATGAGGAAACAGAATCATAGGAGCCTCTGTGGACACACACCAGCAGTGTGCTCTGTAGATTGGCACTGGCTGCATTTGTTTTTCTTCTTTGGGTGTAGCTCCAGCGCCGATTTGTACCGTCGACTCTTTGCCCTACCCTTTGTAGTAGACCTTGGAGGATCCCTGGGCACAAAATCATCAGAAGTTTGTGCAAGGGATGCAGCCTCCAACGGGGCAGTAGGACCGTCACGATCACCTGTGTAATAATCATATAAAAAGTTTAGTATTTTTGTTATTGTGCAACCAGCACTGATGTTCTGTGCAACCACACAGTACATTTTTGTGCAACTAACTGGTTGCTGTGTGCAAGTTAAGTTGAAAAAAACACCTGCAGTAGCACGGCCTGTCATGGTACTTGGATTGTAGTCGCCTATGGGCAGAACATGAAAAACAAGTTAGATTTTTAGCTTGATCCTCAAACTAACATAACGCACGCAACTAGGCAGCATGTTTCTGTTCAACTGGGCACTATGATATGTGCAACTAAAGCCACTCACCCTAGTTTTTGTTTTGGAGTCGGTGAAGGTACTAACTTGGGTTATGAGCCCCTGAGTCCTGCCTGTAGGTCCATTGGGAGTAGCACAAAGGGCACTACTAGTTGGGCCTGGCGGGGGAGGAGGTCTTTGAGGGTTGGCATCACCTATAGGCAGAAACAGGACAAACAAGTCAGTTGTGTTTATCTTTTTTATGCTCGAACTAACACAGCATGCGCAACTAGGTAGCCTGTTCGGTGCAACTGAGCACCATGATGTGTGCAATTGGAGTTACAGACCTAGTTTGATGGGGAGTTCGGGGAAGGTAATTACCTAGACGACGAGCCCCCTGAGTGCTGCCTGTAGGGCCATTGGGAGGAGCATGCGGGGGAGGAGGTGGCGGAGGATGCCGTGTACAGCCAGGAGGGGGAGGAGGTCCTTGAGGGTTGACATCACATATATGCATAACTGAAAAAAATAAGTTAGCTGTGTTATCTTTGATGCGTGAACTAACACAGCGTGCGCAACTAGGCAGTATGTTCTTGTCCAAGTGGCTACCATGGTGTGTGCAACTAGGCACAATGATGTGTGCAACTGAAGTTACACACCTAGTTAGATCAGGAGTTGGGGCAGGTAATTACCTGGATGATGAGCCCCCTGATTGCTGCCTGGAGGTGGAGGAGGTCCTCGAGGGTTGCCATCATCTGATGGCCCCGTTGCAGCAGTCGGTTTTTTTCCTTTTCTTGGACTTGTTCAGGTGGCCGATCTCGGTACGTGCTGCACGCATATGCTTGTATACAATAGCTTGTGCTGGATCAGAACCACTTGCAAACTTTGCTAGTTTCCGAAAATCGTATATCATGTTCCTCTCCCTTATCTGCTTCTTTGATTGAGGAGGCATTTCATCCGGTTTCTCATAACCAATCCCTGGCGCACTAGGTACAGCAGTAGGTGTCCACCGTCTTAGCAGGTACCTTTCCGGTATGACATCAACGCCAACATGGGTGAACACCTTGAGGATGTGGCAACAGAGGATGCCGTCCTTGTCCATTTTACAACACTCACACAAATAGGAACGCTCCTCCACCCTTGCCTGCACCAAGTAGTTTCGAGAACCATATTTCGCAACAAATTCCTGGTTCGGTCTGAGCTCAAACACATCAGCACCAACTTGGAATGCATTATAACGTCCAATCAGCTCAAACTCTTCTCTAAACTTGCGGTAAAGGTCTCTAGTATAGGTTTTGTAAGCTTGCTTCTCTATTGGGAAGTTGGACCACAACTCAATCTCAAGGTGTTGTGTCCTGTAATCATTGCAGCCTTCCTTGGCAAGGATGTGGTTCTGTATTTTTTCATATTGCTTGACGAAGTTCAACATTGAGTTGTGTGGGTTCACATATCTTTTGAGGACGGCGTTGAACCCCTCACTACGCTGTGTAGACTGGAGGAAGGGAAAGAACCTGTGTTTGAAGTAGCACGGCACCCAAGTTGACCTATATTCGTACAACTTCTCAAAGTGCGTGTGTGCCATAGCCTCATACTTCATCATTAACCCAGCCCAATTCTGCTCAAACTCGTCTATAGTGAAGCTGAAGTCAACACACTTGTTGAAACCATCAGAGAGTCCTGGATTCTGGCACAGCAACCAACCAACCTTTTCCTGAGCCTTTTTCATGATGTGCCATCGACAACAACGGTGCACGGTGGTTGGAAAGATGCTCTGTATTGACTGCCTCATCGCACCATCCTGATCGGTGATGAAGTTGTCCGGAGGTTTGCCATCCATAGCCTCTAGGAATGCTCCAAAGACCCAATCAAAGCTCGATGCCAACTCCTGCCTCACAAACGCGCAACCCAGCATGAAAGATTGGCCATGTCGGTTTATTCCTATGAAGGGCGCGAACGACATATTGTACAAGTTGGTCATGTAGGTGGTGTCAAACGATATGCAAATGATGTGCAAAATATGTTGACAACTCTGTCCTCTTCATCATATTTCACCTTATAGAAGAAGTCTGGATCGGTTTTTTGTATATCCTTGAAGTGCGCAATTGTTTCAATCAGATCACCCTCCTTTGTGTCATCTCTACGGAAACTTGTACAAAGATTTGTTATTGCCTTTGGTCCGAACGGCACCATCATCTCAGATCCATAGAACTCTGCCATTACATGCATCATTCGTCCTGCATAATACAAAAACAAACAGTATATCCTTTTTTTAGTTGCACAAATGCACACATCCAGCTGCACAGTAATAGGACACGTGTTGGCACAGAAGATAATCACAGGAAATGGACACCTAGCTGCACCTTTTTAAAAACACTTTGCAGTTTTTGCATACAGGACATTGTGTATTTGCACAGTAAAGACAATCTAGTTGCACAAGAAGCACCCAAAGTGATATATAAAAAGCATGGGAAGTTGGACAGCAGTTGCATAGTTAAGTCATTTCAGTTGCACAGTAGTACCATAACAGTTGCACACTGGACTGCCTAGAGGGAAACTTAATTCTTCAAGGGATATAGAAAAACACCACACCTGTAGTCAAGTTGCAGTTATACAAGATGCGCAGAAACTCCTTTTCATCAGGTGAGATGCCTTGGTGGGATCTCAAGTATTTGGACAATGAAGGTTTGTTCACGAGCGGATGATTGTGGTCACGAACAAAGTGCGTCACCTCCCATCGCCCATCTATCAGCTTCACCAACATTTTCGCCTTGCATTCAGTCTGCTTTATTGTCTCACGTTTGCGCTTCTTCTTCTTCTTATTAGTACCAGCATCCTCTTCAGCAAATATTGGAGGTTCTTCTTCCATCTCCTCATCACTGTTAACAGATGTTGGATCTGGAATAGGGTCCAGGTAAGGAGGAGCCTCAGCTCCTCCATCATCAACTTTGGGCTTCTTGAACTTGTTGCAGCAAAACTGTTGTTTTATCAATTCATTGGTGCGGGGTGTCCGTCTAGAGGTGTTCATCTTGATAGAGAAACCCATCCGTAGTGCATAACTGTTGTAGTGATCCTTAGCAATTTGAAGGCTGTCAAACCTCATGCCAACATAGGGTTCCATAGGTTGAGAACCAGCCTCATCCTCTCCTTCTTCTACTTGCACAGCTCTGTCAAAAGCCCCAGCTTCCAGCTCAGTCCTGGTTGGACCAGGAACATTTGCCTCGGTTCCTGTGTCATCAAGAGTATGGCTCTCTGACTGCAAAGACACCACTACAGGGGCACCACGGGCTGATGACTGGCCTGCCACATTGTCATGGCCCGTAGGGTTACCATCACGACTTGCCTGCGTGTAGTAAACAGATCAACCATTTTCTGTGCAGTTTCCTTGTTGTATGCTGGGTTGCTGCTGATCCATATCATGAGGAAGCTCATTGAGATCTGGAGGCAACTCATTGAGATCAAGCATTTTTCCCTTGTTTTTGGATGCTGCCACACACTCCCTGCACATATAAAAAAAGAAGAAATTGATGTCATCAGTTGGTAACCAGAGAAAAACTGTGTTTCAAAACAACCTAAAAGCAACATGACCATAGCATAATCTTTTATTATAACAGTTATGAATTTTTTTTGTTTGCACAGAGTTGTTATGTTAGTTGCACAGTTTGCAGTAAATAACTGGCAAGAGCATGACTTCTTTTTGCTACAGAGTTTTTCTTACCTTTTCCCTTTTTGTTTTGTTGCAATGATCTGTAGGTTTCCGTTTCGCAAGGAGCTCTTTTCAGATTTTTCTGCACATAATTGGATGCTACATTTGAGAAGGAAAATCCAGGTGAAAGAAGAAAGAAGAAAGAAGAATTGGAGGACATATTATAGTTATATGTTTTTCATCGCCATTTATGTTTCTAGATCTGGTATATTTGAACATATTAATATGGTTTGCAATAGGTGTGGGACCAGAATATATGCGTGGGACAAGATTTGTGTGTGAATATGTTAATATGGTTTGTGGCTTCATTAGCCATGGACAAAAGTTCCTATGTTTTTCCTGTTGCACTACAGATTTCTGGTTTTCGCTAGAATAGACGTCTCAATTTCCAGGATTTCCACTTGGCCAGCATACATATTCAGTTGGACATTCAATGCTTTTAGTTGGCTAGAATAGATGTCTCAGCTGGCCAGGTTGCATTTTTTCAGTTTTGCAGCCAACATGCATGTTCAGTTGGACAGTTAATGCATTCAGTTGGCTAGAATAGATGTCTTAGTTGCCTAGAATAGATGTCTTAGTTGGTCATCAGTTTTTGGCCAACATGCATGTTTAGTTGGCCAGAAAACATGTTTTTTATTTTCACATATACTACATTTTTTCCAAAGTGTTCACTCAGAAACATGTATTGCCAGATATATGTTTAGTTGGCAGGATACATGTTTAGTTGGCCAGGATACATGTTCAGTTGGCTGGGATGCATGTTTAGTTGCACATTTATGAATTTTTCGTTGCACATGTTCAACAAAGCATTGGGCAGTCAATTTTTTGTTCATTTTGCAAATAATAACTAGAAGTTGGCTTTTAATCATGTTTTAATTGGCCAGATAACTCGTTTTTAGTTGGCTTGTTTTAACACATCCAGGTGGTAGTTTTTGGCATGTTTAACACATCCAGCATGTTTAACATCTGGTGTGATGTGCCAGATTCACCTCTTTTTTGAAGCAGATTCTCCATGGATCCATGGAGAAGGGGGAAGTGAAGAGGTGCAGAGGGGGCTTACCTGCTCGATCTTACTGCCTGGTATGGCTAGAATAGATGTCTCAGCTGGCCAGGTTGCATTTTTTCAGTTTTTGTGGCCAACATGCATGTTCAGTTGGATAGTTAATGCATTCAGTTGGCTAGAATAGATGTCTTAGTTGCCTAGAATAGATGTCTTAGTTGGTCATCAGTTTTTGGCCAACATGCATGTTTAGTTGGCCAGAAAACATGTTTTTTATTTTCACATATACTACATTTTTTCCAACGTGTTCACTCAGAAACATGTATTGCCAGATATATGTTTAGTTGGCAGGATACATGTTTAGTTGGCCAGGATACATGTTCAGTTGGCTGGGATGCATATTTAGTTGCACATTTATGAATTTTTCGTTGCACATGTTCAACAAAGCATTGGGCAGTCAATTTTTTGTTCATTTTGCAAATAATAACTAGAAGTTGGCTTTTAATCATGTTTTAATTGGCCAGATAACTCGTTTTTAGTTGGCTTGTTTTAACACATCCAGGTGGTAGTTTTTGGCATGTTTAACACATCCAACATGTTTAACATCTGGTGTTATGTGCCAGATTCACCTCTTTTTTGAAGCAGATTCTCCATGGATCCATGGAGAAGGGGGAAGTGAAGAGGTGCAGAGGGGGCTTACCTGCTCGATCTTACTGCCTCGTATGGCTCTGACCACCCTGCCCTTTAGATCTTGAAGCAGCTCCTTCTACTTTGGGGCTCCCATGGCGGCTGTGTAGGAGGAGGAAGAAAGGCTGGGGGCGATTGCGTTTGGATCTGTTTCTGGCGTGCAGAAGAAGAAGAAGGCAGCGTCGGTGGGGCTGAGGCGTGGGGGCGAGAGATGGCGTGGATTCTGCAACCTGGGCAGATCCTCCTTCTTTCGTGAGGAAGAAGAAGATAGCCAGGGCGCAGTTTGGCGAGGAGGGTGCACGTAATCCCGCGGGGCATGGTTTGGCGAGGAGGGTGCACGTGATCCCGCGGCCAGCTGGTGGGCGGGGCAGTTGCCTTTTTCACTCCGACGGGCAGGGACCACGTGGGCGAGTGGGCGAGTGGGGGACTGTTTCCTCTTTTCGCTCGAGGGGGGACCAGGTGGTTTCCTTTTTCGGGTGGCCGCTGGCTAGCGATCCCAGGGCGGCCGGCCGCCCACTAGACGCATCCCTTTATTATTCCATTTCCACCAGCAATACATTTACCATCCCTAAGAACAGCTCCAAAGGAGCCTTGAGCAAGTAAGGGTCAAAAGATCCATCAACATTTAGTTTTTCTTTTGAGAAAACTTTTGATCTATTCATACATAGTCTCTTCTAGGCTTTATCCAACCATGACGCTTCATCTTTGCGTTTGGGCCGCTGGCCATGGAAAAAATGCTACTAGCACTCGAGATTGCAATGCAAACTCTCTGTTTCCCTTTCGTAACGTTTCGGTCCTACCGAGAGAGCGAATCGGTTCCACCGAGATTGCCCGACCAACTCTTTGGTTAGTCTCTTACCAAAATTGGTCTCAATGAGATTACGTTATGCCCTAACCCTAATGATATCGGTCCCACCGAGTTGACATGTCGGTCCCACCGAAAACCCTAACGGTCACATTATGAACTAAATCGGTCTGACTGAGTTGTATAATTCGGTCCCACCGAGTTTGGTGATTTGTGTGTAACGGTTAGATTTTGTGTGAAGGCTATATATACCCCTCCACCCACTCTTCATTCATGGAGAGAGCCATCAGAACATGCCTACACTTCCAACATACATTTTCTAAGAGATAACCACCTACACTTGTGTTGAGGTCAAGATACTTCATTTCAACTGATACGTCTCCAACGTATCTATAATTTTTGATTGCTCCATGCTATATTATCTCTTGTTTTGAATGTTTATGGGCTTTATTATACACTTTTATATCATTTTAGGGACTAACCTATTAACCGGAGGCCCAGCCCAGATTTGCTGTTTTATACCTATTTCAGTGTTTCGAAGAAAAGGAATATCAAACGAAGTCGAAACAGAACGAAATCAACTGGAGAAGTTATTTTTGGAAGGAAAGCAACCCAGGAAACTTGGAGTGCACGTCAGGGGAGACACGGGCTGCCCACGAGGGTGGGGGCACGCCCACCCCCCTAGGGCGCGCCCCCTGCCTCGTGGGGCCCCCGTGGCTCCTCCGACGTACTTCCTGCACCCATATATATCATCGTACCCTAAAACTTCCAGAACGCACAATAGATCGAGAGTTCCGCCGCCAGAAGCCTCCGTAGCCACCGAAAACCAATCTAGACCCGTTTCGGCACCCTGCCGGAGGGGGCAATCCTTCTCCGATGGCTATCTTCATCATCCCAGTGCTCTCCATGACGAGGAGGGAGTAGTTCTCCCTCGGGGCTGAGGGTATGTACGAGTAGCTATGTGTTTGATCTCTCTCTCTCGTGTTCTTGAGATGATACGATCTTGATGTATCGCGAGCTTTGCTATTATAGTTGGATCCTATGATGTTTCTTCCCCCTCTACTCTCTCGTAATGAATTGAGTTTCCTCTTTGAAGTTATCTTATCGGACCGAGTCTTTAAAGAATTGAGAACACTTGATGTATGTCTTGCCATGGATATCTGTGGTGACAATGGGATATCGCGTGATTCACTTGATGTATGTTTTGGTGATCAACTTGCGGGTTCCGCCCATGAACCTATGCATAGGGGTTGGCACACGTTTTTGTCGTGATTCTCCAGTAGAACTTTGGGGCACTCTTTGAGGTCCTTTGTGTTGGTTGAATAGACGAATCTGAGATTGTGTGATGCATATCGTATAATCATACCCATGGATACTTGAGGTGACATTGGAGTATCTAGGTGACATTAGGGTTTTGGTTGATTTGTGTCTTAAGGTGTTATTCTAGTACGAACTCTAGGGCTGTTTGTGACACTTATAGGAATAGCCCAACGGAATGATTGGAAAGAATAACTTTGAGGTGGTTTCATACCCTACCATAATCTCTTCGTTCGTTCTCTGCTATTAGTGACTTTGGAGCCCTGTTCAAGAATTCATCCGATTAACCAGTTAACTTGCCGATTAATCCCTACTCATAGGGTCACCGAGTAGCCATAAACTGATAAATCGTCCGATTAATTGATTAAATGACTGATTAACTTGCCGATTAGCCTATTAATCCCCTACTCGCCAGCCAACCGAGCAGTTACCAGTTAACGATTTCCTCAACAATGCTTTGGAGTGACTCTTTGTTGCATGTTGAGGGATAGTTTTATGATCCAATTATGTTAGTATTGCTGAGGAAACTTACACTAGCGAAAGTATGAACCCTAGGCCTTATTTCCACGCATTGCAATACTGTTTACGCTCACTTTTACCATTAGTTACCTTGCTGTTTTTATATTTTCAGATTACAAAAACCTTTATCTACTATCCATATACCACTTGTATCACCATCTCTTCGCCGAACTAGTGCACCTATACAATTTACCATTGTATTGGGTGTGTTGGGGACACAAGAGACTCTTTGTTATTTGGTTGCAGGGTTGCTTGAGAGAGACCATCTTCATCCTACGCCTCCTACGGATTGATAAACCTTAGGTCATCCACTTGAGGGAAATTTGCTACTGTCCTACAAACCTCTGCACTTGGAGGCCCAACAACGTCTATAAGAAGAAGGTTGTGTAGTAGACATCAAGCTCTTTTCTGGCGCCGTTGCCGGGGAGGTTAGCGCTTGAAGGTATATCTTTAGATCTTGCAATCGAGTCTTTTAGTTTCTTGTTTTATCACTAGTTTAGTTTATAAAAGAAAACTATAAAAAATGGAATTGAGTTTGTCTCATACGCTTCACCTTTTTAATATCTTACGTGAGTATGATGGAAAGGATAATTGTGCTCAAGTGCTAGAAGAAGAAATCTATAAAATGTTTGGCACTAAATATTTGAATGATGAGCATGATTGCAATGTTTTTAGTATAAATTCCTTGAATATCCATGATGCTAATGATATGCAAAGCCACAAGCTTGGGGAAGCTATGTTTGATGAAGATGATATTTTTTGTCCCCCAAGTTTTGATGAGCAAATTTATTATGATGAAAGCATGCCTCCTATCTATGATGATTATTGTGATGACACATATGCTTTAAATAATAATGATGAAACTTGTCATCTTGATTTCAATTTTCAATCCCATGATAGTTACTTTGTTGAGTTTGCTCCCACTATTCCGAATGAGAAGAATTTTGCTTGTGTGGAGAGTAGTAAATTTTCTATGCTTGTAGATCATGAAAATAATGCTTTAGGTGCTGGTTATATTGTTGAATTCATTCGTGATGCAATTGAAAATTATTATGAGGGAGGAATATATGCTTGTAGGAATTGCAATAATATCAAGTTTCCTCTCTATGTGCTTAAAATCTTGAAGTTATGCTTGTTTTACCTTCCTATGCAAGTTGATTCTTGTTCCCATAAGTTGTTTGCTCACAAAATCCCTATGCATAGGAAGTATGTTAGACTTAAATGTGCTAGTCATATTCTTCATGATGCTCTCTTTATGTTTCAATTCTTATCTTTTATGTGAGCATCGTTGAAATCATCATGCCTAGTTAGGGGCGTTAAACGATAGCGCTTGTTGGGAGGCAACCCAATTTTATTTTAGTTCCTTATTTTTGTTCCTGTTTAGTAATAAATAATTCATCTAGCCTCTGTTTAGATGTGGTTTTATGCTTTTAATTAGTGTTTGTGCCAAGTAGAAACTTTAGGAAGACTTGGGGAAAGTCTTGTTGATCATGCTGTAAAAAACAGAAACTTTAGCGCTCACGAGGATTGCTGCCATTTTTATTTGGAGAGTGATATTTAGTTAACTCTTTTTGCATATGATTAATAGATAAATTTCTCAGGTCCAGAAATTTATTTGAGAATTGTATGAGTTCCAGAAGTATACGTTTGATCCAGATTACTACAGAATGTTCTGTTTTTGACATATTCTGTTTTTCATGTGTTGTTTACTTATTTTGATGAATCTATGGCTAGTAAAAGAGTTTATAAACTATAGAGAATTTGGAATAAATTAGTTTTAACACCAATATAAATAAAGAATTAGTTCATTACAGTACCTTGAAGTGGTGATTTATTTTCTTATACTAACGAAGCTTACGAGTTTTCTGTTAAGTTTTGTGTTGTGAAGTTTTCAAGTTTTGGGTAAAGATTCGATGGATTATGGAATAAGGAGTGGCAAGAGCCTAAGCTTGGGGATTCCCAAGGAACCCCAAGGAAATATTCAAGGATAACCAAAAGCCTAAGCTTGGGGATGCCCCGGAAGGCATCCCCTCTTTCGTCTACTTCCATCGGTAACTTTACTTGGAGCTATATTTTTATTCACCACATGATATGTGTTTTGCTTGGAGCGTCAATTTATTTTGTTAGGATTTGCTTGCTGTTATTTAGAACAATGTTTTTCATCTTTTGTTCCAATAAAAGTGGCATTGATAGTCTTTACTATTCCTATGTTACAAGTCTTCATGTTGCTGTTTGAAAACAGAAAGTTTACCGCTGTTGCAATAATTCTCTAGAAAATTCAGAATGTGATAAAATGTTGAAACCTTTTGAATATTAAGCTCTGATAAATTTACTACAGTGGGAATTTTCTTTCATAATTTTTGGAGTTAGGGAAGTATGGATGTTGCAGCATTCTTTACAGACTATCCTGTTTAGGCAGATTGCTGTTATGTTTGCATTGTTTGCATATGTTTGCTTCTTTAATGATTCTATTTGAGGATAGGACTATTAAATATGAAGAGGAATTTAGTATGCAATGTTGAATAATAATTTTAGTGATTTGCTACAGTAGAGTATGATAAGGTTTTGGCAATGGTTTATACTAACTTATCTCACGAGTCCTTGTTGAGTTTTGTGTGGATGAAGTTTTTGAGATTTAGGGAGACCTTGATATGAGAGGAATTAAGGAGACACAAAAGCTCAAGCTTGGGGATTCCCAAGGCACCCCAAGATAATATCTCAAGAAGTCTCAAGCTTCTAAGCTTGGGGATGCCCCGGTTGGCATCTCACCTTTCTTCTTCAACAACTATCGGTTAGTTTTGGTTGATCCTAAGTTTTTACTTCTTCACATGATGTTTTCTATTCTTAGAATGTTATTTTATTTTGCTTTGCTTGCTGTTTGAATAAAATACCAAGATCTGAAATTATTAAATGTTAGAGAGTCTTCACATGGTTGCATAATTATTCAACTACTCATTGATCTTCACTTATATCTTTCGGAGTAGTTTGTCGATGCTCTAGTGCTTCACTTATATCTTTTAGAGCATGGTGGTAGTTTTATTTTGAAGAAATAGATGAACTCTCATGCTTCACTTAGATTATTTTGAGAGTCTTAAATATCATGGTAATTTGCTTAAAATCCTAATGTTGGGGATCGTAGCAATAATTCAAAAAATTTCCTACGTGTCACCAAGATCAATCTGTGGAGAGACTAGCAACGAGAGAGAGGAGTGCATCTTCATACCCTTGAAGATCGCAATGCGGAAGCGTTACAAGAATGCGGTTGGTGGAGTTGTACACGCAGCGATTCAGATCGCGGTCGATTCTGATCTAAGCGCCGAACAACGGCGCCTCCGCGTTCAACACACGTATAGCCCGGTGACGTCTCTCACGCCTTGATCCAGCAAGGAGAGAGGGAGAGGTTGGGGAAGACTCTGTCCAGCAGTAGCACAACGGCGTGGTGATGGTGGAGGAGCGCGGTACTCCAGCAGGGCTTCGCCAAGCACTACAAGAGACGAGGAGGGAGAGGGGTAGGGCTGCGCCAAGAGAAAGATCAAATCATATATCTTGGGCAGCCCCATACCTCAAGTATATATAGGGGGAGGGGAGGGGCTGCGCCCCCTCTAGGGTTCCCTCCCCAAGGGGGGGCGGCAGCCCTAGATCCCATCTAGGGTGGCGGCCAGAGGGGAGAGGGAGAGAGGGGGGCGCCCTAGGGTGGGCCTTAAGGCCCATTTGGACCT
>NC_041382.1:385675131-385689993 GCF_002162155.2 Triticum dicoccoides | reverse complement strand
ACGCAGCCTTCTGGGGCTGGTGGCCCCAACTTGGTGGACCCCCGGGACCCTCCCGGTGGTCCTGGTACGTTACCGATAGCATCCGAAACTTTTCCGGTGACCAAAATGGGACTTCCCATATATAAATCTTTACCTCCGGATCATTCCGAAACTCCTCGTGACGTCCGGGATCTCATCCGGGACTCCAAACAACATTCGGTAACCACGTACATACTTTCCCTATAACCCTAGCGTCATCGAACCTTAAGTGTGTAGACCCTACGGGTTCGGGAGACACGCAGACATGACCGAGACGACTCTCCGGTCAATAACCAACAGCGGGATTTGGATACCCATGTTGGCTCCCACATGTTCCACGATGATCTCATCGGATGAACCACGATGTCGAGGATTCAATCAATCCTGTATTCAATTCCCTTTGTCTATTGGTACGATACTTGCCCGAGATTCGATCGTCGGTATCCCGATACCTCATTCAATCTCGTTACAGGCAAGTCTCTTTACTCGTTCCGTAACACATCATCCCGTGATCAACTCCTTGGTCACATTGTGCACATTATGATGATGTCCTACCGAGTGGGCCCAGAGATACCTCTCCATTACACAGAGTGACAAATCCCAGTCTCAATTCGTGCCAACCCAACAGACACTTTCGGAGATACCCGCAGTGCACCTTTATAGCCACCCAGTTACGTTGTGACGTTTGGTATACCCAAAGCATTCCTACGGTATCCGGGAGTTGCACAATCTCATGGTCTAAGGAAATGATACTTGACATTAGAAAAGCTTTAGCAAACGAACTACACGATCTTGTGCTAGGCTTAGGATTGGGTCTTGTCCATGACATCATTCTCCTAATGATGTGATCCCGTTATCAACGACATCCAATGTCCATGGTCAGGAAACCGTAACCATCTATTGATCAACGAGCTAGTCAACTAGAGGCTTACTAGGGACATGGTGTTGTCTATGTATCCACACATGTATCTGAGTTCCCTATCAATACAATTCTAGCATGGATAATAAACAATTATCATGAACAAGGAAATATAATAATAACTAATTTATTATTGCCTCTAGGGCATATTTCCAACAGTCTCCCACTTGCACTAGAGTCAATAATCCAGTTCACATCTCTATGTGATTAACACTCAAGGTCACATCCCCATGTGACTAACACCCAAAGAGTTTACTAGAGTCAATAATCTAGTTCACATTACCATGTGATTAACACTCAATGATTTCTGGGTTTGATCATGTTATGCTTGTGAGAGATGTTATAGTCAACGGGTCTGAACCTTTCAGATCCGTGTGTGCTTTACAAATATCTATGTCATCTTGTAGATGCAACTACCACGCTCTATTTGGAGCTATTCCAAATAACTGTTCTACTATACGAATCCGGTTTACTACTCAGAATCATCCAGATTAGTGTCAAAGATTGCATCGGTGTAACCCTTTATGACAAACTCTTTTACCACCTCCATAATCGAGAAAATTCCTTAGTCCACTAGTTACTAAGGATAACCTTGATCGTTGTCCTGTGATCCATTCCTAGATCACACTTGTACCCCTTGACTGACTCATGGCTTGGCACACTTCAGGTGCGGTACACAACATAGCATACTGTAGAGCCTATGTCTAAAGCATAGGGGATGACCTTCGTCCTTTCTCTTCTATTCTGCCGTGGTCAGGTCTTGAGTCTTACTCAATACCCATACCTTATAACACAGCCAAGAACTCCTTCTTTGCCGATCGATTTTGAACTCCTTCAAAATCTTGTCATGGTATGTATTCATTTGAAAGTACCATTAAGCGTTTTTGATCTACCCTTATAGATCTTGATGCTCAATGTTCAAGTAGCTTAATCCAGGTTTTCCATTGAAAAATACTTTTCAAATAACCCTGCATGCTTTCCAGAAATTCTACATCATTTTTGATCAACAATATGTTAACAACATATACTCATCAAAAATTCTATAGTGCTCCCACTCACTTCTTTGGAAATACAAGTTTCTCATAAACTTTGTATAAACCCAAAATCTTTGATCATCTCATCAAAGCGTACATTCCAACTCCGAGATGCTTACTCCAGTCCTTAGAAGGATTGCTGGAGCTTTGCATACTTGTCAGCATCTTTCAGGATTGACAAAACTTTCTGGTTGTATCACATGCAACCTTTCCTCAAGAAAAATGTCGAGGAAACAATGTTTTGACATCCTATTTGCAAGATTTCATAAATAATTCAGTAACTGCTAACATAATTCCAACAGACTCTTAGCATCGCTACGAGTGAGAAAGTCTCATCGTAGTCAACTCCTTGAACTTGTCGGGAAACATTTTAACGACAAGTCGAGCTTTCTTAATGGTGACACTTACCATCATTGTCTGTCTTCCTTTTAAAATCCATCTGCACCTAACAGCCTTACGACCATCAAGTAGTTCTTTCAAAGTCTATACTTTCTTTTATGCATGGATCCTCTCTCAGATTTTATGGCCTCGAGCCATTCTTCGGAATCCGGGCCCACCATCGCTTCTCCATAGCTCGTAGGTTCATTGTTGTCTAGCAACATGATTTCCAAGACAGGATTACGTACCACCTTGAAGTAGTACACATCCTTGTCGACCTATGAGGTTTTGTAGTGACTTGATCTGAAGTTTCATGATCACTATCATAAGCTTCCACTTAAATTGGTGTAGGTGCCACAGGAACAACTTCATGTGCACTGCTACACACTAGTTGAAGTGACGGTTCAATAACCTCATCAAGTCTCCACCATCCTCCCACTCAATTCTTTCGAGAGAAACTTTTCCTCGAGAAAGGACCCGTTTCTAGAAACAATCACTTTTGCTTCCGGATCTGAAATAGGAGGCGTACCCAACTATTTTTGGGTATTCTATGAAGATGCATTTATCCGCTTTGGGTTCAAGCTTACCAGCCTGAAACCTTTTCATATAAGCATCGCAACCCCAAACTTTTAAGAAACGACAGCTTAGGTTTCTCTAAACCATAGTGCATACGGTGTCGTCTCAACAGAATTGTGTGGTGCCCTATTTAAAGTGAGTGTGGTTGTCTCTAATGCCTAACCCATAAACGATAGTGGTAATTCGATAAGAGCCATCATGGTATGCACCATATCCAATAGGGTGCAGTTATGATGTTCAGACACACCATCACACTATGGTGGTCCAGGCGGTATTAGTTGTGAAACAATTTCCACAATGTCTTAATCGTGTGCCAAACTCGTAACTCAGATATTCATATCTATGATCATATCATAGACATTTTATCATCTTGTCACGACGATCTTCAACTTCACTCTGAAATTACTTAAACCTTTCAATAATTCAGACTTGTGTTTCATCAAGTAAATATACTCAGCATCTACTCAAATCATCTGTGAAGTAAGAACATAACGATATCCACTGCGTGCCTCAGCACTCATTGGACTGCACACATCAAAATATATTACTTCCAACAAGTTGCTTTCTTGTTCCATCTTACTAAAAACGAGGCCCTTCAGTCATCTTGCCCATGTGGTATGATTTGCATGTCTCAAGTGATTCAAGATCAAGTGAGTCCAAACGATCCATCTGCATGGAGTTCCTTCATGCATATCTACCAATAGACATGGTTCACATGTCTCAATCTTTTCAAAAATGAGTGAGTCCAAAGATCCATCAACATGGAGGAGCTTCTTCATGCGTTTATACCAACATGACTCAAATGTCAGTGCCACAAGTATGTGGTACTATCATTACTATCTTATATCTTTTGGCATGAACATGTGTATCACTACGATCGAGATTCAATAAACCATTCATTTTAGGTGCAAGACCATTAAAGGTATTATTCAAATAAACAGAGTAACCATTATTCTCTTTAAATGAATAACCGTATTGCGATAAACATAATCCAATCATGTCTATGCTCAACGCAAACACCAAATAACAATTATTTAGGTTTAACACCAATCTCGATGGTAGAGGGAGCATGCGATGCTTGATCACATCAACCTTGGAAACACTTCCAACACATATCGTCATCTCACCTTCAGCTAGTCTCCATTTATTCCGTAGCCTTTTATTTCGAGTTACTAACACTTAGCAACTGAACTGGTATTTTAATACCCTGGTGCTACTAGGAGTACTAGTAAAGTACACATTAATATAACGCATTTCCAAAATACTTCTGTCGACCTTGCCAGCCTTCTCATCTACCAAGTATCTAGGGTAGTTCTGCTTCAGTGAGCATTCCCCTCATTATAGAAGCACTTAGTCTCGGGTTTGGTTCAACCTTGGGTTTCTTCACCAGAGCAGCAACTGATTTGCCATCTCATGAAGTATCCCTTCTTTCCCTTGCCCTTCTTGAAACTAGTGGTTTTACTAACCATCAACAATTGATGCTCCTACTTGATTTCTACTTTCACGGTGTCAAACATCGTGAATTGCTCAAGGATCATCATGTCTATCCCTGATATGTTATAGTTCATCACTAAGCTCTACTAGCTTGGTGGCAGTGACTATGGAGAACTATCACTATCTCATCTGGAAGATTAACTCCCACTCGATTCAAGCGATTGTAGTACTCAGACAATCTGAGCACATGCTCAACGATTGAGCTTTTCTCCCTTAGTTTGCAGGCTTAAGAAACTTGTCAGAGGTCTCATACCTCTTGACGTGGGCACTAGTCTGAAATCCCAATTTCAGTCTTTGGAACATCTCATATGTTCTGCAACGTTTCATAAACGTCTTTGGTGCCACAATTCTAAACCGTTAGTATTACGCACTGAACTATCACGTAGTCATCAAAACGTGTATGTCAGATGTTTCCCAACATCCACAGACGACACTCGAGGTTCAACGCACTGAGCGGTGCATTAAGGACATAGCCCTTCTGTGCAGCAACGAGGACAATCCTCAGTTCACGGACCCAGTCCGCATAATTGCTACTATCAACTCTCAACTAAATTTTCTCTAGGAACATATCTAAAACAGTAGAACCAAAGCGTGAGCTACGACATAATTTGCAAAGACTTTTGACTATGTTCATGATAATTAAATTCATCTAATCAAATTATTCAATGAACTCCCACTTAGATAGACATCCCTCTAGTCATCTAAGTGATACATATCCGAGTCAACTAGGCCGTGTCCGATCATCACGTGAGACGAACTAGTCATCATCGGTGAACATCTTCATGTTGATCGTATCCACTATACGACTCATGTTCGACCTTTCGGTCTTCCGTGTTCTGAGGCCATGTCTGTACATGCTAGGCTCGTCAAGTTAACCTAAGTGTATTGCGTGTGTAAATCTGGCTTACACCCGTTGTATGAGAACGTTAGAACCTATCACACCCGATCATCACATGGTGCTTCGGAACAACGGACCTTAGCAACGGTGCACAGTTAGGGGGAACACAATCCTTGATATTTCAATGAGGGATCATCTTATTTATGCTACCGTCGTTCCAAGCAAATAAGATGTAAAAACATGACAAACATCACATGCAAATCATAAAGTGACATGATATGGCCAATATCATCTTGCGCCTTTGATCTCCATCTTCGAGTCACGACATGAACACCATCGTCACTGGCATGACACCATGATCTCCATCATCATGATCTCCATCATCGTGTCTTCATGAAGTTGCCTCGCCAACTATTACTTTTACTACTATGGCTAACGGTTAGCAATAAAGTAAAGTAATTACATGGTGTTTTCATTGACACGCAGGTCATAAATAAATTAAGACAACTCCTATGGCTCCTGCCGGTTGTCATACTCATCGACATGCAAGTCGTGATTCCTATTACAAGAACATGATCAATCTCATACATCACATATATCATTCATCACATCCTTTTGGCCATATCACATCACATAGCATACCCTGCAAAAACAAGTTAGACGTCCTCTAATTGTTGTTGCATGTTTTATGTGGCTGCTATGGGTTTCTAGCAAGAACATTTCTTACCTACGCAAAACCACAACGGTGATATGCCAATTGCTATTTACCCTTCATAAGGACCCTTTTTATCGAATCCGATCCGACTAAAGTGGGAGAGACAGACACCCGCTAGCCACCTTATGCATCAAGTGCATGTCAGTCGGTGGAACCTGTCTCACGTAAGCGTACGTGTAAGGTTGGTCCGGGCCGCTTCATCCCACAATGCCGCCGGATCAAGATAAGACTAGTAACAGTAAGCAAATTGAACAAATCATCGCCCACAACTGCTTTGTGTTCTACTGGTTCATAGAATCTACGCATAGACCTAGCTCATGATGCCACAGTTGGGGATCGTAGCAATAATTCAAAAATTTTCCTACGTGTCACCAAGATCAATCTATGGAGAGACTAGCAATGAGAGAGAGGAGTGCATCTTCATACCCTTGAAGATCGCAATGCGGAAGCATTACAAGAACGCGGTTGGTGGAGTCGTACACACAGCGATTCAGATCGTGGTCGATTCCGACCTAAGCGCCGAACAACGGCGCCTCCGCGTTCAACACACGTACAGCCCGGTGACGTCTCTCACGCCTTGATCCAGCAAGGAGAGAGGGAGAGGTTGGGGAAGACTCCGTCCAGCAGCAGCCCAACGGCGTGGTGATGGTGGAGGAGCGCGGTACTCCAGCAGGGCTTCGCCAAGCACTACAAGAGACGAGGAGGGAGAGGGGTAGGGCTGCGCCAAGAGAGAGATCAAATCATATATCTTAGGCAGCCCCATACCTCAAGTATATATAGGGGAAGGGGAGGGGCTGCACCCCCTCTAGGGTTCCCTCCCCAAGGGGGGGCGGCAGCCCTAGATCCCATCTAGGGTGGCGGCCAGAGGGGAGAGGGAGAGAGGGGGGCGCCCTAGGGTGGGCCTTAAGGCCCATCTGGACCTAGGGTTTGCTCCCTCCCACTCTCCCTGCGCCTTGGGCCTTGGTGGGGGGGCGCACCAGCCTACCTGGGGCTGGTCCCCTCCCACACTTGGCCCACGCAGCCTTCTGGGGCTGGTGGCCCCAACCTGGTGGACCCCGGGACCCTCCCGGTGGTCCTGGTACGTTACCGATAGCAGCTGAAACTTTTCCGGTGACCAAAACGGGACTTCCCATATATAAATCTTTACCTCCGGACCATTCCGGAACTCCTCGTGATGTCCGGGATCTCATCCGGGACTCCGAACAACATTCGGTAACCACGTACATACTTTCCCTATAACCCTAGCGTCATCGAACCTTAAGTGTGTAGACCCTACGGGTTCGGGAGACACACATACATGACCAAGACGACTCTCTGGTCAATAACCAACAGCGGGATCTGGATACCCATGTTGGCTCCCACATGTTCCACGATGATCTCATCGGATGAACCACGATGTCGAGGATTCAATCAATCCCGTATTCAATTCCCTTTGTCTATCGGTGCGATACTTGCTCGGGATTCAATCGTCGGTATCCCGATACCTCATTCAATCTCGTTACCGGCAAGTCTCTTTATTCATTCCGTAACACATCATCCCGTGATCAACTCCTTGGTCACATTGTGCACATTATGATGATGTCCTACCGAGTGGGCCCAGAGATACCTCTCCGTTACACGGAGTGACAAATCCCAGTCTCGATTCGTGCCAACCCAACAGACACTTTTGGAGATACCCGCAGTGCACCTTTATAGCCACCCAGTTATGTTGTGACGTTTGGTACACCCAAAGCATTCCTACGGTTTCCGAGAGTTGCACAATCTCATGGTCTAAGGAAATGATACTTGACATTAGAAAAGCTTTAGCAAACGAACTACACGATCTTGTGCTAGGCTTAGGATTGGGTCTTGTCCATCACATCATTCTCCTAATGACGTGATCCCGTTATCAACGACATCCAATGTCCATGGTCAGGAAACCGTAACCATCTATTGATCAACGAGCTAGTCAACTAGAGGCTTACTAGGGACATGGTGTTGTCTATGTATCCACACATGTATCTGAGTTTCCTATCAATACAATTCTAGCATGGATAATAAACGATTATCATGAACAAGGAAATATAATAATAACTAATTTATTATTGCCTCTAGGGCATATTTCCAACACCTAATATGCTAGGTATACAAGATTAATAATAAAACTTTCTTATGAGTGTGTTGAATACTATGAGAAGTTTGATGCTTGATAATTGTTTTGAGATATGAGGATGGTGATATTAGAGTCATGCTAGTTGAGTGGTTATGAATTTGAGAAATACTTGTATTGAAGTTTGTGATTCCCGTAGCATGCACGTATGGTGAACCATTATGTGATGAAGTCGGAGCATGATTTATTTATTGATTTTCTTCCTTATGAGTGGCGGTCGGGGACGAGCGATGGTCTTTTCCTACCAATCTATCCCCCTAGGAGCATGCGCATAATAATTTGTTTCGATAACTAATAGATTTTTGCAATAAGTATGTGAGTTCTTTATGACTAATGTTGAGTCCATGGATTATATGCACTCTCACCCTTCCACCATTGCTAGCCTCTCTAGTACCGCGCAACTTTCGCCGGTACCATAAACCCACCATATACCTTCCTCAAAACAGCCACTATACCTACCTATTATGGCATTTCCATAGCCATTCCGAGATATATTGCCATGCAACTTTCCATCGTTCCGTTTATTATGACACGCTCCATCCTTGTCATATTGCTTTGCATGATCATGTAGTTGACATCGTATTTGTGGCAAATCCACCATTCATAATCCTTTCATACATGTCACTCATGAGTCATTGCACATCCCGGTACACCGCCGGAGGCATTCATATAGAGTCATATCTTATTCTAAGTATTGAGTTGTAAGTAAATAAAAGTGTGATGATTATCATTATTAGAGCATTGTCCCAGTGAGGAAAGGATGATGGAGACTACGATTCCCCCACAAGTCAGGATGAGACTCCGGACGAAAATAAATAAATAAAAGAGGCCAAAGAAGCCCAAACAAAAAAAATAAAAAAAAATAAAAAAAATGAGAGAAAAAGAGAGAAGGGACAATGCTACTATCCTTTTACCACACTTGTGCTTCAAAGTAGCACCATGATCTTCATGATAGAGAGTCTCCTATGTTGTCACTTTCATATACTAGTGGGAATCTTTCATTATAGAACTTGGCTTGTATATTCCAATGATGGGCTTCCTCAAAATGCCCTAGGTCTTCGTGAGCAAGCGAGTTGGATGCACACCCACTAGTTTCTTTTCTTGAGCTTTCATACACTTATAGCTCTAGTGCATCTGATACATGGCAATCCCTACTCACTCACATTGATATCTATTGATGGGCATCTCCATAGCTCGTTGATACGCCTAGTTGATGTGAGATTATCTTCTCCCTTTTGTCTTCTCCACAACCACCATTCTATTCCACCTATAGTGCTATGTCCATGGCTCACGCTCATATATTGCGTGAAGATTGAAAAAGTTTGAGAACATCAAAAGTATGAAACAATTGTTTGGCTTGCCATCGGGGTTGTGCATGATTTAAATACTTTGTGTGGTGAAGATAGAGCATAGCCAGACTATATGATTTTGTAGGGATAACTTTCTTTGGCCATGTTATTTTGAGAAGACATGATTGCTTAGTTAGTATGCTTGAAGTATTATTATTTTTATGTCAATATGAACTTTTGTCTTGAATCTTATGGATCTGAATATTCATACCACAATTAAGAAGAATCACATTGAAATTATGCCAAGTAGCACTCCGCATCAAAAATTTTGTTTTTATCATTTACCTACTCGAGGACGAGCAGGAATTAAGCTTGGGGATGCTGATACGTCTCTAACGTATCTATAATTTTTGATTGCTCCATGCTATATTATCTACTGTTTTGAATGTTTATGGGCTTTATTATACACTTTTATATCATTTTTGGGACTAACCTATTAACCGGAGGCCTAGCCTAGATTTGCTGTTTTATGCCTATTTCAGTGTTCCGAAGAAAAGGAATATCAAACGAATTCGAAACGGAACGAAATCAACCGGAGAAGTTATTTTTGGAAGGTAAGCAACCAGGGAACTTGGAGTGCACGTCAGGGGAGACACGGTCTGCCCACGAGGGTGGGGGGCGCGCCCCCTGCCTCGTGGGGCCCCCGTGGCTCCTTCGACGTACTTCCTACACCCATATATATCGTCGTACCCTAAAACTTCTAGAACGCACAATAGATCGGGAGTTCTGCTGCCAGAAGCCTCCGTAGCCACCGAAAACCAATCTAGACCCGTTCCAGCACCCTGCCGGAGGGGGCAATCCTTCTCCGGTGGCCATCTTCATCATCCCAGTGCTCTCCATGACGAGGAGGGAGTAGTTTCCCTCGGGGCTGAGGGTATGTACCAGTAGCTATGTGTTTGATCTCTCTCTCTCTCTTGTGTTCTTGAGATGATATGATCTTGATGTGTCGCGAGCTTTGCTATTATAGTTGGATCCTATGATGTTTCTTCCTCCTCTACTCTCTCGTAATGAATTGAGTTTCCCCTTTGAAGTTATCTTATCGGGTTGAGTCTTTAAATATTTGAGAACACTTGATGTATGTCTTGCCGTGGATATCTGTGGTGACAATGGGATATCACGTGATTCACTTGATGTATGTTTTGGTGATCAACTTGCGGGTTCCGCCCACGAACCTATGCATAGGGGTTGGCACACGTTTTCGTCATGATTCTCCGGTAGAACTTTGGGGCACTCTTTGAGGTCCTTTGTGTTGGTTGAATAGATGAATCTGAGATTGTGTGATGCATATCGTATAATCATACCCACAGATACTTGAGGTGACATTGGAGTATCTAGGTGACATTAGGGTTTTGGTTGATTTGTGTCTTAAGGTGTTATTCTAGTACGAACTCTAGGGCTGTTTGTGACACTTATAGGAATAGCCCAATGGATTGATTGGAAAGAATAACTTTGAGGTGGTTTCGTACCCTACCATAATCTCTTCGTTTGTTCTCCGCTATTAGTGACTTTGGAGTGACTCTTTGTTGCATGTTGAGGGATAGTTTTATGATCCAATTATGTTAGTATTGCTGAGGGAACTTACACTAGCGAAAGTATGAACCCTAGGCCTTATTTCCACGCATTGCAATACTGTTTACGCTCACTTTTACCATTAGTTACCTTGCTGTTTTTATATTTTCAGATTACAAAAACCTTTATCTACTATCCATATACCACTTGTATCACCACCTCTTCGCCGAACTAGTGCACCTATACAATTTACCATTGTATTGGGTGTGTTGGGGACACAAGAGACTCTTTGTTATTTGGTTGCAGGGTTGCTTGAGAGAGACCATCTTCATCCTACGCCTCCTACGGATTGATAAACCTTTAGGTCATCCACTTGAGGGAAATTTGCTACTGTCCTACAAACCTCTGCACTTGGAGGCCCAACAACGTCTACAAGAAGAAGGTTGTGTAGTAGACATCACCAACCACATAAATCTTGATCTCTAGCCTTCCCCAAGTTGCTTTCCACTCAAATCATCTTTTCACCAAATCCTATCCTATGAGAGAGAGTTGAGTGTTGGGGAGACTATCATTTGAAGCACAAGAGCAAGGAGTTCATCATCAACACACCATTTGTTACCTCTTGGAGAGTGGTGTCTCCCAGATTGGTTAGGTGTGACTTCAGAGCCTCCGTCAAGATTGTGGAGTTGAACCAAGGAGTTTGTACGGGCAAGGAGATCGCCTACTTCGTGAAGATCTACCCTAGTGAGGCAAGTCCTTCGTGGGCGATGGCCATGGTGGGATAGACAAGGTTGCTTCTTCGTGGACCCTTCGTGGGTGGAGCCCTCCGTGGACTTGCACAGCCATTACCCTTCGTGGGTTGAAGTCTCCATCAACATGGATGTACGATAGCACCAGCTATCGGAACCACACCAAAAATCTCCGTGTCTACATTGCGTTTGCTCCCTCCATACTCCTCCCTTTACCTTCATATGCAATTGTTTTACATTCTGCTGCTGTAGCGACCCGACCTCAGATGGTCAAGTCTCTGTGCTTCAGTGTCATCCCTGGATCGGTAATGCTGACACACACAGTACTCAAAGGATTTATAGCAGAGTAGCAATCACACACCATTACATCGAATGTCTCCAAAGAGAACTTATTACAATAACATGGCTTAAGGCCATCTAATGCGATAACAGCGAAAGGCTTGGAAGATAGGGTGTGTCCATCAACTCCAACGGCATAGCTGAGCTGCACGACAACGACCTAACAAACCTTACTCCTCGTCTGAAAAGTCTGCAACATAATACGTTGCAGCCCGTAAACGGGTCAGCACATGGAATATGCTGGCAATATAACACAGTAGAGCAGAAACAGAACAATGCTATCACTACATGCATATTTGGCTGGTGGAAAGCTCTATGGTTAAAGTTTTTGCGAAAAGCCAATTTTCCCTACAACAAAGGAATAGATTTTTATTTAACTATCATGGTGGTTGAAACATCATTGAGAAGGTAACCCCAACTCAATCCCAATTAAAGTGATTAAACCCAACAATATTAATTAAACATGATGAGATACATGTGATAACTCAAGTACTAGATACTCAAGAATTGTCCATAACCGGGGACACGGCTAACCATGATTAGATTGCACACTCTGCAGAGGTTTGCGCACTTCTCCCCACAAGACTCAATCGCCCCCGTTGGATTTCTCGCACTGCATGGTGTTTGAGAAACGGATGACCGAGACATAGTCTTTCAGAAACGTTAACTCTCTACTCCGGGTAGACCATACCAAACCTACAAAACCCACTACCTGCTAATCTACCTCTTCAAGAGCTTCACGTATCTTACTAAACTATGCTAGAGCCCATAATAGCTTGTGGCTGCACACGGAAGTTTCTAGCATGAATCATCTCAGTTCCCTTTGAGCCTGGGTGGCGGTCCATAGGAAGATCACAGGGGTACCCCAGGATTTCCAAAAAAATACAGACAACACTGGGTTCCCCAGGTGCCTCAATCCACCCAGTTGTTTGATTAAGTTGCCACCTTAAGTTGAACCGTTAATTAACAATCTCACATCTGTGATGAATTTCACTCAAACCCAAACCACGTCTACGAGCATAGCATAGCAATATAAGCAATACGCAGAAGTAACTCCCAAGGGTTTGAATATAACAGGGCAATAGGTTCTACCTCAGCAACTACTTCCCAACCCACAAGTTAATGACATCCTATTCATGCAATGTTTGAGGACTGGAACTAATGCATAAAAAATTGGGTAATAATGGGATATGATCAAAGTGTTACTTGCCTTGCTGATGATCCGCGAATCCTAGAGACTCGTAGTAACACGCTTCGCACTCCGGGAATTCTATCGCAAGCAAACAATAACATACATAAGTAACGAGCAACGATGCACAAGCAAAACTCAAATAAGAGAGATTGACCAGAAAGTTCAACTTAAGAACTCCGGTACGCAAAAAGAATCAAATCAAACGAAGCAACGAAAGTCAAACGACGAAAGAAAACCACTTCGTTTACTAATCTGAGCTTAAGTCAAATTTTACAGTAACAAAAACTTGTTTGAGTTGATTAACCAGAAAGAGGGTTTCAAGACGAAACTCCAGGCGCTTGAATCGCCTGATTCCGATAAACGAGCGAAAAGATAAACAGAAATTAAGATCGGATCAGAAATCTCGATCAGAAAAATCGCGAAATAAATCCAAGAAAAAGAAAAATGATGAACAGATTAACGAACGAACGTTTGTTATCCGGATCTAAACGAAGAACGCGTTCGTTTAAAACGAACGAACGAGCGAACACTCGCTAAATAAATAAACCGAAGAAAAACAGATCTATTTAAAAAAACGAAAACTAGGGTTTTGAAAAAAATAAACCGAATGGTTTTTTTAGAAAACCGGCGGTTGGAACCGGCGGCTACCTCCGGCGAGGGCTTGGGCGGCGGGCGGCGGCTCGCGGGGCGGCGGGGTGCGGCGGCGGCTCGGGGCGGGGTGCGGGAGGCGGTGGTGGTGTGGTGGTGGGGGCTGGGGTGGCGCGTATATATAGGAGGGGGGGCTTGGAGTAGGGGGCAAGGCGTGGCGGCGGAGGCGGAGTCCGGCTCGAACTCTGTCCGAGTCGTCGGCGGCGGCGACGCTTGGGCGGGGAGGCGACGGCGGCGGCCTGGCGCGGCTGGGCCTTAGGCCCAGTCGGCGCGGGAACCTTTTTTTTAAACTTCGTCGACCGAAATAAAATCCTAAAAAAAATAAAAACCTAAAAATGCCAAAACAAATTTTCACCGTCTAAATAAAATATTTAGGACGAGCTGAACATTTTCTTGGCCCTAAAATGCAATTTTAAAAACGTGCAATTTTTCTAATGCAAATAAACCGAATAAAACCAAATAAAATACAATAAATGGTTTTAATATTTACCCTCCAATATTTCAATTATTTTGGAGAAGTCATATTATCTCCACTCACTGGATTTAATATGAAATATTTCTCGGAGAGAAAAATTATTAAAATCAAAATTCTCATTTTATTATTTGATAAAGATCAAATATGAAAACCAGAAAATCCCCAACTCTCTCCGTGGGTCCTTGAGTTGCTTAGGATTTCGAGGATTGCAGAACAGAAATGCAATAAATCATGATATGCATGGATGATCTATGTATAACATTTCAAATTAAAAATTTGGGGTGTTACAGCTGCTATACTCTTAGAATTGCATGTGTAGGTTGTTTGCTTGACTTGTTCTAAGTTGCTAAAATCAGTCAAGACTTAGAACGTTTTTTTAGAAAAACCGACGTTTGGAACCGGCGGCTACCTCCGGCGATGGCTTGGGCGGCGGGCTGCGGCTTGCGGGGCGGCGGGGTGCGGCGGCGGCGCGGGCGGCGG
>NC_041382.1:385644582-385674838 GCF_002162155.2 Triticum dicoccoides | reverse complement strand
GGGGTGGCGCGTATATATAGGAGGGGGGGGGGCTTGGAGTCGGGGGCAAGGCGCGGCGGCGGAGGCGGAGTCCGGCTCGGACTCTTTCTGAGTCGACGGCGGCGGCGGCGACGCTTGGGCGCGGGGAGGCGATGGCGGCGGCCTGGCGCGGCTGGGCCTTAGGCCCAGTCGGCGCGGGAACCTTTTTTTTAAACTTCGCCGACCGAAATAAAATCCTAAAAAAATAAATAAAAACCTAAAAATGCCAAAACAAATTTTCACCGTCTAAATAAAATATTTAGGACGAGCTGAACATTTTCTTGGCCCTAAAATGCAATTTTGAAAACATGCAATTTTTCTAATGCAAATAAAATCTGAATAAAACCAAATAAAATCCAATAAATGATTTTAATATTTTTCCTCCAATATTTCAATTATTTTGGAGAAGTCATATTATCTCCACTCATTGGATTTAATATGAAATATTTCTCGGAGAGAAAAATTATTGAAATCAAAATCCTCGTTTTATTATTTGATAAAGATCAAATATGAAAACCGGAAAATCCCCAACTCTCTCCGTGGGTCCTTGAGTTGCTTAGGATTTCGAGGATTGCGGAACGGAAATGCAATAAATCATGATATGCATGGATGATCTATGTATAACATTCCAAATTAAAAATTTGGGATGTTACAAACCTACCGCCCTTAAGATGAATCTCGCCCTCGAGATTCGGGTTGGCTAGAAAATAGGTATGGGTGGTCTTGCGGAGATCATCCTCTCGTTCCCAGGTAGCTTCATCCTCGGTATGGTGGCTCCACTGAACTTTGCAAAACTTGATAACCTTACTGCGGGTGACTCTGCTGGCAAACTCAAGAATCTTAACTGGCTTCTCCTCATAAGTCAAATCACTGTCCAACTGAATCGCCTCCAAGGGTACTGTATCTCTTAATTGTATATCAGCCATCTTAGCATGACACTTCTTCAGCTGTGAAACGTGGAACACATCATGGACTCCTGACAATCCCTCAGGCAACTCCAACTTGTAGGCAACTTCTCCCATCCATTCCAAAATGCGATACGGTCCTACAAATCTCGGGGCTAACTTTCCCTTAACTCCAAAACGTTTCACTCCTCGCAAGGGCGATACTCACAGATAGGCTCTGTCTCTAATTTCGCAGGTTACCTCCTTGCGTTTTGAGTCTGCATAACTCTTCTGCCTGGACTGAGCAACCTTCAGTTGGTCTCGGATCAGTTTTACCTTCTCCTCAGATTCTTTAATTAAGTCTGGTCCAAACAACTGTCGGTCTCCTACCTCATCCCACATCAACGGTGTTCTGCACCTGCGTCCATACAGGGCTTCAAATGGTGCCATCTTCAAACTGGCTTGGTAGCTATTGTTGTATGAGAATTCTGCATACGGCAAATTGTCATCCCAACTAGATCCATAATCTAGCGCACAGGCTCTCAACATGTCCTCCAAAATTTGATTTACTCTCTCAGTCTGTCCATCTGTCTGCGGGTGAAACGCTGTACTGAACTCCAATCTCGTTCCCAAATTCTGGTGTAACTGATGCCAAAACTTTGAAGTAAATTGTGTTCCTCGATCCGATACGATGGTCCTCGGAACTCCATGCAAACATACGATCCTGGACATATAGATCTTGGCCAACTTTGCACTTGTATAGGTGGTTTTCACTGGGATGAAGTGAGCTACTTTGGTCAAACGATCAACTACTACCCATATGGAATCATATCCTGCTTTAGTCCTGGGTAATCCGGTGATAAAGTCCATGCCAAGTTTATCCCACTTCCATTCGGGTATCGGCATAGGCTGTAACAGTCCTGCTGGCTTCTGATGTTCTGCCTTAACTCTCTGACATACATCACATACGGCTACATACTCGGCAATATCCTTCTTCATACCAGTCCACCAAAAACGTTCCTTCAAATCCAAATACATCTTGGTGTTTCCGGGGTGTATCGAGTATGGTGAGTCATGTGCCTCTTGAAGTATTAACTTTCTGATCTCCTGATTATTGGGCACGTAAATTCGGTCCTCAAACCATAGGGTATCGTGCTTATCCTCACGAAAACCTTTGGCCTTTCCTTTGCCCATCTTCTCCTTTATCTTGGCAATCTCTTTATCATCTTTCTGAGCTTCCCGAATCTTGTCCAACAATGTCAACTGAACCTCCATTGTGGCAATGAACCTTCTAGGTACAATCTCTAATCGAAGTTCCATGATGTCATTTGCTAATTCCTTCGGCAGTCCTTTACTTTCAAGGATATTAGCATAACTCTTCCGACTCAATGCGTCTGCTACGACATTGGCCTTTCCTGGATGATAGTGTAGCTTCATGTCATAATCCTTTATAAGCTCCAACCATCTCCTCTGCCTAAGGTTCAGCTCCTTCTGGGTGAAGATGTACTTCAAACTCTTGTGATCCATGTACACATCACAATGGTTTCCAATAAGGTAATGTCTCCAAGTCTTCAACGCATGCACTACGGCTGCTAGCTCCAAATCACGCGTAGCAAAATTCAACTCATGAGGTTTTAGTTGTCGTGAGGCATACGAAACAACTCTTCCGTCCTACATAAGCACACATCCAAGTCCTAAGCGAGAGACATCGCAATACACTTGGAATTCCTTATGTATATCTGGCAGTACTAGCACTGGGGCTGTAGTCAAACGTTTCTTCAACTCCTGGAAACTTGCTTCACAATCTTCTGTCCATTTAAACTTGGTATCCTTCTTCAACAGTTCAGTCATTGGTTTTGCAATCTTGGAAAAATTCTCAATGAATCTCCGGTAGTATCCTGCGAGTCCAAGAAAACTGCGGATCTCGCTAACTGAGGTGGGTGCCAACCATTCAGTGACTGACTGAACCTTGCTGGGGTCTACTGCTATACCTTCTCCTGATATAACATGTCCAAGGAATCCGACTTCCTTCAGCCAAAACTCGCATTTGCTAAACTTAGCATACAACTGGTGTTCCCTGAGCTTCTCAAGAACTAAACGCAAATGCTCTTTGTGCTCCTCCTCGTTCTTCGAGTATACCATGATATCATCAATAAACATCACAACAAACTTGTCCAAATACTCCATGAACACCTTGTTCATCATGCTCATGAAATAGGTAGGGGCGTTAGTCAGTCCAAACGACATGACAGTGTACTCGTATAATCCATATCGCGTTGTGAACGCCGTCTTTGGTATGTCCTTCTCTCGTATCTTCAACTGATGATACCCTGATCGTAAATCGATCTTTGAGAACACTTTAGATCCTTGCAACTGATCAAACAGATCATTGATCATCGACAGTGGGTACTTGTTCTTTATCGTCACTTCATTCAAGGTTTGATAATCAACAACCATCCTTTGGGATTTATCTTTCTTCTCAACCAAAAGTACCGGGGCTCCCCAGGGTGATGAACTCCTTCGGATGTATCCTTTCTCCAATAACTCCTTGATCTGTTTCTTAATTTCCTCCAGATCATTCGTGGGCATCCGATAGGGTCTCTAGGATATTGGTCCTGTTCCTGGTAATAGCTCTATCAAAAACTCAATATCTCTGTCTGGTGGCATGCCTGGTAACTCCTCTGGGAAAACATCCGGGTAATCCTTTACTACCGGCACTTCCTCCTGAACAACTCCCGTAAGGGCATTTACTTGGCTCCTTTTAGGCACATGCCAAGACACATACTTAATCCTTTTTCCCTCCGAGGTGGTGAGATAAATTGACTTACTCGCACAGTCAATGCTTCCTCCATACTTTGACATTCAGTCCATACCCAATATCACATCCAATCCTTGCGACTCCAAGATAATTAGGTCGGACGGAAACACATGTGAAGGAAATATGCCCTAGAGGCAATAATAAAGTTATTATTTATTTCCTTATATCATGATAAATGTTTATTATTCATGCTAGAATTGTATTAACCGGAAACATAATACATGTGTGAATACATAGACAAACAGAGTGTCACTAGTATGCCTCTACTTGACTAGATCGTTAATCAAAGATGGTTATGTTTCCTAACCATGGACAAAGAGTTGTTATTTGATTAACGGGATCACATCATTAGGTGAATGATCTGATTGACATGACCCATTCCATTAGCTTAGCACCCGATTGTTTAGTATGTTGCTATTGCTTTCTTCATGACTTATACATGTTCCTATGACTATGAGATTATGCAACTCCCGTTTGCCGAAGGAACACTTTGTGTGCTACCAAATGTCACAACGTAACTGGGTGATTATAAAGGTGCTCTACAGGTGTCTCCAAAGGTACATGTTGGGTTGGCGTATTTCGAGATTAGGATTTGTCACTCCGATTGTCGGAGAGGTATCTCTGGGCCCTCTCGGTAATGCACATCACATAAGCCTTGCAAGCATTACAACTAATGAGTTAGTTGCGAGATGATGTATTACGAAACGAGTAAAGAGACTTGCCGGTAACGAGATTGAACTAGGTATTAAGATACCGACGATTGAATCTCAGGCAAGTAACATACCGATGACAAAGGGAACAACGTATGTTGTTATGCGATCTGACCGATAAAGATCTTCGTAGAATATGTGGGAGCCAATATGAGCATCCAGGTTCCGCTATTGGTTATTGACTAGAGATGTGTCTCGGTCATGTCTACATTGTTCTCGAACCCGTAGGGTCCGCACGCTTAAGGTTTCGATGACAGTTATATTATGAGTTTATGAGTTTTGATGTACCGAAGGAGTTCGGAGTCCCGGATGAGATCGGGGACATGACGAGGAGTCTCGAAATTGTCGAGACGTAAAGATTGATATATTGGACGACTATATTCGGACATCGGAAAGGTTCCGAGTGATTCGGGTATTTTTCGGAGTACCGGAGAGTTACGGGAATACGTATTGGGCCTTATTGGGCCATACGGGAAAGAAGAAAAAGGGCCTCAAGGGTGGCCGCACCCCTCCCCTTGGTCTGGTCCAAATTGGACTAGGGAAGGGGGGCGCCCCCTTCCTTCCTTCTCCTTTTCCCTTCCTCTTTTCCTATTCCATATGGGAGGTGGAATCCTACTAGGACTAGGGAGTCCTAGTAGGACTCCACACTTGGCACGCCCCCTCCTAGGGCCGGCCTCCTCCTCCCTTGCTCCTTTATATACGGGGGCAGGGGGCACCTCTAGACACAAGTTGATCTTTGTGATCGTTCCTTAGCGGTGTGCGGTGCCCCCTTCCACCATAATCCTCGATAATATTGTAGAGGTGCTTAGGCGAAGCCCTGCAACAGTAGAACATCAAGATCGTCACCACGCCGTCGTGCTGACGGAACTCTTCCCCGACACTTTGCTGGATCGGAGTCCGGGGATCGTCATCGAGCTGAACGTGTGCTAAAACTCGGAGGTGCCATAGTTTCGGTGCTTGATCGGTCGGGCCATGAAGACGTACGACTACATCAACCGCGTTGTGCTAACGCTTCCGCTGTCGGTCTACAAGGGTACGTAGATCACACTCTCCTCTCTCGTTGCTATGCATCACCATGATCTTGCGTGTGCGTAGGAATTTTTTTGAAATTACTACGTTCCCCAACAACATGTGTGCCAATGGTTAAGGGTATCTGGTCACACCATCGGCTAGCCATAAACTCTGCTCCGGGTGAACTTACTAAAAGAGGGGTCCTAAGGGTTTGGGTTGGTAGTTTAAACTTGTCCACGAATCCTCTTGATATGTATGAATGCGATGCACCAGTATCGAAAAGAACAAGAGCGGTAAATGACTTAACCAAAAACTTACCTATTACCGCGTCCGGCTGCTCTTCAACCTCCTCCACGTTAACGTGGTTCACTTGTCCTTTGTTGAATGGATTGGGCTTCTTCCCAGCGCTTCCATTTCCCTTTCCATTCCTTCCTTCGGGGCAATCATTGGCATAGTGCCCTGTCTTCCCGCACTTAAAACAGGTAACCTGACTTAAGTCTCTTTTGGCGGGAGTGGACGGGTTGGAGCGGTTCTGATTGTTGTTAGCTCCGTTCACATTCCCATTCTTAGCACCACTATGGTTATGTGATCCTCCTCTAGTGTGGTTGTGACCTCCATGGTTGTGAACAAGTCCTCCCGAGTTCGGGGTTAGACGAGGCTTCTGCTGAGCTCCTGAGTTATACTTCCCTTGTCCATACTTTCTCTTGCGGCTCTCAATCTGCTGCTGTTTCCCTTCAATCATAAGAGCCGTATCTACCAACTCCTGGTAGTTGTTGAAGGTTGCTACCATCAACTGCATGCTCATCTCATCATTCAACCCTTCCATAAACTTCTCCTACTTCGCGGCATCTGTGGCCACATCATCAGGGGCATAGCGTGATAACTTGCTAAACTCATCCACGTACTGAGCCACAGTACGGTTCCCCTGGCGTAGGTTGCGAAACTCCCGCTTCTTCATTTGCATAGCTCCAGTGGAGACATGGGCTATGCAGAAAGCTTGCTAAAACTGGTCCCAAGTGACATTGGCTATAGGAAAAGTGGCTGTGTAATTCTCCCACCACGAGGCTGCTGGTCCATCCAATTGATGTGCGGCAAAGCGCACCTTCTCAGCATCCGTGCAACCTGCGGTGTTCAACTCCCTGCCAATTCGGCGTAGCCAATCATCAGCAACTATAGGCTCGGTGCTACTGGAAAATACCGGCGGCTGTAACCTTAGAAAACGGGCTAGGTTGTCCACTGGCGGTGGGTTGTTGTTGTTGTTGTTGCCCTGGTTCTGAACTAGCAATTGCATCAAGGTATTCTGCTACTGGATCAACTGGGTGAGCTCCGGCGGGAAGGCAAAACCGGTGTCACATCTCGGAGGCATCTGATGGGTTTAGATGGAAGAGATTTAGAATAGAAAAGGGGTCTAATGAGAAAACACTACCCATATGCACATAAGACAAACACAATCATTTCACTCAATCAATCAAGCAAGGGCATACAAACGGTCTAGAACTATCGCAAAAGTGCTCACTACTACTATATACATGGGGAAAATACTACTAATGGTTGGTGGTCATCTAGAAATTTTGATCGGTGGAAGACTCCATGATGTCTGCTCCAGCTTTGTCTTCAAAGTCATCATCACTAGGGTCAGAGTCGGTGTCGTCGATGATGATGTAGTCCTTGGGGCATATTTCCTTGGGTTCTTCTTCTTCTTCTATTGGTGCTGGTTCTCCCATGAATACTCCGATCTTCTTGACTAAGTCATCATTCTTCTCCAGTAGTGTCTTGATTTCCCCCTCATATCTATCGCGGGTAAACTTGAGTTCTTCCTCCAGCTCGATGATCCTAGTCTTCGCCTTCTTCAAGTCCATCATGTCCGCACACATTTGGTTCTCCTGACGTCGAATGTGCTGGTTTAACTCCTGGATGAAAGCTGCAATGGATCTATCCTTCTTAGTGCTGATTACTTCCCATTGCTCGTCTCGGCGCCCATATATTTGGTAAATAGTGTCCTTAAGCTCCCTGTTGTAAACTTCTCCAATGCGTCCCATGGTGATGTGAGCTGCCATACTCTTTCCTAAACTCCAGGTTGGTGCGTCGAAGGAAAATTCTATGGGTTAAGAGGTTGGCGAGAATGTCCTTCCTGGAACTTGTACTTGAATCATCCAGCGCTCTTCTTCTGGTAAAGTGGCGTTGTACATCCCGGTGAAGCTTGGTACTCCAATATTCAAGTACCTAGTGACTTCCTTCAAGTGGCGTCCAAAAGGTGTGTCTTCATCCGGTTGTGCAAACTTGTTCTTCATCTCGGTCATCCTAAAGAGTAGAAAATGGAGAGGAGTCAGAAATGAGTAGAGAAGTGTGACCTAGGGTTTATCTTAGTGGTCGTGTCCTACACTCAGCGTGTGCTCTGATACCATCTTGTGGCGACCCGACCCCAGATGGTCAAGTCTCTGTGCTTCAGTGTCATCCCTGGATCGGTAATGCTGACACACACAGTACTCGAAGGATTTATAGCAGAGTAGCAATCACACACCATTACATTGAATGTCTCCAAAGAGAACTTATTATAATAACATGGCTTAAGGCCATCTAATGCGATAACAGCGGAAGGCTTGGAAGATAGGGTGAGTCCATCAACTCCAACGGCATAGCTGAGCTGCACGGCAACGACCTAACGAACCTTACTCCTCGTCTGAAAAGTCTGCAACATAATACGTTGCAGCCCGAAAATGGGTCAGCACATGGAATATGCTCACAATATAACACAATAGAGCAGAAACAGAATAATGCTATCAGTACATGCATATTTGGCTGGTGGAAAGCTCTATGGTTAAAGTTTTTGCGAAAAGCCAATTTTTCCCTACAACAAAGGAATAGATTTTTATTTAACTATCATGGTGGTTGAAACATCATTGAGAAGGTAACCCCAACTCAATCCCAATTAAAGTGATTAACAACCCAACAATATTAATTAAACATGATGAGATACATGTGATAACTCAAGTACTAGATACTCAAGAATTGTCCATAACCGGGGACACGGCTAACCATGATTAGATTGTACACTCTGCAGAGGTTTGCGCACTTTTCCCCACAAGACTCGATCGCCTTCGTTGGATTTCTCGCACTGCATGGTGTTTGAGAAACGGATGACCGAGACACAGTCTTTCAGAAACATTAACTCTCTACTCCGGGTAGACCATACCAAACCTACAAAACCCACTACCTGCTGATCTACCTCTTCAAGAGCTTCACGTATCTTACTAAACTATGCTAGAGCCCATAATAGCTTGTGGTTGCACACGGAAGTTTCTAGCATGAATCATCTCAGTTCCCTTTGAGCCTGGGTGGCGGTCCATAGGAAGATCACACGGGTACCCGGGATTTCCAAAAAAATACAGACAAAACTGGGTTCCCCAGGTGCCTCAATCCACCCAGTTGTTTGATTAAGTTGCCACCTTAAGTTGAACCGTTAATTAACAATCTCACATCTGTCATGAATTTCACTCAAACCCAAACCACGTCTACGAGCATAGCATAGCAATATAAGCAATACGCAGAAGTAACTCCCAAGGGTTTGAATATAACAGGGCAATAGGTTCTACCTCAGCAACTACTTCCCAACCCACAAGTCAATGACATCCTAATCATGCAATGTTTGAGGACTGGAACTAATGCATAAAAAATTGGGTAATAATGGGATATGATCAAAGTGTTACTTGCCTTGCTGACGATCCGCGAATCCTAGAGACTCGTAGTAACACGCTTCGCACTCCGGGAATTCTATCGCAAGCAAACAATAACATACATAAGTAACAAGCAACGATGCACAAGCAAAACTCAAATAAGAGAGATTGACCAGAAAGTTCAACTTAAGAACTCCGGTACGCAAAAAGAATCAAATCAAACGAAGCAAGGAAAGTCAAACGACGAAAGAAAACCACTTCGTTTACTAATCTGAGCTTAAGTCAAATTTTACAGTAACAAAAACTTGTTTGAGTTGATTAACCGGAAAGAGGGTTTCAAGACGAAACTCCAGGCGCTTGAATCGCATGATTCCAATAAACGAGCGAAAAGATAAACAGAAATTAAGATCAGATTAGAAATCGCGATCAGAAAAATCGCGGAATAAATCCAAGAAAAAGAAAAACGATGAACAGATTAACGAACGAACGTTTGTTATCTGGATCTAAACGAAGAACGCGTTCGTTTAAAACGAACGAACGAGCGAACACTCGCTAAATAAATAATCCAAAGAAAAACAGATCTATTTAAAAAAACGAAAACTAGGGTTTTGAAAAAAATAAACCGAATGGTTTTTTTAGAAAACCGGCGGTTGGAACCGGCGGCTACCTCCGGCGAGGGCTTGGGCGGCGGGCGGCGGCTCGCGGGGCGGCGGGGTGCGGCGGCGGTGGCGCGGGGTGCGGCAGCGGCTCGGGGCGGGGTGCGGGAGGCGGTGGTGGTGTGGTGGTGGGGGCTGGGGTGGCGCGTATATATAGGAGGGGGGGCTTGGAGTAGGGGCAAGGCATGGCGGCGGAGGCGGAGTCCGGCTCGGACTCTGTCCGAGTCGTCATCGGCGGCGGCGCTTGGGCGCGGGGAGGCGACGACGGCGGCCTGGCGCGGCTTGGCCTTAGGCCCAGTCGGCGCGGTAACCTTTTTTTTAAACTTCGCCGACCAAAATAAAATCCTAAAAAAAATAAAAACCTAAAAATGCCAAAACAAATTTTCACCGTCTAAATAAAATATTTAGGACGAGCTGAACATTTTCTTGGCCCTAAAATGCAATTTTAAAAACGTGCAATTTTTCTAATGCAAATAAAATCCGAATAAAACCAAATAAAATCCAATAAATGATTTTAATATTTTTCCTCCAATATTTCAATTATTTTGGAGAAGTCATATTATCTCCCCTCACTGGATTTAATATGAAATATTTCTCGGAGAGAAAAATTATTAAAATCAAAATCCTCGTTTTATTATTTGATAAAGATCAAATATGAAAACCAGAAAATCCCCAACTCTCTCCGTGGGTCCTTGAGTTGCTTAGGATTTCGAGGATTGCAGAACAGAAATGCAATAAATCATGATATGCATGGATGATCTATGTATAACATTCCAAATTAAAAATTTGGGGTGTTACAGCTGCTATACTCTTAGAATTGCATGTGTAGGTTGTTTGCTTGACTTGTTCTAAGTTGCTAAAATCTGCCAAGACTTAGAATTGCAAAAAGGCTAGATTTTTATTTGGTCAAGTAGTCTAATCACCCCCTCTGGACATACTTTTGATCCTACAAGTGGTACCAGGGCTTTGGTCTCCATTTGCCTTGATTTCCATAGCTTTGGTAATCATAGCCTTGGTTTCACAACATAGGAGAGTATGGCGTCTAGTGAGGGAAATTACCACCGTAGAGGTCCTTATTTTGATGGTACTAATTTTGCTAGTTGAAAGCATAAGATGAGAATGCATATTCTTGGACATAACCCCGCCGTTTGGGCCATTGTGTGTATTGGCTTACAAGGTGAATTCTTTGATGGGAGGGAACCGAACCGTGAGGCTAGCGTAGAAGAGTTGAAGATGCTGCAATACAATGCTCAAGCTTGTGATATTCTCTTCAACGGATTGTGCCCCGAAGAATTCAACAAAATCAGTCGTCTTGAGAATGCAAAGGAAATTTGGGATACTTTGACTAATATGCACGAAGGTACCGACTCCGTCAAGGAATCCAAATTGGATGTGCTTCAAAGTTAACTTGACAAGTTCAAAATAAAGGATGGTGAAGGTGTCGCTGAAAAGTACTCTAGGCTTGCTCTCATCACAAATGAGATTGCCGGCTTAGGAAGTGAAGAGATGACCGATAGATTCATCATCAAGAAGATCCTAAGTGCCTTGGATGGAAAATATGATACCGTGTGCACATTGATCCACATGATGCCCAATTACAAAGATCTCAAGCCAACGGAAGTCATTGGAAGGATTGTTGCTCATGAGATGTCACTCAAGGATAAGGAAGAGCTTCACAACAAGTCAAGTGGTGCTTACAAAGCCTCATGTGATGCTCCCACATCATCAAGTGAGAAACAAAACTTCAATGAAGAATTGAGCCTAATGGTGAAGAACTTCAACCAGTTCTACAAGAGTAGAAGCAAGGAAAGAAGTTCCAAGTCAAGGTCCTACAATGACAAAAGATTTTCAAGTCATGAACGTAATTGCTACAATTGTGGAAGACTCGAACACTACTCCAATGAGTGTACGACTCCCTACAAAAGAAGAGAAGGTTCTCCCAAAAGAAGGAGTATGAGCAAAGAATCACCACCAAAAGAGAGAAGGAGTAGATATGACCGTTATGAACAAAGAACATCACGGAGAAGCAAGGATTCAGAAAGGAAGGAGAAATCATCAAGGGGCTACACAAAACAAAGACATCAAGATAATGTTGGTGAATGGGTATCCGGCTCCGACTCCGACAATCACTCCGAGAGAAGTTATCACTCCGACTCCGAATATACTCAAGATGAAGGTGTTGCCGGTCTAGCACTTGTGTCAACCAACTCCTACGACATATTTGAGTCACCAAAGGAAGGAGTTGGAAGATGCTTTATGGCTAAAGGCCCAAAGGTATCACACTCCGAATATGTTGATTTCAATAGTGATGAAGATGACTTGCTAGGTGATGATGATTTACTTGTTGACAATTCTAGTGATGAAAACTATGATGAACTTGCTATTAATCATGCTAATCAAGAAAAAACGAATGACGATGATAAGAAGGAGATTGAGCGTCTAACTAAAGAGCCTAACACTCTTAAGTTAGCTCATGAAACTACCTTGCAAAATCATCGAGAGCTTTTAAAAACTCATGAGAAGTTACGCTTTGAAAAGCTCAACCTTGAGCAAGAGCATGGGTTCTTAAAAGTGATCAATGGTGATCTTCGCAAGAAAAGTTCTTCTTACATTGCCAAGCGTTTACTTTTGTCTACTTACATGCCACAAGTTAAATCTAGCAACAAGAGTAAGAAATATTCTTATTCTAGTAGTAACAATAATCATACTAAACCCAATGATGTTGCTTCTAGTAGTTCTCTTGATTCCACTAATGATTCTCTTAGCCAAGTTACACTTGAGCAAGAAAATAGCTTATTGAAGGGAATTATAGAGAAAGGTGTTTACAAGAGCCTTGCCGGAAGTAAGCAATTTGAGGAAATTGTACGCAAGCAAGGAAGACACCGAAAGAATCAAGGTGTTGGTTTTGAACGAAAATTGAATGCCAATGGATTTGAGTGGGAAGAAGATCAATACCCCAAGACGAAATTTGTTCCTCAACAAGAGAAGTATGATCCTACTTCTTTCCAAGGAACACAAGCTCAAGATGATCTTCCACCATAAGACCACAAGCAAAAAGGCAAGGACAAGCTTCAAGAGGAGATTGATGAATTTGAAGAAGCTCCCAGTGCTTTGGTCAAGTGGGTTCCCAAGACTACATCAAGTTCTACTTCATCAAGTACGACTACAACTTCAAGGATTCCCATCAAGATGGTGTGGATCCGAAAGAAGAAGAACTAGAGAGTTCTTGAGGGTGACTCTGCCAACACACTTCACTCATATCATTTTGGCGAGGACAAGTGCAAACAATTTCCATATCTTGCACTAGTTCAAGGAGTCACAAACCCTCTTGTTGGTAAGACAAGGGACAAGGTAACCTAATGCATTCATGGACATCATCTCATGTGAATATCACTCTATGTCTATGGATATTCTTGTTTGTTCCTTGTGGGACTAACCCGTGTAGGTATTGAAAGTGCAACTCACTCCAAAGGATTGCTCCAAAGGATCTACATCAACATTGAGCATCTACATCTTCAACACCTACATGAAGTAATCATCGACAAAACCCAAGGTTAGCTCATCCCTCTTAGGGGGGATATCACATCTAGGGGGAGCTTTACTCTAATCAATTGAGCTAAAGCAACTCTAATGGTGTGAACACAACAATGCTTTATGTAAAAGTGGCAACCCCACTTGTGCTTAAACGATGAGTATGACCTACGATCAAATGTTCTCATTTGACTCCTAAGTCAATATACTCATATATAGATGACCTAGTCATCGCCAAATTGCTTGATAGATGCTAGAGTGATTGTGCATGATTTGTCACATATTTCATTTGTCATCTTATTGTGTGAGCATGTTGGTTGCATATTTTACTCATTCGAGGACATCCATCTGTTGTTTGATTGTTTGCCTTTTTCTCTTTTGCCAAATGGATGGACAAGAATGCCTAATAACTCCCTCTAGCTATCTATGCTTTCCTCGTCTCAAACTCTATTCATGCTACATCACAAAGTTTGATCAAGTCATATTCGAACCACTCTATGTGAGGAGCACTCGGAGTCCCTGATTCGTCATAGACTTAAACTTCCAAAACCTCTTTGTGCATTTTGGTATGACCAAATCATACATTTCGGTCACACCGAGACCACTAAGTTGATCTAGGTTTTCAGTTGCGGTGCAACCGATTAGAACTTTTCGGTCACACTGAGTTGCAGTAACTACTTGCAGTTCTACATCTCGGTGCCACCGAGTTGTTCCACTCGGTCACACCGACAGGGTCAGGTTATATATACTGACGGGTCAAATTTTGGAAATTTTTCTAAAACCTTTCACCCGCCGTGACCTACTCTGCCTCCTTGGGTCTCCGGATCGTCCTCTCGCCGCCAGCGACCTCTCGCCGCTGGTCCCCGCCGCCGTCAACGGCAATTGGCCCTGCCGTTGCCACCGTAGCAAGTTCACCGCCGAAGTAGGGTATGAACTTGATCTTTGTGCTATTCCTTAACTCTGATTCATAGCACATTGCTTTTCCATGATTCTTGCCACATATGAAATTATCCTGTCCAGCAAAAGCATCCCGTAGATTAGATTTGATTTGAAAATTTAGGGTTAGGTCTCCACCGGACTCATCTCGAACCGAACGAGTTGAGAAATCGGTCTCACAGATTTGGCTTAGGCCATTGCACATGCGTTTTCGGTCTGACCGAAAATTGCAAATCGGTGTGACCAAGTTCGATTCTCTGTGAAACCCTAGCAGTCTCGGTGCCACCGAACTGTGACTCGATCTGACCGAGTTCACTAGTTTATGTTCCAAAAGCTGCTTCGGTATCACCGAGTTTACAAATCGGTAGATCCAAAATGCTTTCTATGAAGAACTAAAACTAAGTTTTTAAGTCATCTGTTTTGCAAAAATTCTGCACTTTGCGATGCTCATCTACTCTACCTCATCTACAACCTATTAATTGGGTCTGCTGACAGTTTGCCTGCAAGATGTCTGATGAAAGTGACAGCCAGAACAAGTTTGAAGAGCAGGTTCATATGAGTGAGGGCACTAGTCCCTCTAGCACTTCTGATGAGGGTAGCAGGAGCACACCAAGCAACTTTCCCAAGGCAGCCACCGGAACAAGGAAGAAGAAGACCTTAGATTCTGAGGATGAGGATTATGTGGCTGTTGAGGAAGAAGTCAGCTCCAAGAAAAAGGTGCTGAAGAAAGAGTATGGCACAGTTGCATCAACTAAGCCTGGATTGCACAAAAACACCGCTGCCAAGAGGGTGCCAACCTTAAAAGTTAGAGCTTCAACTGCTGAAACCTCCAAGTCAACTGGAGAGGCTGCTGGAGAAGGAAAGAAGAGAAAAGAAAGGGTCAAGAAGACCAGTCTCAGAGTACTTGGTAGATCCTCCATTATGAGAGATTCAGAAGAAGAGGAGGAGGAAGAGGATGCTGCACCAGCTCCTAAGGCTCAGAAGCTTATGGGAGGTGCAATCAAGTCAGGGGCTGCTCCATGTAAGCCCAAATCTGCTCCCAAGGCTGTTGCTCAGAAACCCCCAAAACCCAAGAGGAACACCAGGAGTATACCTGCTGAGGAGAAGAACAAGGCCCCAATGCCTGAAGTTGAAGAAGAAGAAGATGATTCTCTTGTCTTGAGGAAGTTGAAGCCGAAAATTCCTGACCACAATGATGCTCACCGAGTCGCTGAGGACATGCACATCAAGAAAGATGCAGGACTGAGGTTGTGGAGACAGTCTGATCCCTATGCTGTTAGGAGGAGGACTGCAGTTGACTACATGTTCCATACAAAGGAACAACAAGATTTCTATGAGACCATTCTGCTTGACAAGAATCCCATAGTGTGTGACATGAAATGGGTGGACTGGGAGTTCATCCGGGAAAATGAAGATCACTTCCCTGGAGTGTATGACAGCTTTAAGGCTTGTGGAGTAGATGAATTCGTTGGACAAAAGCTCACCAAATGGAATGATGAGTTGATCATGCAGTTCTACTCCACTGCCCACTTCTATCCAGATGGGAGGATAGTTTGGATGTCTGAGGGTACCAGGTACCAGTCCACAGTTGATGAATGGGCCAAGCTAATCAATGGCCCAGAGGAACATGAAGATGACTTGGATGTGTATGCCACCAAAAAGAAAGACCACAACTCCATGGAAAACATGTACAAGGAGATCCCTGACAAAGCTTTGGAAACACATAAGTTTGGATCTATACACTATCTGTTGTCTGGTCTGCCTACCAATAACTGGATCTTAAGGCACACATTACTACCCAAGTCAGGAGATCACAAGATGATCAGAGGATACTCCATCAACATGCTGCATATTTTTGATGTTCCCCAGAAATTCAAAGTTATGAGCTTGATTGTAGAAACGATCAAAAGGACTGCTGCTGATCAAAAGAGGACTTGTGGTATGCTCCACATATTCAGGAGCTCATCAACTCTAAGATGGGCACATGGACTTACTTGCTGGACAAGGAGCATCTACCTCTACATCCTGAGTTTGAAGACAACACTGTTGTAATGAATGAGGAAGAACCATCATCAGCTCAAGTCCAGGAGAAGAGAGCCAAGGAAAAGGCTGAGAAAGCTGCCCAGATGCCAAGTGTTGAAGAGGCATCTCGAGTCTTCCTGAAGAGCAAGCAAGATCAGTTAGGCTATCCGATTCAAGCTACACTAAGGATTGAGAAGGGCTTGACCACCCTGACTCAGAATCAGGAGAGCCTGGAGAGGATTGTGAAAACAAGATTCTATGATCTTGATCTGAAGGTGACTGAGATTCAGACTGCAGTTGAGTAGCTTCAGGAGAAAGCAGAGGAGAGGAGAGGAAAATCAACCACTGATGCTTTTAAGCGTGTGCCATGAGGTCCAAGGTCTGCTGCAGTGCCAGTCTCAGATGCTAGAGCTTCAGTGTCAGCACCAGTAGCTACAGCTCCAGTACCACCTCTAGCATCCACTCCATCAGCTCCAACTACATCATCGGAAGCCTTCGTCCTTGGAGTTTTATCTACACCACCTCCCGAAGACCAAGCCTGAGAGACGTATAGCACTATGCATTTTCAAACTTTTTGGTAACTTGTTGCCAAAGGGGGAGAAATATGTATAGATCATAGGCTTCGAGAGAGAGTGTCTTGCTTTTTATCTCTCTTGCTATTTTGGTTGAACTACTTTATTGTGTGCTTGTGTGAGATACTTTATGTCCTCGTGAGATACTTATATGATCATGTGGTTGATCATATGCTACCTTAATGTTTGGTTGAATGATGCTATCCTTTATATTCCATATATGATCATTCACTTGCTTGGTGATGAGTGCATGCTTTTAATTTCTATCATTTTGAGCGCTCCACCAAGATGTATGTGACATGGAAGAGTAACCCATCATCCTAATCGATTGTGCATTTGCATTCAAAAGCAAACTTTAAATAATGCACAAATTTAGGGGGAGCTCTTGCTTATCACATACTTCTCAAAGCGACGATGTTTTTCAATCTTATAATCATTTGTCGAAGCTTTGATCTATATGTTGTCATCAATTACCAAAAAGGGGAAGATTGAAAGTGCAACTATCCCTGGGTGGTTTTGGTAATTCCTAACAACATATAGCTCATTGAGCTAATGCTACTTGAAGATAAATATTTCAGGAAAAGCTCAATGATTGGCATGGAATGGATTAGAAAGTGGACCCCTCAAAATGCTAAGGACAAAAGGATTGGCTCAAGCTCAAAGCACACGACTCTACATTTCATTTTTAGTGATCCAAGATCACATTGAGTCCATAGGAAAAGCCAATACTATTAAGAGGGGGTGAGGTGTTGCTTAATGAGGTTCTTGCTCAAAGTTCTTAGTGATATGCTCCACAACCCTCAACCACTTTCTCATATCCAAATATATCCCAAACCAAAATTCAAACTCGGCCCCACTGATTTGATCTATCCGGCGCCACCGAGTTCACTTGACATAACCACTGCCACAAACCCTAGTCTCTTCGATCCTACCGATAGGGATCTTGGTCTCACCAAGATGGGATTGTAATCTCTCTGTTTCCCTTCGTAACGTTTCAGTCCAACCAAGATGAGCGATTGGTCCCACCGAGATTGCAATGCAAACTCTCTGTTTCCCTTTAGTAATGTTTCGGTCCTACCGAGAGAGCGAATCGGTCCCACCGAGATTGCCTGACCAACTCTCTGGTTAGTCTATTACCAAAATCGGTCTCACCGAGTTTGTGTAATCGGTCTCACCGAGATTACGTTATGCCCTAACCCTAATGATATCGGTCCCACCGAGTTGACATGTCGGTCCCACCGAAAGCCCTAACGGTCACATTATGAACTAAATCAGTCTGACCGAGTTGTATGATTCGGTCCCACCGAGTTTGGTGATTTGTGTGTAACAGTTAGATTTTGTGTGGAGGCTATATATACCCCTCCACCCGCTCTTCATTCGTGGAGAGAGCCATCAGAACATGCCTACACTTCCAACATACATTTTCTGAGAGAGAACCACCTACACTTGTGTTGAGGTCAAGATACTTTCATTCCAACCACATAAATCTTGATCTCTAGACTTCCCCAAGTTGCTTTCCACTGAAATCATGTTTCCACCAAATCCTATCCTTTGAGAGAGAGTTGAGTATTGGGGAGACTATCATTTGAAGCACAAGAGCAAGGAGTTCATCATCAACACACCATTTGTTACCTCTTGGAGAGTTGTGTCTCCTAGATTGGTTAGGTGTCACTTGGGAGCCTCCGTCAAGATTGTGGAGTTGAACCAAGGAGTTTGTACGGGCAAAGAGATCGCCTACTTCATGAAGATCTACCCTAGTGAATCAAGTCCTTCATGGGCGATGTCCATGGTGGGATAGACAAGGTTGCTTCTTCGTGGACCCTTCATGGGTGGAGCCTTCCGTGGACTCGCGCAACCGTTACCCTTCGTGGGTTGAAGTCTCCATCAATGTGGATGTACGATAGCACCACCTATCCAAACCACACCAAAAATCTCCGTGTCTACATTGCGTTTGCTCCCTCCAAACTCCTCCCTTTACCTTCATATGCAATTGTTTTACATTCCGCTGCTATACTCTTAGAATTGCATGTGTAGGTTATTTTCTTGACTTGTGCTAAGTTGCTAAAATCTGCCAAGAATTAAAATTGGGAAAAGGCTAGATTTTTATTTGGTCAAGTAGTATAATCACCCCCTCTAGACATACTTTCGATCCTGCAAGTAGCCAACGCAATATGCTTCGGTTATTGCATACATTCATGATGCACCAACTTCCTTCGCTCCCATTATAAGTACCATGCACCAACAACAATTACTTCAACAAATTTACCCAAACTAAGAACCACAAAATCCTCTGCCGGTTGCGTTAATAGATACTCAAGTACCGCCTCACCTGCTAGATCCACAGGTAAGGCCACCATAATAATAACCTAAAGCTTGACCATAGCTATAGCAGAGCCGATACCATAACCATCACAAGTCAACTATTTGTAAATTACAAATATATAGAAGAAACTATTAAATACTACGCCACAATATTGAGTAAATACATTATGGAAATACATCTGATTGTGCATATATCGATATTGATTGGGTATTGTTTATCTTTATATGTTGGGAAACGTAGCATGCAATTTCAAAAAAAAAAATTCTACGCTCACGCAAAATCTATCTAGGAGATGCATAGCAACGAGAGAGGGAGAGTGTGTCCATGTACCCTCGTAGACCGAAAGTGGAAGCGTTTGACAACGTGATTGATGTAGTCGAACTTCTTCTAGATCCGACCGATCAAGCACCGAACGTACGACACCTCCGAGTTCTGCACACGTTCAACTCGATGACGTCCCTCGTCCTCTTGATCCAGCAAAGGTGTCGAGCAGCGGCGTAGCTAGGATTTTGAGCCAGGGTGGTCCATTAACAAACGAAAAAGCCCACAAATACAACATGCCAGCATAATAATACATAGTTTATCAAAACCAAATATAAATAACAATGTGAAAACTTATTAAAAGACACAATTATTAAATATGAATTGTGTGAAAAACTTACATCATATTTGTTGGAATAAGGCTTCTCATGGTTTCTTCTTTGTTGTATGTTTCACAAAAAGAGATGCAATGTCTCGAATCCTCCTCAGATTAGAACAATTCAACAATGAAAAAGCAATTCATTTCACTTTTATTTTTGCGGGACATTTCACTTTTCAATTGGACCAACTATAGTAATCAATCTCTTAAAAAACTGTAGTAATCAACCAGTACAACTACAAGTTTGCATCAATTGGAATAATGAAACTAACCTTGAGAGCTTGTCGCATGTCCGTCTGTGGCCCCAATTCCACCGAACGCTGCTGGGCTCCTATTGCACGCTGCTGTCACCATCTGTGCGAACGCTCGGCCGATCTGCTCTCGCTCACTCCCACGAGGGAGCCCGATCGCTCGCTGCATACTGCATCAGAATAGGGAACGACTGTAACCTGTTATATGTTGTTCGAACGAAGGAATCGGAAACTACCTGGAACAAGCCACAAAGCTGATCTGTACTAGTTGGGCGCTGACGTTGGACTTAAGTTGAAGTACTACATGGGCTGTGGGATGAAAATCTCAGGGTGGTCCATGGACCACCCTGTGGCTACGCCACTGGTGTCGAGGAAGAAGATGAGTTCCGTCAGCATGACGACGTGGTGACGGTGATGGTGAAGTGATCCGCGCAGGGCTTCGCCTAAGCACTACGAAGATATGATCGGAGGCGTAAACAATGGAAAGGGGGCCGCACACGGCTAACAATTGTTGGTGTGTGAACTAGGCGCCCCCTCCCCACATATATATAGGTGGGAGGGGGAGGGGAGGAGGAATCCTACTTGGGGGCCTATTCCAATTCGCCCCCTACCATACTTTTCGGAAGGGAAAAGGAAGAGAGGGGAGAGGAGAGGAACGGGGAGGCCGACTCACCTCTTTCATTCTCCCACTTGGCCGGCGGCCTAGGAGGGGTGCACCAACCCCTTGTGGGCTGGTGTGCCCCTTCCCCTTTGGCCCATGTGGCCCATTAACCTCCCGGGGTGTCCCGTAACCCCTCCGGTACTCCGATAAATATCCATATACACCGGAACACTTCTGGTGTCCGAATACTATTGTCCTATGTATCAATCTTTACCTCTCGACCATTTCGAGACTCCCTGTCATGTTCGTGATCTCATCCGGGACTCTGAACAACATTCTTCACCAAATCACATAACTCATATAATACTAAATCATCATCGAACGTTAAGCGTGCGGACCCTACGGGTTAGAGAACTATATAGACATGAACGAGACACCTCTCCGGTCAATAACCAACAACGGAACCTGGATGCTCATATTGGTTCCTACATATTCTACAAAGATCTTTATCGGTCAAACCGTAATGACAACATACGTTATTCCTTTTGTCATTGGTATGTTACTAGCCTGAGATTCGATCGTCGCTATCTTCATACCTAGTTCAGTCTCATTAACGGAAAGTCTCTTTACTCGTTCCGTAATACATCATCCCGTAACTAACTCATTAGTCACTTTGCTTGCAAGGCTTCTTTTGATGTGTATTACCGAGAGGGCCCAGAGATACCTCTCCGATACTCGGAGTGACAAACCCTAATCTTGATCTATGCCAACCCAACAAACACCTTCAGAGATACCTGTAGAGCATCTTCATAATCACCCAGTTATGTTGTGACATTTGATAGCACACAAGGTATTCCTCTCGTATCCAAGAGTTGCATAATCTCATAGTCGAAGGAATATGTATTTGACATGAAGAAAGCAATAGCAATAAAACTGCATGATCAATATGCTAAGCTAATGGATGGGTCTTGTCCATCACATCATTCTACTAATGATGTGATCCGGTTCATCAAATGATAACACATGTCTATGGTTAGGAAACTTAACCATCTTTGATTAACGAGCTAGTCTAGTAGAGGCTTACTAGGGACACGGTATTTTGTCTATGTATCCACACATGTATCAAGTTTCCGGTTAATACAATTCTAGCATGAATAATAAACATTTATCATGAATAATAAACATTTACCATGAATAAGGAAATATAAAATAAAAACTTTATTATTGCCTCTAGGGCATATTTCCTTCAGTCTCCCACTTGCAGTAGAGTTAATAATCTAGATTACATTGTAATGATTCCAACACCCATGGAGTCTTGGTGCTGATCATGTTTTGCTCGTGAAAGAGGCTTTTTCAACGGGTCTGCAACATTCAAATCTGTATGCATTTTGCAAATCTCTATGTCTCGCTCCTTGACTTGACCACGGATGGAGTTGAAGCTTCTTTTGATGTGTTTGGTTCTTTTGTGAAATCTGGATTCCTCCGCTAAGGCAATTGCTCAAGTATAGTCACAAAAGATTTTCATTAGACCCGATGCACTAGGTATTAGACCAAGATCAGATATGAACTCCTTCGTCCAGACTCCTTCATTTTCTGCTTTCGAAGCGGCTATGTACTCGGCTTCACACGTAGATCCCGCCACGACGCTTTGCTTGGAGCTGTGCCAACTGACAGCTCCACCATTCAATAAAAATACGTATCCGGTTTGTGAGTCATCTGGATCAATGCCAAATCTAGCATCGACGTAACCATTTATGACGAGCTCTTTGTCACCTCGTAAACGAGAAACATATCCTTAGTCATTTTCAGGTACTTCAAGATGTTCTTGACCACTGTCTAGTGATCCACTCCCGGATTACTTTGGTACCTCCCTGCCAGACTTATAGCAAGGCACACATCAGGTCTGGTACACAACATAGCTTACATGATAGAACCTATGGCTGATGCATAGGGAATGGCTTTCATTTTCTCTCTATCTTCTGTAGTGGTCGGGCATTGAGTCTGACTCAACTTCACACCTTGTAACACAGGCAAGAACCCTTTCTTTGACCGATCCATTTTGAACTTCTTCAAAACTTTATCAAGTAATGTGCTTTGTGAAAGTACTATTAAGCGTCTTGATATATCTCTATAGATCTTGATTCCCAATATATAAGCAGCTTCACCGAGGTCTGGTACCTCTTGAGCACTTGCGTTGGTTTTCCCTTGAAGAGGAAAGGGTGGTGCAACAAAGTAGCATAAGTATTTCCCTCAATTTTTGAGAACCAAGGTATCAATCCAGTAGGAGGCCACGACGAGTCTCTCGTACCTACACAAACAAATAAATCCTCGCAACCAACGCGAAAGGGGTTGTCAATCCCTACACGGTCACTTACGAGAGTGAGATCTGATAGATATGATAAGATAATATTTTTGGTATTTTTATGATAAAGATGCAAAGTAAAATAAAAGGCAATAAAAATAACTAAGTATTGGAAGATTAATATGATAGAAGATAGACCCGGGGGCCATAGGTTTCACTAGTGGCTTCTCTCGAGAGCATAAGTATTCACGGCGGGTAAACAAATTACTGTTGAGCAATTGTAGAATTGAGCATAGTTATGAGAATATCTAGTTATGATCATGTATATAGGCATCGCGTCCAAGACAAGTAGACCGACTCCTGCCTGCATCTACTACTATTACTCCACACATCGACCACTATCTAGCATGCATCTAGAGTATTAAGTTCAAGAGAATAGAGTAATGCTTTAAGCAAGATGACATGATGTAGAGGGGTAAACTCAAGCAATATGAAATAAACCCCATCTTGTTATCCTCGATGGCAACAATACAATACGTGCCTTGCTGCCCCTACTGTCACTGGGAAAGGACACCGCAGGATTGAACCCAAAGCTAAGCACTTCTCCCATTGCAAGAAAGATCAATCTAGTAGGCCAAACCAAACTGATAATTCGAAGAGACTTGCAAAGATAACCAATCATACATAAAAGAATTCAGAGAAGATTCAAATATTGTTCATAGATAAACTTGATCATAAACCCACAATTCATCGGTCTCAACAAACACACTACAAAAGAAGATTACATCGAATAGATCTCCACAAGAGAGGGGGGGGGACTTTGTATTGAGATCCAAAAAGAGAGAAGAAGCCATCTAACTAATAACTATGGACCCGTAGGTCTGAGGTAAACTACTCACACTTCATCGGAAGGGCCATGGTGTTGATGTAGAAGCCCTTCGTGATCGATGCCCCCTCCGGCAGAGCTCCGGAACAGGCCCCAAGATGGGATCTCGTGGATACAAAAAGTTACGATGGTGGAATTAGGGTTTTGGCTCCGTATCTGGTAGTTTGGGGGTATGTAGGTATATATAGGAGGAAGGAGTACGTCGGTGGAGCAACAGGGGGTCCACGAGGGTGGAGGGCGCGCCCAGGGGGGTAGGCGCGCCCCCAACCTCGTGGCCTCCTGGTTGATTTCTTGACATGGGGTCCAAGTCCTCTGGATCATGTTCGTTTCGAAAATCACGTTCCCGAAGGTTTCATTCCGTTTGGACTCCGTTTGATATTCTTTTTCTGCAAAACCCTAAAATAGGCAAAAAACAGCAATTCTAGGCTGGGCCTCCAGTTAATAGGTTAGTCCCAAAAATAATATAAAAGTGTATAATAAAGCCCAATAATGTCCAAAACAGAACATAATATAGCATGGAACAATAAAAAATTATAGATACGTTGGAGACGTATCAAGCATTCCCAAGCTTAATTCCTGCTCGTCCTCGAGTAGGTAAATGATAAAAACAGAATTTTTGATGTGGAATGCTACTTGGCATAATCTCAATGTAATTATCTTAATTGTGGTATGAATATTCAGATCCGAAAGATTCAAGACAAAATTTTAATATTGACATAGAAATAATAATACTTCAAGCATACTAACTAAGCAATTATGTCTCTTCAAAATAACATGGCCAAAGAAAGTTATCCCTACAAAATCATATAGTCTGGCTATGCTCCATCTTCCCGCACATAGTATTCAAATCATGCACAACCCCGATGACAAGCCAAGCAATTGTTTCATACTTTTAATGTTCTCAAACTTTTTCAATCTTCACGCAATACATGAGCGTGAGCCATGGACATAGCACTATAGGTGGAATAGAATGGTGGTTGTGGGGAAGACAAAAAAGGTAGAAGATAGTCTCACATCAACTAGGCGTATCAACGGGCTATGTAGATGCCCGTCAATAGATATCAATGTGAGCGAGTAGGGATTGCCATGCAACAGATGCACTAGAGCTATAAATATATGAAAGCTCAACAAAAGAAACTAAGTGGGTGTGCATCCAACTTGCTTGCTCACGAAGACCTAGGGCATTTTGAGGAAGCCCATTGTTGGAATATACAAGCCAAGTTCTATAATGAAAAATTCCCACTAGTATATGAAAGTGATAACATAAGAGACTCTCTATTATGAAGATCATGGTGCTACTTTGAAGCACAAGTGTGGAAAAAAGGATAGTAGTATTGCCCCTTCTTTTTTGGGCCTTTTTTTTTCTTTGGGCTTTCTCTTTTTTTATTTGGGACAATACTCTATGAACGATGATCATCACACTTCTATTTATTTACAACTCAATGATTACAACTCAATACTAGAACAAAGTATGACTCTATATGAATGCCTCCGGCGGTGTACCGGGATAGCAATGATGCATGAGTGACTTATATGAAGGAATTATGAATGGCGGCTTTGCCACAACTAAAATGTCAACTACATGATCATGCAAAGCAATATGACAATGATGGAGCGTGTCATGATAAACAGAACGGTGGAAAGTTGCATGGCAATATATCTCAGAATGGCTATGGAAATGCCATGATAGGTAGGTATGGTGGCTGTTTTGAGGAAGGTATATGGTGGGTGTATGATACCGGTGAAAGGTGCGCGGTATTAGAGAGGCTAGCAATGGTGGAAGGGTGAGAGTGCGTATAATCCATGGACTCAACATTAGTCATAAAGAACTCACATACTTGTTGCAAAAATCTATTAGTTATCGAAGCAAAGTACTACGCTCATTCTCCTAGGGGGATAGATTGGTAGGAAAAGACCATCGCTCGTCCCCGACCGCCACTCATAAGGAGGACAATCAATAAATACATCATGCTCCGACTTCTTAACATAACGGTTCACCATACGTGCATGCTACGGGAATCACAAACTTCAACACAAGTATTTCTCAAATTCACAACTACTCAACTAGCACGACTCTAATGTCACCATCTCCATATCTCAAAACAATTATCAAGTTTCAAACTTCTCATAGTATTCAACACACTCATAAGAAAATTTTATTTATTTAATCTTGAATGCCTCAAATAATTAAAGCAAATTACCATGCTGTTTTGTAGGAATCTCAAAATAATCTAAGTGAAGCATGAGATAACAATGGTTTCTATAAAACAATTCCACCGACGTGCTCTAAAAGATATAAGTGAAGCACTAGAGCAAAAACTATATAACTCAAAAGATATAAGTGAAGCACATAGAGTATTCTAATAATTTCTGAATCATGTGTCTCTCTCTCAAAAAGGTGTGTGCAGCAAGTATGATTGTGGAAAACTAAAAAATAAAGACTCAAATAATACAAGACACCCCAAGCAAAACAAATATCATGTGGTAAATAAAAATATAGCTCCAAGTAAAGTTACCGATAGAAGTAGACGAAAGAGGGGATGCCTTCCGGGGCATCACCAAGCTTTGTCTTTTAGGTGTCCTTAGATTATCTTGGGGGTGACATGGGTATCCCCAAGCTTAGGCTCTTGCCACTCCTTGTTCCATAATCCATCAAATCTTTACCCAAAACTTGAAAACTTCACAACACAAAACTTAAAGTAGAAAATCTCGTGAGCTCCGTTAGCGAAAGAAAACAAAACACCACTTCAAGGTACTATAATGAACTCATTATTTATTTATATTGGTGTTAAACCTACTGTATTCCAATTTCTCTATGGTTTATAAACTATTTTACTAGCCATAGATTCATCAGAATATGCAAACAACACACGAAAAACAGAATCTGTCAAAAACAGAACAGTCTGTAGTAATCTGTAGCTAACGCAAGATCTGGAACCCCAAAAATTCTAATATAAATTTCTGGACGTGAGGAATTTATCTATTAATCATCTGAAAAAATAATTAACTAAATAGCACTTTCCAAATAAAAATGGCAGCAGTTCTCGTGAGCGCTAAAGTTTCTGTTTTTTACAACAAGATTAACAAGACTTTCCCCAAGTCTTCCCAATGGTTCTACTTGGCACAAACACTAATTAAACACAAAAAACACAACCAAAACAGAGGCTAGGTAAATAATTTATTACTAAACAGGAGCAAAAAGCAAGGAATAAAAATAAAATCGGGTTGCCTCCCAACAAGCGCTATCGTTTAACGCCCCTAGCTAGGTATAAAAAGCAAGGATAGATCTAGGTGTTGCCATCTTTGGTAGGCAATCCATAAGTGGATCTAATAATAGATTCATAAGGTATTTAATTTTATTTCTAGGGAAGTGTTCCATGCCTTTCCTTAACGGAAATTGGAATCTAATATTCCCCTCCTTCATATCAATAATTGCACCAATCGTTCTAAGGAAAGGTCTATCAAGAATAATAGGACATGAAGGATTGTAATCTATGTCAATAACAATAAAATCTATGGGCACATAATTCCTAGTTGCAACAATAAGAACATCATTAATTCTTCCCATAGGTTTCTTAAAGTGGAATCCGCAAGGTGCAAGTTTAAAGAGAAATCATCAAAATCACGAAAACCTAGCAAATCACACAAAGTCTTTGGAATCGTGGAAACACTAGCACCCAAATCACACAAAGCATAGCATTCATGATCTTTAATTTTAATTTTAATAGTAGGTTACCACTCATCATAAAGTTTTCTAGGATAGAAACTTCCAACTCAAGTTTTTCTTAATAAGATTGCATCAAAGCATCCACGATATGTTTAGTAAAAGCTTTATTTTGACTATAAGCATGAGGAGAATTTAGCACGGATTGCAACAAGGAAATAAAATCTATCAAAGAGAAATTATCATAATTAAATTCCGTTAGATCCAAGATAGTGGGTTCATCAATATTTAAAGTTTTGACTTCTTCAATCCCACTTTTAACAATTTAGCATCAAGATCTAAAGACTCTGAATTTTGGGAACGCCGTCTAGGTGAAGGTGGATCATATTCAGTCCCATCATTATCAAGATTCATATTGCAAAACAAAGATTTAATAGGGGACACATCAATAACTTTTAGATCTTCATCTTTATTATCATGGAAACTAGAAGAACACGCTTTTATAAAGCAATCTTTCTTAGCACGCATCCTAGCGGTTCTTTCTTTGCACTCATCAATGGAAATTCTCATGGCTTTGAGAGACTCATTGATATCATGCTTAGGAGGAATAGATCTAAGTTTCAAAGAATCAACATCAATAGAAATTCTATCAATGTTCCTAGTTAACTCATCAATCTTAAGCAATTTTTATTCAATCAAAGCATTGAAATTCTTTTGTGAAGTAATAAATTCTTTAATATTAGATTCAAAATTCGAGGGCATCTTATTATAATTTCCATAAGAATTGTTGTAGGAATTACCATAATTATTAGAGGAATTACTAGGATACGACCTAGGGTTAAAGTTTCCTCTATACGCGTTGTTACCAAAATTATTCCTACGAACAAAATTCACATCCATAGATTCGTTATTATTCTCAATAAAAGTATACAAAGGCATATCATTAGGATCATAAGAAACACTTTTATTAGCAAATAATTTCATAATTTCATCCATCTTTCCACTCAAAACATTAATTTCTTCTATCGCATGCACTTTCTTATTAGTAGATCTTTCAGTGTGCCATTGAGAATAATTAACCATAATATTATCTAGGAGTTTAGTAGCTTCTCATAAAGTGATTTCCATAAACGTGCCTCCCGCGGCCGAGTCTAAAAGATTTCTAGAAGCAAAATTCAATCCGGCATAAATTTTTTGTATAGTCATCCACAAATTCAAACCATGCGTAGGGAAATTACGTATGATTAATTTCATCCTCTCCCAAGCTTGTGCAACATGTTCATGATCAAGTTGCTTAAAATTCATAATATCGTTTCTAAGAGAGATGATCTTAGCGGGAGGAAAATACTTAGAGATAAAAGCATCTTTGCACTTATTCCATGAATCAATACTATTTTCAGGCAAAGACGAAAACCAAGCTTTAGCACAATCTCTAAGCGAAAAAGGAAATAGCTTCAATTTAACAATATCATTATCCACATCTTTCTTCTTTTGCATATCACACAAATCAATGAAGCTATTTAGATGGGTAGCGGCATCTTCACTAGGAAGGCCGGAAAACGGATCTTTCATGACAAGATTCGGCAAAGCAGCATTAATTTCACAAGATTCAGCATTGGTAAGAGGAGCAATCGGAGTGCTAATAAAATCATTGTTGTTGGTATTGGTAAAGTCACACAATTTAGTGTTATCTCGAGCCATCGTGACAAGCAAGCAAGCCAACACACAAGCAAACAGGAACGGGCAAAAAAGGCAAATAGAGAAAGAGAGGGAGGATAGAGAGAGAGAGGGCGAATAAAACAGCAAGGGTGAAGTGGGGGAGAGGAAAACGAGAGGCAATGGCAAATAATGTAATGCGGGAGATAAGGGTTGTGATGGGTACTTGGTATGTTGACTTTTGCGTAGACCTCCCCGGCAACGGCGCCAGAAATCCTTCTTGCTACCTCTTGAGCACTTCTGTTGGTTTTCCCTTGAAGAGGAAAGGGTGGTGCAACAAAGTAGCGTAAGTATTTCCCTTAGTTTTTGAGAACCAAGGTATCAATCCAGTAGGAGGCCACGCACGAGTCCCTTGTACCTACACAAACAAATAAATCCTCGCAACCAACGCGAAAGGGGTTGTCAATCCCTACATGGTCACTTACGAGGGTGAGATCTGATAGATATGATAAGATAATATTTTTGGTATTTTTATGATAAAGATGCAAAGTAAAATAAAAGGCAATAAAAATAACTAAGTATTGGAAGATTAATATGATAGAAGATAGACCCAGGGGCCATAGGTTTCACTAGTGGCTTCTCTCGAGAGCATAAGTGTCAGGACCCCGACTCGATGTCACATCGATCTAGCCGGTAACACCTCATATCACTTTGCGGCCTCACGCACGGTATCCCCACAGGTGTCGCCTTACCTTTGCCCGGGACCGTTTGCGCCTTTTGGCTCACGTATATGATAGTGTCGCTAGCATCCATATGATAAAGAGCCCGGGCTGACATGACTAGTCGTAAACCCAAAGTGGCACAGACTTACAGGGACAGGCATCCATGACCCAGCTTCGAACGTGTCGGTCATCAGCAAGTGGGTCCGGGCTGTAGCACTGGGCTAGCAGGACTCCGGTAAACCGGGCTGTAGCGGGCTAACAGGACTCCGGTACTCAAAGCGTGACATTTCCCCGAAGGGACAGACACAGGAACGAAGAAGGACACATGCCGGCCAACCTAAGTGTTCCAGAGCAGTAGCAAGCTACCATGGCTCAGCGG
>NC_041382.1:385627988-385641217 GCF_002162155.2 Triticum dicoccoides | reverse complement strand
GATGCAGGGCTTCCGGAGACCCGTGGAGCGGTGGGGAGGAAGAGGGGGTCGAGGCGGAGCTCCTGAGCTAGTCGGGGGAGCGAGGGGTGGCCGGAGACGGCTGCTGTGGCGAACGGCGGCGAGGGTGGTGTTCGGCCGTGTGAGAGAGAGAGAGCGAGGGAGAGGAGGGAGGAACTGAGGGAGAGTGAGAGAGAGCAGGGGGGAGGCGTGGCGTCGTCCGGGGCATCGAGCGAGGAGGGGAGGGCAGGCAGGCAGCCGAGCAGGTGGCGTGGCGCGGTGGCGCGCGCGCGCGCCGGCCACACTCCCCTCCCTCTGTCGAGGACGAAGACGACAGAGGAGGGAGGCGGCTGGGCCGCCTGCTGGCTGGGCCGGCCAGCTGGCTGGGCTGCACAGGGAGGAGCCCAGGTAAGCTTCTCCCTTTATTTATTTTTCTGTTTTCTAATTTTTGACATTTGTTTTGATTTAAATAATATATTAAATCATTTATTTAACTTATGCCAATTTTTACAGGGGCTAGATATATTATTCCAGAGCTCCTAATTAATTGGCATAATATTTGGACATATATTAATATATATAATTAATATATTTCCAATGCAAATATTTATGCATTAATCCCAAATGCCCAAAATAAATACCTATGGGCTCTTAAAAATATTGGTTTGATTTTTATCTCTGTCCAATATTTTCAGAGAGCAACATGAGCATTTTCTTGGACCCTTTTGGAGAAATTTTTATTTGGGTCATGTTCAAAAAGATTCTGAGGGTTTCACAGATCCCCATTTCAAGTTCTGATGAAAGAGTAAACATGATGCAACACTCTAATGCATGACTAGCGAGGGTGTGACAACTCACCCCACTCAAAAGAATCTCGTCCCGAGATTTGGTTTCCTCCGGGAAGAAGGCGGGATACTCAAGTCGAAGACGATCCTCCCTTTCCCAGGTTGCTTCATCCTCAGAATGGTGCGACCATTGAACTTTGAGAAACTTGATATTATGACGTCGGGTGGTACGTTCGGCCTGATCGAGGATACGAATGGGGTACTCTCGATAGGTAAGATTATCTTGGAGATCAAGCGTTTCGTGGTCCACTTCACGGATAGGATCCGAGAAGCAACGCCTGAGTTGAGAAACGTGGAAGACATCGTGGACTCTAGAGAGGTGCGGAGGTAGTTCCAACTGGTAGGCAACTTCTCCTCGTTTGGCGAGAATGCGAAAAGGTCCAATGTAACGAGGAGCCAATTTGCCTTTGATACCGAAACGATGGGTTCCCTTCAGAGGGGTGACCCGAAGATAAGCCTTCTCGTCAACCTCGAAAGTCATAGCCTTATGTTTTCGGTCATATTGACTCTTTTGACGAGATTGGGCTGTTTTCAACTTTTCACGAACGATGCGAACTTGTTCTTCTGCTTCCTGAATCATGTCCGGGCCAAAGAATTGTCTTTCCCCGGTCTCTGACCAGTTAAGGGGTGTTCGACACCGTCGTCCATAGAGAACTTCAAAAGGGGCTTTACCCAAGCTAGATTGATAGCTGTTGTTATAAGCGAATTCGGCAAATGGAAGGCACTTCTCCCAATCCATTCCGAATGAGATAACAGAGGCTCGAAGCATGTCTTCTAGAATCTGGTTGACGCGTTCCACTTGACCACTCGACTGAGGGTGGAAGGCGGTGCTAAAGGAGAGACGGGTTCCCATAGCATTTTGGAAACTTTCCCAAAATCGAGAGGTGAAAAGACTTCCTCGATCCGAGTTGATTTCCAAAGGAACACCATGGAGGGACACTATTCAGGAGATGTATAAGTCTGCCAGCTGACTAGCGGTTATACTCTCACGAACAGGTAAGAAATGGGCTACTTTGGAAAGGCGATCGACCACGACGAAAATAGCATTATTCCCTCTCTTGGTCCTGGGAAAACCGGTAATGAAATCCATACCAATTTTATCCCATTTCCATTCAGGAATAGCTAGGGGTTGAAGGGTGCCAGCAGGCCGTTGATGCTCTGCTTTTACACGACGACAGACGTCGCAATTAGCAATATACTGAGCAATTTCTCTCTTCATCCTAGTCCACCAGAACCTCTGGCGTAGGTCCTGATACATCTTAGTACTACCGGGATGAATGGTGAGAGGAGATTCATGAGCCTCCTTAAGGATCAACTGCCGTAGATGCTGGTTCTTGGGAACCACTAGACGGTTCTCAAAGTACACAACACCATGATCATTTGTGGAGAAACAACTAGCACCTCCGCTAGCAATGTTCTCCTTGATCTTAGCTATTCCCTTATCTCGCTTCTGGGCAGCAATGATTTGATCCGTAAGAGTAGGTTTCGCCACCAAGGTGGAAAGAAAACCTTGAGGAACAATGTGAAGGTTAAGCTTCCGAAATTCCTCATGGAGAAGCGGTTGACTTTGTTGTAACATCAGATTGTTACAATAAGATTTACGACTTAGCGCATCGGCCATGACGTTGGCTTTCCCTGGGGTGTAGGTTATTCCTAAGTCGAAATCTGTGATCAACTCGACCCAACGTCTTTGCCTGAGATTCAAATCCGGTTGGGTGAAGATGTACTTCAGACTTTGGTGATCAGTGAATATTTCGCAACGGTTACCGAGGAGGTAATGTCGCCAGGTCTTAAGTGCATAGACTACAGCTGCAAGCTCTAGATCATGAGTAGGATAATTCTCCTCATGTGGGTGCAATTGCCGTGAGGCGTAAGCAATTACGTGTCGATCTTGCATGAGAATACAACCTAGTCCTTGTCGCGAGGCGTCGCAGTAGATAACAAAGTCCTTGGAGAAGTCTGGCGGTACCAGTACGGGAGCAGAAGTCAGGCGTCTTTTCAGTTCCTGAAAGCTGTGCTCACATTGTGGAGTCCACTCGAACTTCTTATCTTTCTTGAGGAGTTCGGTTAGAGGTTTAGCAACTTTGGAGAAGTGCTCGACAAAGCGACGACAATAGCTCGCTAAGCCCAGAAAGCTCCGAACTTGCTTGACCGATTCAGGTGGAGTCCAATTAAGGACGGCTTGAACTCGCTCAGGGTTAACAGCAATACCTTTACCAGATATTACATAACCCAGATAGGTCACTTCTGGCAACCAGAATTCACATTTAGAAAATTTGGCATAAAGGCGATGCTCTCGAAGTTTCTGCAACACTAGCCTTAGATGTTCGGCATGTTCTTCCTTGTTCTTGGAGTAGATGAGTATATCATCGAGGTAAACTACAACGAATTTATCCAAATACTCCATGAAGATTGAGTTCATTAACCGAGAAAAGGTGGCTGGAGCGTTGGTTAAACCGAAGGACATGACGGTGTACTCGTATTGGCCATAACGAGTAACAAAGGCCGTCTTAGGAATGTCCCCGTTTCTGATTTTGATTTGATGGTAGCCCAACCTCAAATCCATCTTGGAAAAGACTGAGGATCCAGCGAGCTGATCATACAGGTCGTTGATCCTGGGAAGCGGATATTTGTTCTTGATTGTGACCAAATTGACAGGTCGGTAATCTACAACCATCCGGTCCGTACCATCCTTCTTCTTGACGAATAGGACGGGGCAAGCCCACGGAGATGAACTAGGGCGGATGAAACCCTTTTTCAAGGACTCATCGAGTTGTTTCTTAAGCTCGGCTAGTTCTAGGGGTGCCATCTTATAAGGTCTTCTAGCAATCGGAACGGTTCCTGGAATGAGGTCTATTACGAATTCAACATCCCTGTCAGGTGGAACGCCTGGCAATTCTTCTGGGAAGACATCCGGGAAGTCACGGACTACCGGAACGTCCTCAAGGTCTGGCAAAGGGCTGGCGTTAAGAGAATATAATTGTCGCTTGGCTATTCGGGTCAAGACATTGACTATCTTCCCCGAAGGATGGGTGAGTTGAACAGTCCTAGAGAGGCAATCGATTTGGGCATGATGAGCCGACATCCAGTCCATACCCAGAATGATATTAATATCTGAAGATTTAAGGGCTATCAAAGACGCGAGGAAAACAAGTCTGTCAACTTGGATTTCATTTCCATAACTTACCCTAGAGGTCTGCCATCTAGAACCAGGGGTAGAAATTTCCATAGTGGATGGCATGTCACAGAATGCAACGTTATGCAAACGAGCATAACTTTCGGATATAAAAGAATGAGAGGCTCCTGTATCGAAAAGAACAGATGCCGGGTGGCAATTAACAAGAAGCGTACCGAGAACGACGTTGGGATCCTCTTGAGCTTCTTCGGCAGAGATACAGTTGACATGGCCACGTGAAGCGGTGACCGGCTTGGCGTGGAATATTTTTCCTGTCGGCTTGCCACGGCCAACAGCTTTAGCAGACTGGTTGGGGTTGGTCTGGGGACACTCACGCATATAGTGACCAGATTCCCCACACTTGAAACAAGTCACGGAACTGGTACGTGGAGGAGCATTGTTAGTTGGACCCCCATAGGGCTTGGCCGGAGCAGACTGTTGAACAGGGCGAGGCGCCTGGAAAGATGGCCTCGGTGTGAACCTGGGTGGCAGGGCGGTGTTGGGTACCCACACGCGGCGCTTCTGAGGACCAGCACCGGATGAGGAACCCATGTCACGGCCATGCTTGCGTGTTGCGTCATAGTCAGTCTGACCAGTTTCAGCACTGATGGCTTTGTTGACAAGTTTCTGAAAAGATGTGCACTCATGCAGACGGAGGTCACGGCGAAGCTCAGGACTAAGGCCCTTACGGAACCTTGCTTGCTTCTTGGCGTCAGTAGAAACTTCCTCGGTTGCATATCGTGCGAGATTACCGAACTCCCTGCTGTAAACATCCACAGAAAGTCGGCCTTGGGTGAAACTGCAAAATTCTTCACGTTTACGGTCCATGAGACCCTCCAGAATGTGATGTTCACGGAAAGCCTCGCTGAATTCAGCCCAAGTAGTGACATGGCCCGCTGGGCGCATAGCTCCATAATTCTCCCACCATAGACTGGCGGGGCCTTCAAGATGATATGCAGCAAAGGTGACCTTGTCAGCTTCCGCTACCAGCGCGGAACGCAGTTTGTGAGCGATACTGCGAAGCCAGTCATCAGCGTCGAGAGGCTCGACGGAGTGGTGGAACGTGGGTGGATGTAATTTGATGAAATCACTGAGTGACACCACGTTAGTCCTCTGATGGTGTGCTGTGTTCTGTTCAATACGCTCCAACAAACGGTTGGTCTCCCGCTTGTTTCTCTCAGCTTCCATCATAACCTCGGCTAGTGAAGGAGGATGAGGCAGATTTGCATCCCTGGCTTCACTGCCTTCGGCCTGCTCTTGAGAAGCAGGGTTAGCGCGCGTGTTGACCATCCTAGGTAAACAAGACAATGATTTAGTCAGGAAGGTAAAATTCCGACATAGGATAAAAATGTAAGGAATAACTCGAAATGCAAGATGATCATCCGTATGACATGGTAGATACAGAAACTGCTTCTTTATTCCATCGTCATACACACCATACAGGGTTTAGTACAAGACCAAACAAAGTACTATTACGGTGAAAAGAGGATTACATCTCATCGGAGGCATTCCAAGCTCCTATACATTATTTTTCTACACCTCCGGAAAGAGTACAAACTAGGTCATATCCCACGAGTCACGCGGGACGATAGACGACACAGCTAGTGCGAACTAGTGATACTACCACTAACTCAGACCGATCCGTAGTAGTCCTCATAGAAGTCACCTCCATAGCCTGGAAGCTCAACATGATCATCCGGAAACAGACGATCTCGCGGAGCTTGTGGACCATAGGGGCTAGGATGAGGCCTTGGACCAACAGACGGTGGCCTGCGGGGCCCGCGAGGTGGGGTGATGCCTCCTACATCACGCCAAACCATCACGTCTGGCAGAGCAGATCTCACAGGATAGAGATCGCGCATATCTGAATATCCAGCTTGCACCGCCGGTGCGAACCGAGTCAAAGTGGCCCAGTGGTCAGCACGGGTATTGAAGAGCTCTAACCTCAAGGCCCGATTTTCACGGTCCTTATCCTCGAGCATCTCAGCAGTAGTGCGAGTCCGTGAATCCTCCTGAGTGGGGTCAGCATAGATAGCCTGGAGATACCCTTGTGCTCCCGGAAGTGATCCTGGCATATACCGGAAATCAGAGTCCCGAAATAGACCAGATCTGACTCGCATAATGGTCATCATAGAGTAGGCGGCGTCCTGCACAGCCATCTCAATAGTAACCCCGAGTCCATAGGAGCAGTGAAGAGGCTCGGTGGATCCAGGATAAGATGGAAATATCCTGACAGTGCAGAGATACTGGCTTTGATTAAAGTCTCGGAATTGCTCTTCGACCGTGTACTCAGGATACCAGCGGTATCCAGCCTCAGTCATTACCCTGACCAACTTGGCAGTATGGCCGGGTACATCTAGGCATCGAGTCAGGCGAACCACTTGATTGAGGTCGCGAGTGGCCATCTGAAAGCACAATCATAATGCAAAGGCATTAGAATTTCTAGCAAAATTTTGGCAGCATAACAGCTGTAAATGCTCAAGAAGGATTTTGAGACATTTGACAAAGGATTTCGTACGCACTCAACATCATCATATCAAAGTTCTGAATCCATTCTAACAACATAATGTGGTAGTAGAACTGAACTAGGCTTGTATCCATCAAACTTATAAGGTACTACTGATTAGTAACACGTGATCCTGATAGAGAGAATAGATCCTAATTCCTTAACCCCCGGTGGAAGAATGGACTGACTCAGATCAGAATGTCATAAGATAAAGGAGTAAAAAGAGCCTTACGTTCCAACCCACAAACAATTCCCCTACATATAACTAAAGAATTTCTAGACTCAACATCGACCAGTTTGGCTTGGAGAACCTACAGGCAGTCCGGCTCTGATGCCAACGCTGTCAGGACCCCGACTCGATGTCACATCGATCTAGCCAGTAACACCTCATATCACTTTGCGGCCTCACGCACGGTATCCCCACGGGTGTCGCCTTACCTTTGCCCGGGACCGTTTGCGCCTTTTGGCTCACGTATATGATAGTGTCGCTAGCATCCATATGATAAGGAGCCCGGGCTGACATGACTAGTCGTAAACCCAAAGTGGCACAGACTTACAGGGACAGGCATTCATGACCCAGCTTCGAACGTGTCGGTCATCAGCAAGTGGGTCCGGGCTGTAGCACTGGGCTAGCAGGACTCCGGTAAACCGGGCTGTAGCGGGCTAACAGGACTCCGGTACTCAAAGCGTGACATTTCCCCGAAGGGACAGACACAGGAACGAAGAAGGACACATGCCGGCCAACCTAAGTGTTCCAGAGCAGTAGCAAGCTACCATGGCTCAGCGGTAACACTAGGAGACATTTCCCGGTAAGAGAGGCTACTAAAGATAAACAACTAGATAGTCAGATCCCACACATACCAAGCATTTCAATCATACACACAATATGCTCGATATGTGCAAATACAACGAAGCATCACAACATGACTCTACGACACAAGTACTTTATTTAAGGCTCAGAGAGCCATACATAACATACACACAGGTACGGGTCTCACGACCCAACATACAAGTCATACAGTCATACAAACCAACAGCGGAAGTAACTTGTCTGAGTACAGACAACTAGTAAAATAAAAGAGGCTTGGAAAGCCTAGCTATACTACGTGGTCCTTCACAAGCTCAGGGTCACCACCTAGGCCTTTAGCCTACTCGTTGATGTCAACGTCTACATAGAACCCATCAGAAGGGTTGCAGCGTCTTCTGTAAAATGTAGATTATAGCAACATGAGTACAAAGGTACTCAGCAAGACTTACATCAGATCCTACATACATGCATATTATCAAGAAGGGTTGGTGGAGTTATTGCAGCAAGCCAGCTTTGACTCTTGGCTAGACTATCCTACGATACTCCAACTTGAAATGGTTTTGCGCACACGAGTCCACTACTCACCACTTCAATACACTACCGAGGATCCACCTCCGTCTTCCTACGGAAGAGCCATCCTCGGCACTCACACTTATCTTGAGGCTTTTAGTAGTCTCCATTTACTTGTCTATGAACTGTATAGGCAACCAAGTAGTCCTTTACCGCGGACGCGGCTATTCGAATAGATTATGATAACCCTGCAGGGGTGTACTTCTTCATACATGTTTCCACCACTTAGCGTCTGCACACGACATGTGCTCGGCAGACTTCAAGCGAAAACCGACGTGGGTGTAGACCACGACCTACCTAAACACTTAAGCCTCTAGTCCAGGTTTATCGCCTATTCAGGTTCCATCCGCAGGGAGTCCGGCCGAGGTTTCCCATACGGCCCCGAACGATGTGAACAGGGTTCCCGAGATACCTAACGGGTATTCGGTACACCCGGCCACGTACCTACCGCATCACAGCCCACCCCTACGGTCAGCGCTGTCCACGGCCTCCAGTAGGCTACAAACACCAGAAACTACTTGCAACTCCTGGACAGAGAGCTAGGGTGAATAAGAAGTCGAGCGGGGTCATATTTCAGGGCCCAATGCATGGTAGTAGCTGTATCTTAAATCACACATACAGATCTCAGTGCTTAAGGTCGGCCTCAATGAAACAACCCACCATGTACTCCTACATGGCCTCTCATCGATACCTTTACCAAATCGTGTTCACCACACCACTCTCATTTCCGACATAATCATTTCACTCTAGCCATCACCCAGATGAACCAGACCTGACACGACTCTAAGCATAGCAGGCATAGCAAGGTAGGAACAACACATACATATGGCTCAATCAACTCCTACACATGCTAGTGAGTTTCATCTAGTTACTGTGGCAATGACAGGTCATGCAGAGGAAATGGGTTCAACTACCGTAGCACACAGCAGTTTGAAACGCGTTGTCTTAATGCAGTAAAAGAGAGCAGGAGCGAGAACATGGGATTGTATCGATATGATCAAATGGTTGGTTGCTTGCCTGATGGTTCGATGCACTGATACGGTTCTTCGTTAGGGTAATCACGGTACTCCTCGGAGGCAGAACCTGCCGCAAAGAACACCGATACACAACCATCACCAAACAATGTGCAACAATATGATGCATGCATGAAACATAGCAATATGAGTGTGTTGGGCTAATGCAACTAAGACCAGAAGGGTTTGAGCAAATTTGAATCAAAGATTCAAATTTCAAACTCAAACATGGCCTTTTAAAGTGCTTTTCCTTGTTCTGCTTGAAACATCAATTTAACTTGTTTGATCATGCATGAAAATAGTACAGATGGATAGATTGGATTTTTCTGATCATTTTTCATATATAATTTGTCCAATTTGGAGTTACAGAATAAAAGTTATGAATTTTTGAAGTTTAAATAATATTCTGGAATTTCCTGATTTAAAATAAATCCAGAAATATAAATATTGCGCCAGCATGACGTCAGCATGATGTCAGTGGTCAACTGCGGCTGGCTGGGGTCAAACCTGACGTGTGGGGGCCACACGTCAGTGACAGGGGGGGTTTAACAGGTTTAAATTAATCCTAATTAGGGATTAGTGGCGCTGGGGCCCACTGGTCAGTGTCAGGGGGTTAACTAACAGTGGTTAGCGCTAATCCTAATTAGCTACAGGGCTGGGCCCACCTGTCAGGGACTCAGGGGGGGGGGTCCCGCCGTGGTCAAAGTGGGTCAAACCCACCGGCGACATGACACCGGCGAGGCCCGAGACGGCGGCGCGATGCGGGATCGCGCTACAGGGCACGGGCGAGGCCGTGCTTGGGCTCGTTGGAGAGCCCTTGCTCCCGCACGTCGAACGGTGGTGGTGGCCGTGCCTGGGGTGGTCTGTACCGTCGACGGCGAGCTCGTGAGCGGCGGCCGGAGTTTGAGTGCGGTCGGAATCGGCGTTGCAGGGCGTTTGGGGAGGTGTTGGTGCGAGCTGCGTGCTCCTAGTGAGGTGTGGAGCACGATAGTGTGCTCGGTTGGGCGCTACGGTGACCGTGGCCACGACGGCGACATCGCCGGCAGCGTCGAGCTTCGGAGCTCAAGGGGGCGGCAGCTACAGAAGGCTAGGGACGACGGGGCAAGTGGGAATCGAATCGGTGGCTCACCGCGGAGCTGCAGGGATGGTTAGCGGGCTCGGGGACGGCCGGAGTGCAGCGAATCGACGGCGATGACCTCCGGTGGCCGAGGAGGGGAACGGCGACGTAGGCGGCGATGCAGGGCTTCCGGAGACCCGTGGAGCGGTGGGGAGGAAGAGGGGGTCGAGGCGGAGCTCCTGAGCTAGTCGGGGGAGCGAGGGGTGGCCGGAGACGGCTGCTGTGGCGAACGGCGGCGAGGGTGGTGTTCGGCCGTGTGAGAGAGAGAGCGAGGGAGAGGAGGGAGGAACTGAGGGAGAGTGAGAGAGAGCAGGGGGGAGGCGTGGCGTCGTCCGGGGCATCGAGCGAGGAGGGGAGGGCAGGCAGGCAGCCGAGCAGGTGGCGTGGCGCGGTGGCGCGCGCGCGCGCCGGCCACACTCCCCTCCCTCTGTCGAGGACGAAGACGACAGAGGAGGGAGGCGGCTGGGCCGCCTGCTGGCTGGGCCGGCCAGCTGGCTGGGCTGCACAGGGAGGAGCCCAGGTAAGCTTCTCCCTTTATTTATTTTTCTGTTTTCTAATTTCTGACATTTGTTTTGATTTAAATAATATATTAAATCATTTATTTAACTTATGCCAATTTTTACAGGGGCTAGATATATTATTCCAGAGCTCCTAATTAATTGGCATAATATTTGGACATATATTAATATATATAATTAATATATTTCCAATGCAATTATTTATGCATTAATCCCAAATGCCCAAAATAAATACCTATGGGCTCTTAAAAATATTGGTTTGATTTTTATCTCTGTCCAATATTTTCAGAGAGCAACATGAGCATTTTCTTGGACCCTTTTGGAGAAATTTTTATTTGGGTCATTTTCAAAAAGATTCTGAGGGTTTCACAGATCCCCATTTCAAGTTCTGATGAAAGAGTAAACATGATGCAACACTCTAATGCATGACTAGCTAGGGTGTGACAATAAGTATTCACGGCGGGTAAACAAACTACTGTTGAGCAATTGACAGAATTGAGCATAGTTATGAGAATATCTAGGTATGATCATGTATATAGGCATCACGTCCAAGACAAGTAGACCGACTCCTGCCTGCATCTACTACTATTACTCCACACATCGAGCGCTATCCAACATGCATCTAGAGTATTAAGTTCAAGAGAACAGAGTAACGCTTTAAGCAAGATGACATGATGTAGAGGGATAAACTCAAGCAATATGAAATAAACCCCGTCTTGTTATCCTCGATGGCAACAATACAATATGTGCCTTGCTTCCCCTACTGTCACTGGGAAAGGACACCGCAAGATTGAACCCAAAGCTAAGCACTTCTCCCATTGCAAGAAAGATCAATCTAGTAGGCCAAACCAAACTGATAATTCAAAGAGACTTGCAAAGATAACCAATCATACATAAAAGAATTCAGAGAGATTCAAATATTGTTCATAGATAAACTTGATCATAAACCCACAATTCATCGGTCTCAACAAACACACTGCAAAAGAAGATTACATCGAATAAATCTCCACAAGAGAGGGGAGAACTTTGTATTGAGATCCAAAAAGAGAGAAGAAACCATCTAGCTAATAACTATGGACCCGTAGGTCTGAGGTAAACTACTCACACTTCATCGGAAGGGCTATGGTGTTGATGTAGAAGCCCTCCGTGATCGATGCCCCCTCCGGCGGAGCTCCGGAACAGGCCCCAAGATGGGATCTCGTGGATACAGAAAGTTACGGCGGTGGAATTAGGGTTTTGGCTCCATATATGGTAGTTTGGGGGTACGTAGGTATATATAGGAGGAAGGAGTACGTCACAAGGGTGGAGGGTGCGCCAGGGGGGGTAGGTGCGCCCCCTACCTCGTGGCCTCCTGGTTGATTTCTTGACATGGGGTCCAAGTCCTCTAGATCATGTTCGTTCCAAAAATCATGTTCCCAAAGGTTTCATTCCGTTCGGAGTCCGTTTGATATTCTTTTTCTGCGAAACCCTAAAATAGGCAAAAAACAGCAATTCTGGGCTGGGCCTCCGGTTAATAGGTTAGTCCCAAAAATAATATAAAAGTGTATAATAAAGCCCAATAATGTCCAAAACAGAATATAATATAGCATGGAACAATAAAAAAATTATAGATACGTTGGAGACGTATCAAGGTCTTTCATTAAAAAACTTTTATTCAAGTATCCTTTTATGCTATCCAAAAATTCTATATCATTTCCAATCAACAATTGTAGGATCGAAAGTATGTTTAGAGGGGGGGGGGGTGATTAGACTACTTGACCAAATAAAAATCTAGCCTTTTCCCAATTTTAAGTCTTGGCAGATTTTAGCAACTTAGAATAAGTCAAGCAATCAACCTACACATGCAAGTCTAAGAGTATAGCAGCGGAATGTAAGAACATTGCACATGAAGGTAAAGGGAGGAGTATGGAGGGAGAAAACGCAATGTAGACACGGAGATTTCTGGCATGGTTCCGATAGGTGGTGCTATCGTACATCCACTGTAACGCCCCGAGACCGATGTGCCAGGTGTCCTCTAGTTATTTGCTGTTGTTGTGTTGTCTTTGCTTGCGTGTCATGCATTGCATATCATGTCATCATGTGCTTTTCATTTGCATACATGTTCGTCTCATGCATCCAAGAATTTTCCCCGTTGTCCGTTTTGCAATCCGGCGCTCCTATGTCACCCGGTGTCCCTTTCTACCTTTTTTCGTGTGCGAGTGTTAAATGTTTTCGGATTGGACCAAGACTTGCCAAGAGGCCTTGGTTTACTACCGGTAGACCGCCTGTCAAGTTTCGTGCCATTTGGACTTCGTTTGATACTCCAACGGTTAACCGAGGGACCGAAAAGGCCTCGTGTGTTGCAGCCCAATACCCCTCCAAAGTGGCCCAAAACCCACCTAAACCTCCTCCATCATCTCGGTCGTTCGATCACGATCGCGTGGACGAAAACCGCACCTTATTTGGACTCTCCTAGCTCCCTCTATCTATAAATATGTACACCCCGTTCATTTTCACAGACAAAACCCTAGTCTACCACCTCCCCGCGCCGTTGGACATGTCCGCGCCCGCCGGACGCATCCAGCGTCCACCTCACTCCGACGAATCAGACGTCGCCACGTCGCCTCCTCCGCCGCCCGAACCAACCAGCGCCCGCCACCTCAGCGCGCCGCTCCACTCTCTCTCATCCCGCGCCGCCGCG
>NC_041382.1:385589695-385627628 GCF_002162155.2 Triticum dicoccoides | reverse complement strand
GGAGCCCGCCGCGCCGCCGCGCTTCTCCGGCGCCGGCGAGCGCCGCTGACACCCCGGCATCCGCGCCCGCTGTTGCGCCCTTCTCTGCTCGCGGCGACCGCCTCCGCTGCGGCCATTGACTCCGGCGACCTCAAGCTGCTACAGTGGATCTGGATCTGAAACTTTTCGCGGTTGACTTTTATCCCCGGAACCCTAGTTATTTTGCAATATTCATCATGCCATAACTTTGCATCCGTAGCTCTGTTTTGCGCGTGTAGCATATCATAATGTTCGTCTCGTAGAGTACATCATTTCATCTCATTGCATCATTTTCATTTGAGCTCATCTTGATGCCCGAAATGCTGTTGGAAGAGGGCTATGTGGTAGATTTGGCAGATCTATTTCAGCAAATAGGTTTTTGTCATTTTTGCCATGTTTAATGTGTGCATGATATGAACCTGAGCTCTACATGTGTTTTGTTGTATGCCATGCCATCTTTACAGGGGTGCTTGCCATGTATTTTTGTGATAATTGTGGTGACTAGCACAAGCTTGCAAAGTAGCGTAATCGGTAATGCTGATTTCAGGGACTTAGAATTTCACTAAGTCCTTGTCCTGATTTTGTCGGTATGCCATATGTTCATGTTGTTTCCTAGTGATCCGTGCCTCTTTTGAGGATAATCAGTAAGGATGATTTGTTAACATTGTGGTTCTCTATCCATCCATGTCTTTGTTTGCAATTATGGAGCACCCTAGATTGAGTTAATCGAGCTCTACTTTTGCTATTTCGTGAATCCTGGCAGATTGTTGACTTGTTAGCGATTTTGCCGAGGATGTTGCTATTGAGCCATGCATGCTATGTTGTTGTTCTTGCCATGTCTAGCTTCTATGATATGTATTCTTGATGGGTGTATGCTTAGTTTGTCATGCCATGCTCTGTAGTGAGTGCAATGAGCTCGTAAACATGCCTACTCGCTAATCTGTTTTGCATGCTCCAGTTTTTCACTAAGTCTGAGATCTGTTTATGTTTTTGCCATGTTCACATGCTTGCAATTGTATTTTCTGATCCCTTTTGGCTCAAGATCACTAAGGGACTTTTGTTAAGTGCTTTTAGTAGCTTCATTCCATGCCTTGCTTTGCCATGATATGTTCCCGTAGCATATAGTTTTCTTGCTCTAAAGTATGCTTCCTGATAATAAATTCCAGACTTGTGTTAATTTCACTAAGTCTGAAACCTGTTATGATTTGCACTTTTGCCATGCTTGTTTGAACCTGTTAATGTATGAATTAGCCGTAGCTCAGTGTTCATCTTTTGTCAAGCATCATGAGTGGATCCCTGCCATGTATTTTGTTGTCATGTTTGAGTGCTGTAGCATATTTATCTTGTTGCATTTAGATGGCTACTTGCTGTTTATCGCAGACTGGTGCCATATTTGTTTTGCTTGCCATTTCCAAACTGTGCATCCGATTCCGGCGATCTTTATATCGTTTTCAACCGAAATCACCTGACCTTTCCAGTGGCACTCTTGGATTTCCAAGTTGAGGCCAGGTTCCATCATTCCTTTGCAAATCATGCATATGCATCACATACCGCATCCCGCATATCATACCATGTTCATGTGTTGGTTGTTTACTATGTTGTGTGCTTCTTTCCGGTGTTTGCTTCTTCGGGTTGGTTCCGGTAACGTCGCGTTTGTGAGGACCCGTTCGTCTATGTCCGTTTGTCTTCTTCATGGACTCGTTCTTCTTCCTTGCGGGATTTCAGGCAAGATGACCATACCCTCGAAATCACTTCTATCTTTGCTTGCTAGTTGCTCGCTCTTTTGTTATGCCTATGCTGCGATACCTATCACTTGCTTATCATGCCTCCCATATTGTTAAACCAAACCTCTAACCCACCTTGTCCTAGCAAACCATTGTTTGGCTATGTTACTGCTTTGCTTAGCCCCTCTTATAGCGTTGTTAGTTGCAGGTGAAGATTGGAGCTTGTTCCATGTTTGGAACATGGATATTTGTTGGGATATCACAATATCTCTTATTTAATTAATGCATCTATATACTTGGTAAAGGGTGGAAGGCTCGGCCTTATGCCTGGTGTTTTGTTCCACTCTTCCCGCCCTAGTTTCCGTCATATCGGTGTTATGTTCCCGGATTTTGCGTTCCTTACGCGGTTGGGTTATAATGGGAACCCCTTGACAGTTCGCCTTGAATAAAACTCCTCCAGCATGGCCCAACATTGGTTTTACCATTCGCCACCTAGCCTTTTCTTTCCCTTGGGTTCTGCAGACTCAAGGGTCATCTTTTTTTAAACCCCCGGGCCAGTGCTCCTCTGAGTGTTGGTCCAAACTGAGCGATGTCCGGAGCTACCAGGGGCAACTCTGGGCTGGCCCACCCGACGTCTGGCTCATCCGGTGTGCCCTGAGAACGAGATATGTGCAGCTCCTATAGGGATTTGTCGGCACATCTGGGTGGCTTTGCTGGTCTTATTTTACCATTGTCGAAATGTCTTGTACCCGGGATTCCGAGTCTGATCGGGTCTTCCCGCTAGAAGGAATATCCTTTGTTGACCGTGAGAGCTTGTGATGGGCTAAGTTGGGACACCCCTGCAGGGATTTGAACTTTTGAAAGTCGTGCCCGCGGTTATGGGAAGATGGGAATTTGTTAATGTCCGGTTGTAGAAAACTTGAAGTTGACCTTAATTAAAATGCATCAACCGCGTGTGTAACCGTGATGGTCTCTTCTCGGCGGGGTCCGGGAAGTGAACACGATGTTGGAGTTATGCTTGACGTAGGTTGTTTTAGGATCACTTCTTGATCATAGTTTCTCGACCATGCTTTGCCTTCTATTCTCGCTCTCATTTGCGTATGTTAGCCACCATATATGCTAGTCGCTTGCTGCAGCTCCACATATTACCTTGCCTTATCTATAAGCTTAAATAGTCTTGATCGCGAGGGTGTGAGATTGCTGAGTCCCCGTGACTCACAGTTACTTCCAAAACCAGTTTGCAGGTGCCGTTGTACCATGAAGGGGACGCAACCAAGCTCAAGGAGGAGCTCGATGAAGATCTTGTCCTTTGTGTTGTTCTGTTTCTAGTTGATCTGTAGCGGAGCCCAGTTGGGGTTGATCGGGGATCTGTGTAGCATTTGGGGTAGTCTTCCTTTACTTTGGTTCTGTAGTCGGACCTTGATTGTATCTGGATGATGTAATGCTTTATTTATGTATTTTTGTGAAGTGGCGATTGTAAGCCAACTATGTATCTCTTTCCCTTATGTATTACATGGGTTGTGTGAAGATTACCTCACTTGCGACATTGCTTTCAATGCGGTTATGCCTCTAAGTCGTGCTTCGACACGTGGGAGATATAGCCGCATCGAGGGCGTTTCATCCACGTTGATGGAGACTTCAACCCACGAAGGGTAACGATTGCGCGAGTCCACGGAGGGCTCCACCCATGAAGGGTCCACAAAGAAGCAACCTTGTCTATCCCACCATGGCCATCGCCCACGAAGCACTTGCCTCACTTGGGCAGATCTTCACAAAGTAGGCGATGTCCTTGCCCTTACAAACTCCTTGGTTCAACTCCACAATATTGACGGAGGCTCCCAAGTGACACCTAACCAATCTAGGAGACACCACTCTCCAAAAGGTAATAGATGGTGTGTTGATGATGAACTCCTTGCTATTGTGCTTCAAATGATAGTCTCCCCAACACTCAACTCTCTCTCACAGATTTGGATTTGGTGGAAAGATGATTTGAGTTGAAAGCAACTTGGGGAAGGCTAGAGATCAAGATTCTTGTGGTTGGAATGGAATATCTTGGTCTCAACACATGAGTAGGTGGTTCTCTCTCAGAAAATGTATGCTGGAAGTGTAGGCACATTCTGATGGCTCTCTCCACAAATGGAGGATGGGTGGAGGGGTATATATAGCCTCCACACAAAATCTAACCGTTACACACAATTTACCAAACTCGGTGGGACCGAATCATGAAACTCGGTCAGACCGATTTTGTTCAAAATGTGAACATTAGGATTTTCCGTGGAACCGACATGTCAACTCGGTGGGACCGATTTCATTAGGGTTAGGGCATAATGTAATCTCGGTGAGACCGATCACATAAACTCGGTAGGACCGATTTCTGTAATAGGCAAACAGAGAGTTGGTCAGACAAACTCGATGAGACCGAATCGCTCATTTCGGTGAGACCGAAACATTACGAAAGGGAAACAGAGAGTTTGCATTGCGAACTTGGTGGGACCGATCACTCATCTCGGTTGGACCGAATCGTTACAAAGGGAAACAGAGAGTTTGCAATCCCATCTCGGTGAGACCGAGATCCCTATCGGTGAGACCGAAGTGACTAGGGTTTCTAGCAGTGGCTATGTCAAATGAACTCGGTGGCACTGGATAGATAATTTCGGTGGGGCTGAGTTTGACTTTTGGTTTGGGACATATGTGGATATGAGAAAGTGGTTGAGGGCTTTTGGAGCATATCACTAAGCATTTTGAGCAAGCAAGCCATTAAGCCACACCTCACCCCCTTTTAATAGTATTGGCTTTTCCTATGGACTCAATGTGATCTTAGATCACTAAAATGAAAATGTAGAGTCTTGAGCTTGAGACAATATGTGTCCGTAGCATTTTGAGGGGTCCACATTCCTAATCCATGCCATGCCAATCATTGAACTTTCTGAAATGATCATCTTGAAATAGCATTAGTTCAATGAGCTATATATTTTTAGGAATTACCAAAACCACCCAGGGATAGTTGCACTTTCAATCTCCCCCTTTTTGGTAATTGATGACAACATATAGATCAAAGCTTCGACAAATGATAATAAGATTTAAATACATCGTCGCTTTGAGAAGTATGTGATAGGCTAAATTTGTGCATTATTTAAAATTTGCTTTTGAATGTAAATGCACAATCGTTTAGGATCATGGGTTACTCTTCCATGTCACTTACATCTTGGTGGAGCGCTCATAATGTTAGAAAGTAAAAACATGCACTCATCACCAAGCAAAGTGAATGATTATACAAGATACATAAAAGATAACATCATTAACGCATAAGCATTAAAGTAGGATATGATCAAACACATGATCATACAGGTATCTCACACACATAGACATAAAGTATTAAGCAAGTACACAAAAGTATCAACCAAATAGCAAGAGAGACAAAAGAAGCAAAACACTCTCTCTCGAAACCTATGATCTATACATTTCTCCCCCTTTGGCAACAAGTTACCAAAAAGTTTGAAAATGCATAGTGCTATGTGTCTCTCTAGGCTTGATCTTTGGGAGGTGGTGTTGAGAGGACTCCAAGGATGAAAGCATCTGTAGAAGTTGTTGGAGCCGGTGGAGTGGCAACTGGAGGTGGCACTGAAGCTGTGGCTGCTGGTGCTGATGCGGTAGCTCTAGTGTCAGCCATGGGCACTGCAGCAGACCTCTGACCTCTGGGCACTCTCTGAAAGGCATATGTGGTAGCATGCCCTTTCCTCTCCTCAGCTTCTTCTTGGAGCTGCTCAACAACTGTCTGCATCTCTGTCACTTTAAGATCAAGATCATAGAACTTGATCTCAATTATCCTCTCCAAGCTCTCTTGATTTTGAGCCAAGGTGGCCAAGCCCTTCTCAATCCTCAAAGTTGCTTGAATCAGATAAGCAAGCTAATCTTGTTTTTCCTTTAGGAACACTTGAGATGTCTCTTCAACACTTGACATCTTTGCAGCTTTGTTGGCCTTTGCTTTCTCTCTCTTTTCTTGTGCCTGCACACTTGTAGGATCTTCTTCATCCATGACAATAGTGTTGTCCTCAAAATCTGGTCTCAAGGGTAGATGCTCCTTGTCCAAAAGATATGTGCCTGTGCCCATATTGGAGTTGATGAGCACCCGAATATGTGGAGCATACCCACAAGATCTCTTCTGATCTGTAGCTATCCTCTTGATTGTTTCAATAATCAGGCTCATAACTTTAAATTTCCGAGGCACATCAAATATTTGCAGCAAGTTGATTGAATGACCTCTGATCATCTTGTGATCTCCAGATGTTGGTAACAAAGTATGCCTCAAAATGGTGTTAATTGTCGCTAATCCAGACTACACATAGTAAACAGTCCCAAGCTTATGAGTTTCCAAAGCTTTGTCTGGAATTTCCTTGTACATATTAGCCATTGAGTTGTGGTCTTTCTTCTTCTTTCCATAGACATCCAAGTCATCTTCATGCTCTCAGGGGCATTGATCAATTTGGCCCACTCATCAACAGTAGATTGGTACCTTGTACCATCAGACATCCAAACGATTCTTCCATCAGGATAGAAATGTGCTGTGGAGTAGAATTCCGTAATAATTTCATCATTCCACTTGGTAAGCTTCTATCCCACAAACTTGTCCACTCCACATGCTCTGAAGCTCTCATGCACACCTGGAAAATGATCCTCATTCTCATCAATGTAATCCCAATCAGCCCACTTCATATCACAAACAATGGGCTTCTTGTCAAGCAATATGGTTTCATAGAAATCCTGCTGCTCTTTGGTATGGAACCTGTAGTCCACAACAATCTTTCTCCTCACAGCATAAGGGTCACTTTGTCTCCAAAGTCTAAGACCTGCATCTTTCCTGATGTTCATGCCTTCTGCCACTGGATGGCTGTCATCATGATCTAGAATTTTTGGTTTGAGCTTCCTAAGCACTTGGGATTCAACATCCTCTTCATCAACCTCAGGCACTGGGGCCTTGTTCTTCTCAGCGGCAGAAATGTTCCTTGTGCTCCTCTTGGGCTTTGGAGCTGGAGCAGAGGCTTTGGGAGCAGTATTGGGCCTTGAAGGGGCAGCCCCAGACTTGATGGCATCCCCCATCAGCTTTTGAGTCTTTGATGCTGGTGCAGCATCTTCCTTTGGATCTCCCATCGTAGAATATTTTCCAATGACTTTGGCCATAGTCTTCTTGACCCTCTCCTTCCTTTTCTTGCCTTCACCAGCAGCCTCTTCAGTTGACTTAGAAGTCTCAAGAGTGGAGGCTCTGGCTTTTGACATGGGAATCCTCTTAGCAGGTGTCTTCTTGTGCAAACCGGGCTTTGTGGATGCAGCTGTGCCAAACTCCTTTTTGACAACCTTCTACTTGGAGCTCACTTCCTCCTCAGCAGCCACATAGTCCTCATCCTCTGAGTCAGAATTCCTCTTCTTTCTCTGCCTAGTAGCTGCTTTGGGAAAATTGCTTGGAGTGCTCCTGCTGCCATCATCATAGCTGCTAGAAGGACTAGTGCCCTCACTCATGTTCACTTGCTCTCCTGACTTGTTTTGGCTATCACTCTGATCATACATATTGGCAAAGCAAACTGACAGTAGACCCTGTGAATGGATATAAATGAGGTAGAGTGGATGAGCATCACAAAGTGCAGAGGTTTTGCAAAACAAATGAGTCAAAAACTTAGTTTTAGTTTCCCCCCAAAAGCATTTCGGAGCTACCGATTTGTTAAACTCGGTGACACCAAAGCAACATTTGGAGTCTAAATTGGCGAAATCGGTTAGACCGAGACATAGTTTGGTGACTCCGATATTGCTAGGGTTTCACAGAGAGTTGAACTCGGTCACACCGATTTGCAACTTTCGGTCAGAACGAAAAATGCAAGTGCAATGGCCTAAGCCAAATCAGTGAGACTGATTTCCACAACTCGGTCAGTCCGAGATGAGTTCGGTGGAAACTGAACCCTAAATTTTCGAATCAAATCTAATCTATGGGATGTTCTGCTGGATAGGATGATCTCAAACGTGGCAAGAAACATGGCATTGACCTTGTGCTTAAAATCAGAGGTAAAAAGAATGCACAAGGGGTCGAACTCATACACTAGTTCGGCGATGAGCTCACTACAACGGCAATGGCGGCGTTGAAATCCGTTGATGGCGATGGAAACCAGTGGCGGGAGGTCACTAGCGACGAGAGGATGATCTAGAGACCCGAGGCGGCAAAGCAGGACACGTGCGGGATGAACAGTTTTGGAGAAATTTTCAAAATTCAACCCGTCGGAATATATATCCTGACACTGTCGGTGTGACCAAGTGGAACAACTCGGTGGCACCGAGATGCAGAATCGCAAGCTGTTACTGCAACTCGGTGTGAGCGAAAAGTTCTAATCGGTTGCACCGAGATTGAAAACCTAGATCAACTCAGTGAACTCGGTGTGACCATAGTGGATGGATCAGTCAGACCGAAATGCACAAAGAGGTTTTGGAAGTTTAAGTCTATGACGATCCGGGAACTCTGAGTGCTCCTCACACAAAGTGTTCAAATCTAACTTGATCAAACTTTGTGATGTAGCATGAATAGGGGTTGAGACGAGAAAAGCATAGATAGCTAGAGGAAGTTCTTAAGCATTCTTGTCCATCCATTTGTCAAAAGATAAAAAAGCCAAACAATCAAAGCAACAAATGGATGTCCTCGAATGAGTAAAATATGCAATCAACATGCTCACACAATAGAATGACAAATGGAATATAAGCATGCACAAACACTCTAGCATCTATCAAGCAATTGGCGATGACTAGGTCATCTATATATGAGTATATTGACTTAGGAGTCAAATGAGAACATTTGATCATAGGTCATACTCATCATTTAAGCACAAGTGGGGTTACCCCTTTTACATAAAGCATTGTTGTGTTCACACCATTAGAGTTGCTTTAGCTCAGTTGTTAGAGTAAAACTCCCCCTAGATGTGATATCCCCTCTAAGAGGGATGAACTAACCTTGGGTTTTGTCGATGATGACTTCATGTAGATGTTGAAGATGTGGATGCTCAATGTTGATGTAGATCATTTGGAGCAATCCATTGGAGTGAGTTGCACTTTCAATACCTACACGGGTTAGTCCCACAAGGAACGAACGAGGATATCCATAGACATAGAGTGATGTTCACACAAGATGATGTCCATGAAAGCATTAGGTTACCTTGTTCCTTGTCTTACCAACAAGAGGGTTTGTGACTCCTTGAACTAGTGCAAGATGTGGAAGTTGTTTTCACTTGTCCTCGCCAAAATGATATGAGTGAAGTATGTTGGCGGAGTCACCCTCAAGAACTCTCTAGTTCTTCTTCTTCGGGATCCGCATCATCTTAATGGGAATCCTTGGAGTTGTAGTCGTACTTGATGAAGTAGAACTTGATGTAGTCTTGGGAACCCACTTGACCAAGGCCTTGGGAGCTTCTTCAAATGCATCAATCTCCTCTTGAAGCTTGTCCTTGCCTTTTTGCTTGTGGTCTTGTGGTGGAAGATCATCTTGAGCTTGTGTCCCTTGGAAAGAAGTAAGATCATACTTCTCTTGTTGAGGAACAAACTTCGTCTTGGGGTATTGATCTTCTTCCCACTCAACTCCATTGGCATTGAACTTTCGTTCAAAACCAACACCTTGATTCTTCCGGTGTCTTCCTTGCTTGCGTACAATTTCCTCAAATTTCTTACTTCCGACAAGGCTCTTGTAAACACCTTTCTCTATAATTCCCTTCAATAAGCTATTTTCTTTCTCAAGTGTAACTTGGCTAATAGAATCATTAGTGGAATCAACAGAAGTACTAGAAGCAACAATATTGGATTTAACATGATTATTGTTACTACTAGAAGAAGAATCTTTCTTACTCTTGTTGCTAGTTTTTACTTGTGGCATGTAAGTAGACAAGAGTAAATGCTTAGCAATGTAAGAAGAACTTTTCTTGTGAAGATCATCATTGATTGATTCTAAGAACCCATGCTCTTGCTCAAGGTTGAGCTTTTCAAAGCGTAGCTTCTCATGAGTCTTTAAAAGTTCTCGATGATCTTCCAAGGTAGTTTCATGAGCTAACTTAATAGTGTTTAGTTCTTTAGTTAGACGCTCAATATCTTTCTTATCATCATCATTTGTTTTATCTTGATTAGCATAATTAATAGCAATTTCATCATAGTTTTCATCACTAGAGTTGTCAACAAGTAAATCATCATCACCTAGCAAATCATCTTCGTCACTATTGAAATCAACATACTCGGGGTGTGATACCTTTGGGCCTTTAGCCATGAAGCATCTTCCAATTCCTTCATTTGGTGAGTCAAATATGTCGTAGGAGTTGGTTGACACAAGTGCTAGACCGGCAACACCTTCATCTTGAGTATATTCAGAGTCGGAGTGATAAATTCTCTCGGAGTGACTGTCGGAGTCGGAACTGGATACCCATTCACCAACATGAGCTTGATGTCTTTGTTTTGTATAGCTCCTAGATGACTTGTCCTTCCTTTCCGAATCCTTGCTTCTGCGAGAGGTTATTCATTCATAACGATCATCTCTACTCCTCCTCTCTCTTGGAGGTGATTCTTCTCTTCTACTTCTCCTTTTGGGTGAATCTTCTCTTCTTTTGTAGGGAGACGTACACTCATTGGAGTAGTGTCCGGGTCTTCCACAATTGTAGCAATTACGCTCATGACTCGAAGATCTTTTGTCATTGTAGGACCTTGACTTGGAACTTCTTTCCTTGCTTCTACTCTTGTAGAACTTGTTGAAGTTCTTCACCATTAGGCTCAATTCTTCATTAAAGGTTTGTTTCTCACTTGATGATGTAGGAGCATCACATGAGGCTTTGTAAGCACCACTTGACTTGTTGTGAAGCTCTTCCTTATCCTTGAGTGACATCTCATGAGATACAATTATTCCAATCACTTCTATTGGCTTGAGATATTTGTAATTGGGCATCATTTGGATCAATGTGCACACGGTATCATATTTTCCATCCAAGCCTCTTAGGATCTTCTTGATGATGAATCTATCGGTCATCTCTTCACTTCCTAAGCTGGAAATATCATTTGTGAAGAGAGCAAGCCTAGAGTACATTTCAGCGACACCTTCACCATCCTTCATTTTGAACTTGTCAAGTTGACTTTGAAGCACATCCAATTTGGATTCCTTGACGGAGTTGGTACCTTCGTGCATATCAATCAAAGTATCCCAAATTTCGTTTGCATTCTCAAGACGACTGATTTTGTTGAATTCTTCAGGGCACAATCCGTTGCAGAGGATATCGCAAGCTTGAGCGTTGGATTGCAGCATCTTCAATTCTTCCACAGTAGCTTCACGGTTCGGTTCTCTCCCATCAAAGAATTCACCTTGCAAGCCAATACACACAATAGCCCAAACGGCGGGGTTATGTCCAGGAATATGCATTTTCATCTTATGCTTCCAACTAGCAAAATTAGTACCATAAAAGTAAGGACATCTACGGTGGTAATGTCCCTCGCTAGACGCCATACTCTCCTAGGTTGTGAAACCAAGGGTATGATCACGAAAAGCTATAGAAATCAAGGCAAATGGAGAGCAAAGCTCTGATACCACTTGTAGGATCGAAAGTATGTCTAGGGGGGGGTGATTAGACTACTTGACCAAATAAAAATCTAGCCTTTTCACAATTTTAAGTCTTGGCAGATTTTAGCAACTTAGAACAAGTCAAGCAATCAAACTACACATGCAAGTCTAAGAGTATAACATCGGAATGTAAAAACATTGCACATGAAGGTAAAGGGAGGAGTATGGAGGGAGCAAACGCAATGTAGACACGGAGATTTTCGGCGTGGTTCCGATAGGTGGTGCTATCGTACATCCACGTTGATGGAGACTTCAACCCACAGAGGGTAACGGCTGCGCAAGTCCACGGAGGGCTCCACCCACGAAGGGTCCACAAAGAAGCAACCTTGTCTATCCCACCATGGCCATCGCCCACGAAGGACTTGCCTCACTTGGTAGATCTTCATGAGGTAGGTGATCTCCTTGCCCTTACAAACTCCTTGGTTCAACTCCACAATCTTGACGGAGTCTCCCAAGTGACACCTAACCAATCTAGGAGACACCACTCTCCAAAAGGTAATAGATGAATTGTTGATGATGAACTCCTTGCTCTTCTGCTTCAAATGATAGTCTCCCAACACTCAACTCTCTCTCATAGATTTGGATTTGGTGGAAAGATGATTTGAGTGGAAAGCAACTTGGGGAAGGCTAGAGATCAAGATTCTTGTTATTGGAATGGAATATCTTGGTCTCAGCACATGAGTAGGTGGTTCTCTCTCAGAAAATGTATGCTGGAAGTGTAGGCACGTTCTGATGGCTCTCTCCACAAATGGAGGATGGGTGGAGGGGTATATATAGCCTCCACACAAAATCTAACCGTTACACACAATTTACGAAACTCGGTGGGACTGAATCATGAAACTCGGTCAGACCGATTTAGTTCAAAATGTGAACGTTAGGATTTTCGGTGGGACCGACATGTTAACTCGGTGGGACTGATTTCATTAAGGTTAGGGCATAATGTAATCTTGGTGAGACCGATCACATAAACTCGGTAGGACCGATTTCTCTAATAGGCAAACAGAGAGTTGGTTAGGCAAACTCGGTGGGACCGAATCACTCATTTCGGTGAGACCAAAATGTTACAAAAGGGAAATAGAGAGTTTGCATTGCAAACTCGGTGGGACCGATCGCTCATCTCGGTTGGACCGAAATGTTACAAAGGGAAACAGAGAGTTTGCAATCCCATCTCGGTGAGACCGAGATCCCTATCGGTGAGACCGAAGTGACTAGGATTTCTGGCAGTGGCTATGTCAAATGAACTCGGTGACGCCGGATAGATAATTTCGATGGGGCCGAGTTTGACTTTTGGTTTGGGACATATGTGGATATGAGAAAGTGGTTGAGGGCTTTTGGAGCATATCACTAAGCATTTTGAGCAAGCAAGCCATTAAGCAACACCTCATCCCCTTTTAATAGTATTGGTTGTTCCTATGGACTCAATGTGATCTTAGATCACTAAAATGAAAATGTAGAGTCTTGAGCTTGAGCCAATATTGGTCCGTAGCATTTTGAGGGGTCCACATTCCTAATCTATGCCATGCCAATCATTGAATTTTCTGAAATGATCATCTTGAAATAGCATTAGCTCAATGAGCTATATGTTGTTAGGAATTACCAAAACCACCCAGGGATAGTTGCACAATCTCCCCCTTTTTGGTAATTGATGACAACATATAGATCAAAGCTTTGGCAAATGATAATAAGATTTAAATACATCATCGCTTTGAGAAGTATGTGATAGACAAGAGCTCCCCTAAATTCATGCATTATTTAAAAATTTGCTTTTTAATGCAAATGCACAATCGATTAGGATCATGGGTTACTCTTCCATGTCACATATATCTTGGTGGAGCGCTCAAAATGATAGAAAGTAAAAACATGCACTCATCACCAAGCAAAGTGAATGATTATACAAGATATATAAAAGATAACATCATTGAAGCATAAGCATTGAAGTAGGATATGATCAAACACATGATCATACAGGTATCTGACACATATAGACAAAAAGTATTAAGCAAGCACACATAATATGCAAGGGATGATGAAAACAATTCCCAAGCTCTTCGCAATGCTGAAATCAGCGAAGGTAGAAATCAAGAAATAGCATCAAGTGTTGATGGTTAACAAGACCACTAGTTTCAAGAAAAAGGGCAAGGGAAAGAAAGGGAACTTTAAGAATGACAAGCAAGTTGTCACTCCCGTGAAGAAGCCTAAAGCTTGACCCAAACCTGAAAACTGAGTGCTTCTACTGCAAAGGAAATGGTCACTGGAAGCGGAACTGCCCCAAATACTTGGCGGATAAGAAGGATGGCAAAGTGAACAAAGGTATATTTGATATACATGTTATTGATGTGTAATTTACTAGTGTTCATAGTAGCCCCTGGGTATTTGATACCCGTTCACTTACAATGATTTGTAACTCGAAAGGAGGAGTTGCAAAATGAACAGATACTAGTTGAGGGCGAGGTGACGATGTGTGTTGGAAGTGATTCTAAGGTTGATAAGATCACCATCGCACACTCCTTTTACCTTCGGGATTAGTGTTGAACCTAAAATAAATGTTATTTGGTGTTTGCTTTGAGAATAAATATGATTGGATCATGTTTATTGCAATACGATTATTCATTTAAGTCAAAGAATAATCGTTGTTCTGTTTACATGAATAAAACCTTCTATGGTCATACACTTAATATAAATGATTTATTGAATCTCGATCGTAGTGATACACATATTCATAATATTAAAGCTAAAAGATAGAAAGTTAATAATGTTAGTGCAACTTATTTGTGGCACTGCCGTTTAGGTCATATTGGTGTAAAGCGCATGAAGAAACTCCATGCTGATAGGATTTTGGAATCACTTGATACTTGCGAACCATGCCTCATGGGCAAGATGACTAAGACTCCATTCTCCGGAACAATGGAGTGAGCCACTGACTTATTGGAAATAATACATACCGATGTATGTGGTCCGATGAGTGTTGAGGCTCGCGGCGGGTGACGGTGTCCTGGACTAGGGGGTACTCACCACGTCATCTCCCGATCTGTTAGATTGGGCCGAGGACCCCCATGGCCGTATACTCATGGGCCAGTTCGGACAGTTGCCGCGTACATGGAAGATTCCACAAAGACTTGGTGAGCAAGACAAGGACTCCTGCCCACCGACGTATTCGGCTAGGACTCTTGTTATCCTAGGCCTCTGGTGCATTATATAAACCGAGGCCAGGCTAGTCGATAGAGATATACAACAATCATACCATAGTCTAGCTTCTATGGTTTAGCCTCTACGATCTCGTGGTAGATCAACTCTTGTAATACTCATGTCATCAAGATCAATCAAGCAGGACGTAGGGTATTACCTCCATCGAGAGGGCCCGAACCTGGGTAAACATCGTGTCCCCTGTCTCCTGTTACCATCGACCTTAGACGCACAGTTCGGGACCCCCTACCCGAGTTCCGCCAGTTTTGACACCGACATTCGTGCTTTCATTGAGAGTTCCGCTGTGTGATCGGCAAAAGGATTAATGGCTCGCCCATAGGTCAACTGCAACGCCGGCTTCTTCGACACTGGCTCGGCCGGTCACCTTGGCTGGACCAAGGACCGTGCCGTACCTCCGATCGTCATGTTCGGATGAGGGCCTTAATCAACTTCAACTCCGGTCTCTATCAAGGTCATGGAGGAATCATCCAGGGAGCCCGGGGGCTCAACGTCAACATTGCCCTTGGGCGACCGTGCTGTTTTTCTAGACAGCGAACTCGTATCCGCCGCCACCGCCTCCTCAAGTGTCGTTTTAATGATTGCTTCGGTGGAATTGTGCGGAATTGAGTCTACAACAACCCTGAAAAAATTCGTCGAGTTCCGATGGAGGAATCTCTGGCAATCCGTGATATACCGGAGCCCTGTCAAATCTGGACGGGTATCTGGACGAGTTTAGGGCGTGGTGTGCAGCTTCTAGCTCGTACATCCTTTGGAAGGCTGCAGAATTCCTATATCTACCACCCCTCAAAATTTCAGCTCGATACGACCGTCCAAACTTCAGGAACCTTCCGATTAGTGCATCACTTTTTGGATCTGTTTTCTGCGCGAAAACAAATCCGACCCGAGTTCGTCTTTTTTATGAACGGGATTTCGGACATCCTTTTTGTAGGAAGTTTTGTATGGGGTATTGTGTTTTGTTTCTGAACACATCCCACTAACTTTAAAATCTTTTGAACATGATCTTCACCATCATGCTGGTGTCAAACTAGTTCGGCAATATTGCTCCACGGCTGCCGACCTGCGCTAGACACGTCGTCACTTTGTTGAGCCGAGCTCAACTTCTTCGGATCATCATCTCGGCGAGCCGAACAGGAGTTCAGCATCGCGAAGGATAAATCATCACCAACATTGCCGCCCCACGGATTACACGGAGCAGGCACACTGGCATCGCTGCACGGTCACTTCATCAAGCCGGCATTGACCACATCACGACCTGCATCAGCAGGTCCGCACTGTTGCTCCTTCAAGCCGGTGTCCATCACGCTGACCTACTTCGACTCATCGGTTGACATCGAGGCTGGACCGGGGGCTTCACCATCTCTTCATCAACCTACTCCGGAGACTTCGGCGTCACTAGCCGACCAACTCCGTCACGTTAGCTGGACCAAGGGCTTTGCCTCGGCAAGCCAACCTTTGCTAGCATCACCATGCCGTCGCTTTATCGCCCATCAGGCAATGGGTGTGGCGATCGAGTCACAATTTTGGGAATCACCTTTCTTCGGATTGCTACAACAAATAAACCAGGTGCTATTAATCCTAGTATTTTTTTGCTTGTTTGGATTCATTTTTCCCAAGGAATTATTACTCTGGTTTGTCCATCATATGTACGCAGGTCTATCAAATGGTGGCCTCATTAACGATGGTCGCATGGTGGTTCGGTCAGTTTCCATATATAGTCCGGTGAATGCCGCATCCAGAACTCGGACCGACCTGTGAATTCAGGCTTTGCCACGCCTTTACTGCATCACGCCGATGCCCGACATCGACATTGACTTCGGCGCCAGGCCATATTTCTTTTATTGCTCACTTTGCATAAATTATTTATTATGTAACAATTTTTTATACTATTATCTCTGGTTTGCACCATTTTTTGTGCACAGGAAAATGATCCAGGTTGGGCAGTATCGTCAACTCGGCGTACTGACATACCAGGCCACCTCGGCTAGACGGGGGGCTTCGTCAACACTTTATTACCCCATGCCGCGGACTTCGGCATCACTCTGCCGGCCTGTACTGACCATGCTATGTCACCACTTCGGAGTGCCGAGCTCTTTGCTCCGCGACCTTGGGACCGGCTTGGGGGATGGAACCTTGTCCCACATCAAGCTCGGACCATGTCATCAATACGAACACATTAACCAGCTAAGTTGCCTTCATGGTCAAAGTTTTAAATTTTTAACTTGTGTTCGGTTCGACCAAGCATTATACCTTTTTGGAAAAAAGTTGCTTGTAAAAAATCTCTTTGTCAAAACTTTGTTTGTGACACACAAATTCAAATACCCCGTTTACTTGGGGGCTTCCTTTATGAAGCTTTTCCTCTTGCATATGATTATACTTGTACGGCTTCGTTCCTTGTTCGTGTATTACGCCACAATATGCACCATATTGACTTAAGCGATTTGCAAGCTGGGTTTCCTCGCTCCTGTGTTTACCCCTATGTTCCCGATTGTTCGGCTAGGGAGTAAAGGGAGCACCTCTGCGATTGTCACGATCGGGTCATCCGAGCCGGACCTCAGACTAGGTGAAGCCGAAAGCTAGCGCTCTTATTGTTTTCAATTATGGTCGGCACACAACGGAACTCATGAGTACAAAAAATCTATTGCACAAGTCTCATAGTAACAATGAGCACCGAAGAAAGGTATCGGTGGGGGTACTCTTTTCTTCGAAGATAATTCTTACACTTCGTCAGTAATATAGCATAAGTTCCCTGAGCGCGCTTTGTCTGTTACAGCCTTATGGCCTGATTGCCTGGTTATCGAAAACACCGTCGATATTCTCGACAGGTGGAGTACATAACACTTTTCGGCCCTTGACCGAAGAGGGAGAAGCCGACGGTCGGTTAAGACGCGTATAAAGTTCAGGTGAACACAAATATGATACAAGTACTTTGGTACATACAATCATTATACATAAAATTCTTTTACCCAAGTCACTTGGGGGCTCTTAAATTTATATGAGCTGTTTTATAGTAAGTGTTCTTCTTCTTAGTCGTTGCAAAGTTTTTATTTAAAACACGACATAAGCACTTTTTTTTTCTAAAGTCCAATTTTCAGATTGGCACCGAACACTTGATCTTGTTCGGACGTCAGGTTTTCACTGACGTTTTTTGGTTTTCCAAGCCTATGGCACTTTTTAAGTATTTGTCTGTTTCCAGCATAAGCCTCGCAGTGCAACGCCGGATAGTTCGGCAAAAACATTCTCGGACAATACTATATATGGATCAGTTTCGAATTGTGTCTTCGGTCAATAGTTGGGTTGCCCGGCTCCCGTGCTTGCCTCCTACGTTCCGCTTTGTTCGGCTAGGTGTGCAAAGGGAGAACCACTGCGATTGTGCTTCCAGCTCGCATGGTTAAGCACCTCAGTGGAGAAAGCCAAAAACTGACTGTCACAATAGGCGTAAACTGGTCAGCGATCCGATGACTATGTTAAAATGACGGGCTGTTCATAACATTGGCCGAAGTGTTTACGGCTTGACCTCGGATGTCGCCGAACACTAACCGGGGGCTCATAGCTAGCTTCCCTAGTTTAAAGCTCCTATGACTAAGCAAAAGTTATAAATCCCGCATATCTGATTGCCTCGTTTCCGCTAACACAACCGCCTTCGGGCACCGAGACGTCGGCTAAGGGTTGTTTTGTTATTGCGGAAACACCTTGCGTAGTATCTACCAAGGGGTAGAGGCCGACGATGGGCCACTTTCAACTAATAAACGGTCTCAATGGAGTCAAAATAATGATGCAAAGTACTTGGATACATAGAATCATTACACATAATCTGTGATTTTACTCTGGATATCGATGCTTAATTCGGCCACCCATGCCCACATTAAGGCTCGGGGGCTACTGGGCTTTGCGCTCATTATTTACAAATATTAAAGGGGCACATCGATCCCTTGATCTGGTGTTGCCACCCGACCAGTGTCTCGGGGGCTACTACATTGCCTATTAAATGCAGAAAATTCGAAGGGCTCAGTGTTCGGCTTGATCGAACTATGGGAAATCGTGTATTTGGACAACAATAAGTACCATCTGGACCTATCTGGCATCAAGCTAATATATGACAGTGACTTCTCATGACCCTCTCTCAGGGGCCCGTTCGCGATCACTATTATCTCTAATATATTACACTACGTTTTTTATTCCTATGTATGCTGCCGAGCTAAGAGTTGATCCTCAGGCCGATTTCGTGCGTCGACCTGAGTCTCTGGGGCTACTGGGAACCGCAGTTTTATGCTTGCCTTCAGGTGCATCTCGGGTTTTAGACTGATACACACCTTGAGGGCTACTGGATATACATCGGCAGAGAATAAACTGCACCAGTTAAAAATATTCACAAAAAATCAGCCCGCGGTCGGGGTGGTGCACCACCTTGGAAGCATTCCAGCATAAAGCTCGGGTGCTAGCGGCTAGCTCCGTAGAGGGCATTTCCGGCATTAAGCTCGGCTAAACTCCTTCAACTTTTTTGGACCAAGATGATCTATGACATCTTGGATATAGTCCGGCATTGGAGCTTGGACACAGTCTGGCGTTGGAGCTCGGATACATTTCGGCGTTGGAGCTCGGAAGCAGTCCGTCATTGGTGCTCAGCTGCAAAAGATACCTCGACTGCAGTCCGGCGTTAGAGCTCGGACGCAAGAGGACACTGCCTCCTAGGAACAACTTCAAACCCGAGGTGTGGCATAAAAATAACAAGGCATTGATAAAGGCCGGAAACTTAAAGGGTCTCCTCGGATACCCGGCGTGTAAACTCGTCGAATGCATTTCGGCGATCCTCAAGATCGAAGATGAGAAGATTTTTTGAACCAATTTTCAAGACCGACAACCGAAGATGAAGAATAGTTCGGAAGAATTGAGGAGCGTCCCTAACTTGAAGACCGGTTCAGGGGGCTACTAATGGTGTCCTGGACTAGGGGGTACTCACCACGTCATCTCCCGATCTGTTAGATTGGGCCGAGGACCCCCATGGCCGTATACTCATGGGCTAGTTCAGACAGCTGCCGCATACATCGAAGATTCGACAAAGACTTGGTGATCAAGACAAGGACTCCTCCCCACTGGCGTATTCGGCTAGGACTCTTGTTATCCTAGGCCTCTGGTGCATTATATAAACCGAGACCAGGCTAGTCGATAGAGATATACAACAATCATACCACAGGCTAGCTTCTAGGGTTTAGCTTCTACGATCTCGTGGTAGATCAACTCTTGTAATACTCATATCATCAAGATCAATCAAGCAGGACGTATGGTATAACCCCCATCGAGAGGGCCTGAACCTGGGTAAACATCGTGTCCCCTGTCTCCTATTACCATCGACCTTAGACGCACAGTTTGGGACCCCCTACCCGAGATCCGCGGTTTTGACACCGACAACAGGTATCGTTATTTTGTGATCTTCACAGATGATTTGAGCAGATATGAGTATATCTACTTAACGAGACATAAGTCTGAAGCATTTGAAAAGTTCAAAGAATTTCAGAGTGAAGTGGAAAATCATCGTAACAAGAAAATAAAGTTTCTACGATCTGATCGCGGAGGCAAATATTTGAGTTACGAGTTTTGTCTTCATTTGAAACAATGTGGAATGGATTTGCAACTCATGCCACATGGAACACCACAGCGTAAAGGCGTGTCCGAATGTCATAACCGTACTTTATTAGATATGGTGCGATCTATGATGTCTCTTACCTATTTACCACTATCGTTTTGGGGTTATGCATTAGAGACAGATGCATTCACGTTTAATAGGGCACCATCTAAATCTATTGAGACGACACCATATGAACTGTGGTTTGGCAAGAAACCTAAGCTGTCATTTCTTAAAGTTTGGGGCTGCGATGCTTATGTGAAAAATCTTTAGCCTGATAAGCTCAAACCCAAATCGGAGAAATGCGTCTTCATAGGATACCCAAAAGAAACTGTTAGGTACACCTTCTATCACAGATCCGAAGGCAAGATATTATTTGCTAAGAATGGATCCTTTCTAGAGAAGGAGTTTCTCTCGAAAGAAGTGAGTGGGAGGAAAGTAGAACTTGATGAGGTAATTGTACCTTCTCCCGAATTAGAAAGTAGTTCATCGCAGAAATCAGTTTCAGTGATGCCTACACCAATGAGTGAGGAAGTTAATGATGATGATCATGAAACTTCAGATCAAGTTACTACCGAACCTCGTAGGTCAACCAGAGTACGTTCTGCACCAGAGTGGTACGATAACCCTGTTCTAGAAGTCATGTTACTAGACCATGATGAACCTACGAACTATGAGGACTTGAGGCCATGAAATCTGAGATATGATCCATATAAAAGAACAAAGTGTGGACTTTGGTGGACCCGCCCGATGATCGGCAAGCCATTGAGAATAAATGGATCTTCAAGAGGAAGACGGACGCTGATAGTAGTGTTACTATCTACAAAGCTCGACTTGTCGAAAAAGGTTTTTGACAAGTTCAAGGTGTTGACTACGATGAGATTTTCTCACTCATATCGATGCTTATAGTCTGTCCGAATCATGTTAGCAATTGCCACATTTTATGAAATCTAGCAAATGGATATCAATACTACATTCCTTAATGGATTTATTAAAGAAGAGTTGTATATTATACAACCAGAAGGTTTTGTCAATCCTAAAGGTGCTAACAAAATGTGCAAGCTCCAGTGATCCATCTATGCACTAGTGCAAGCATCTCGGAGTTGGAATATATGCTTTGATGAGTTGATCAAAGCATATAGTTCTATACAGATTTGCGGTGAAGCCTGTATTTACAAGAAAGTGAGTGGGAGCACTATAGCCTTTTGATAAGTATATGTGAATGCCATATCATTGATCGGAAATGATGTAGAATTTTCTGGAAAGCATAAATGAGTGTTTGAAAGAAGTTTTTTCAAAGAAAGACCTCAATGAAGCTGCTTACATATTGAGCATCAAGATCTATAGAGATAGATCAAGATGCTTGATAACTTTTTTCAATGAGTACATACCTTGACAAGATTTTGAAGTAGTTCAAAATGGAACAGTCAGAGAAGGACTTCTTTCCTGTGTTGCAAGGTGTGGAGTTGAGTAAAGACTCAAAACCCGACCACGGCAGAAAATAGAAAGAGAATGAAAGCTCAACAAAAGGATCTAGTGGGTGTGCATCCAACTTGCTTGCTGACGAAGACCTAGGGCACTTGAGGAGGCCCATTGTTGGAATATACACGCCAAGTTCTATAATGGAAAATTCCCATTAGTATATGAAAGTGATAACATGAGAGACTCTCTACTATGAAGATCATGGTGCTACTTTGAAGCACAAGTGTGGTAAAAGGATAGTAACATTGTCCCTTCTCTCTTTTTCTCTCATTTTTTGGGCCTTCTCTTTTTTATGGCCTTTCTCTTTTTTTGGGGCCTTCTTTTTTTATGGCCTTTTTATTTTTTTATTTATTCCTCACTTGGGACAATGCTCTAATAATGATGATCATCACACTTCTATTTATTTACAACTCAATGATTACAACTCGATACTAGAACAAAGATGACTCTATATGAATGCCTCTGACGGTGTACCGGGATATGCAATGAACCAAGAGTGACATGTATGAAAGAATTATGAATGGTGGCTTTGCCACAAATACTATGTCAACTACATGATCATGCTAAGCAATATGACAATGATGAATGTGTCATGATGAATGGACTGATGGAAAGTTGCATGGCAATATATCTTGGAATGGCTATGGAAATGCCATAATAGGTAGGTATGGTGGCTGTTTTGGGGAAGATATAAGGAGGTTTATGTGTGAAAGAGCGTATCATATCATGGGGTGTGGATGCACCGGCGAAGTTTGCGCCAACTCTCAATGTGAGAAAGGGCAATGCACGGTACCGAAGCGGCTAGCAAGGATGGAAGGGTGAGAGTGCGTATAATCCATGGACTCAACATTAGTCATAAAGAACTCACATACTTATTGCAAAAATCTACAAGTCATCAAAAACCTCGGCACTACGCGCATGCTCCTAGGGGGATAGATTGGTAGGAAAAGACCATCGCTTGTCCCCGACCGCCACTCATAAGGAGGACAATCAAATAACACCTCATGTTTCAAATTTGTTACACAACATTTACCATACGTGCATGCTACGGGACTTGCAAACTTCAGCACAAGCATTTCTCAATTTCACAACTACTCAACTAGCACGACTTTCATATTATTACCCCCTTATCTCAAAACAATCATCAAGCATCAAACTTCTCTTAGTATTCAACACACTCATAAGAAAGTTTTATTATTCTTCTTGCATACCAAGCATATTAGGAAGAAGAACGAGTCCGTGAAGAAGACAAACAGATGTAGTCGAACGAATCCTCACAACACGACGTTACCAAATTACCGAGATGAAGTACACCGGAAAGAAAGCAAACAACATAATAAACAACCACCACATAATCATGGCACGATGCGCAAACAAGTATGATGCATGTCCGGTTTAATGAGGCATGGCATGTCAAAGTGCACAAACAAACCTACAAATTAAGTGGAGCTCATTATGCAACGGAGTTGCATATTGAAGAAAACACCACATGACTTATTTAGTTCTCTCTCGTTTATGTACCCAACAAGATTAAATGTTGTTAGCATGGCAAGAGGTGAAGCATGATGAAACTATCTAATCTAGGCAAGTTTAAATGAGGCCGGAACAACAAAACAACAAGTCCGGAAACTCCTCATACGCATATATTAGGTTTGGTACTGTTCTGCCCTAAACATAATTTTATAGTTGTTAACCATGCTATATGAGTGCATCATGTTAAACTAGGCATTTTTCTACCCCATTTACATATAAAGTTTATTAAGTTTGGAGCTACGGTTATTTAGTTATGAAATAAAGCATTTTAACATGGCAATAGGAGCAAATTTAACCAAACATCATTTTAAACATTTTAAACATAAATGAAAGTTGGATATTATGAATCTAGACAAAATTCTAAGCAAGTTTCATATATAACTTATTTTAATCCGATGCACGATTATTTAGGTGAGAGCATTTTAAAATGATGGCAAAATTTTGTAATTATGCATGCACTAGATATAAGGAAAAATGCTAGCAGGGGAAAAAATGTAACCGGGCCGAAACTAAGCAGAGGCCCAACATTAAGGAAAAAAAGGAGGGCGCTGGGGTTCTCACCAGGCCTCATGGGCCTTGGCCCAAGGCGGTGGAAGCAACAGGCCGACGGATCTGGTTGGATTTGGCGATCGACTGGACCCGGGTCAACGAGGACGAACGGGAGTGGGGTCACACGAACTCCTCTGCTCAAACGAAGTAGAGGCGCAGTGCGGCTGCGGGGCTGCGGGCACAGGGAGACGCGGCTCCAGCGGGCAGGGCCAGAGACGGGACGTCGGGGCGGCATGAATCCGGGCGGGGGTTCAAGGACGGCAGGGAGCAGCGGACGGGGAGGACCTGGAGGAGCTCGGGGCCTCAAGTGCAGGCGCAGAGGAGGCCGAGGCGCCATCGCAGGGGAACGACAACATCGGCGGGGAACTTGGCGGATCCGGTAGGTGGGACGGTGGGGCAACCGGATCCGGGGAAGGTTAACCCGTTTCCAGCGACGACGAGGCTGGCCGGCGATGGGGCGGCGAGGTGCGGCACTCCGGCGGCGGTGCCTGTCCACGGGCAGCGAGAGGTGAGAGGCTCGGGCGAGTGAGAGGGAGATTGAAGCAGAGGAGCGAGGAGGCAACGAGCGCGGCGACCTGGGTCAGTGCTCGCCCGTGACGAAATGGCGAGAGGCGACCGCGGCGACCAGCGGTGGGGATCGGGGACTCCAGCGGGAGGTTGCAGGGAGCGGCGAAATCGAGGCTCCCCTGCTCGAGCCCCTGAGCGTGTGCTCGCGCACGAGAGCGAGAGGAGGCTGGGCCTCGGGTGGCTCTGCTACACAGGGAGGCCGCCGGTTGGCTTGATGGGGAAAATGAGGAAGGAGGAGGCGGCTTCGGTTGGTGGAAATGGATTCGGAGGGATCCCGAGGTGGATGGCGGCGGCTCGACAGGAAAGTCCCTATATTTTAGGGTTTGTCCAAAAGGACTAGGAGTGGAGTATATATACATCACATATTAGGTTAGGGGCTACCTCGTTCCTCCGATCGCAATCGGACGATCGCGAATAAATAGCTAGGGAGTCCAATTAACAAAATGGAGACATTTTGTAGACGTTTGGGGATGATCCGGATCCAACGGTGATGACTGTCCGGGTCGCGTCCGGGGAAGTTTCAGACATGCACGCGAGGGGTCGGTTGGAACTTGTGGGCTGTGCAGAATGGCTCGAGCCGAGAGAAGAAAAGAGAGAGAGTCCTGACAACTATTTCCGGAGACCGAAAACGTCCGACGTTTTGACCGACTGTAATGTCGCTATACTTATCCGTTGGGGCATCAAACGAACTCCGAATGCGACGAAAATTGACAGGCGGCCTACCTACAACATAAAAAACACCGCACGCCAACTTTCATCCCATTCCGAAAATTTCTCCGGCCACTTATAAAATAATATTTCGGACATGCCGCGGGCGCGCGCAAGTGTGGATGGGCTCAGAACGGACAACAGAAGGAACTGGGGGAACCCGGACGGATGCAGGTTTTGAAAAACATGATGATACAATGCACATGATGACATGACAAGATGCAACACGCAAGCAAATGACATGACAACGTCAGCGAATAACTGGAAGACATCTGGCGCAACGGTCTCGGGGTGTCACAACCGGGACGATGAAGATGGCCACCGGAGAAGGATTGCCCCCTCCGGCAGGGTGCCGGAACAGGTCTAGATTGGCTTTCGGTGGCTACGGAGGCTTCTGGCAGCAGAACTCCCGATCTATTGTGCTCACCAATGTTTTTAGGGTATATGGAGATATATAGGCGGAAGAAGTACGTCAGGGGGGCCACGAGGGGCCCACGAGGGTGGAGGGCATGCCCAGGGGGGTGGGCGCACCCCCTGCCTCGTGGCCTCCTTGTAGGTCCCCCGACGTGCACTCCAAGTCTTCTGGGCTTCTTTCCTTCCAAAAATGAGTTCCGTGAAGTTTCAGGTCAATTGGACTCCGTTTGATTTTCCTTTTCTTCGAAACCCTAAAACAGGGTAAAAATAGAAACTGGCACTGGGCTCTGGGTTAATAGGTTAGTCCGAAAAAATGATATAAAAGTGTATTATAAAGCCCATAAACGTCCAAAACAGTAGATAATATAGCATGGAGCAATCAAAAATTATAGATATGTTCGAGACATATCAGTAGGCCAAACCAAACTGATAATTCGAAGAGACTTGCAAAGATATCAAATCATGCATATAAGAATTCAGAGAAGAATCAAATATTGTTCATAGATAATCTTAATCATAAACCCACAATTCATCGGATCTCGGCAAACACACTGTAAAAAGAATTACATCGAATATATCACTAAGAACATCAAGGAGAACTTTGTATTGAGATCCAAAGAGAGAGAAGAAGCCATCTAGCTAATAACTATGGACCCGAAGGTCTGTGGTAAACTACTCACACATCATCGGAGAGGCTATGGTGTTGATGTAGAAGCCCTCCATGATCGAATCCCCCTCTGGCAGATCGCTGGAAAAGGTCCCCAGATGGGATCTCATGGGTACAGAAGGTTGCGGTGGTGGAAAAGTGGTTTCGTGGCTCCCCTGGATGTTTTCAGGGTATAAGAGTATATATAGGCGAAGGAAGTAGGTCGGTGGAGCTACAAGGGGGGCACGAGGGTGGGGGGCGCGCCGCCCTACCTTGTATACGCCTCGTTGCTTCCTTGACCTCCACTCCAAGTCTCCTAGATTGCGTTTGTTCCAAAAAAGATCCTCGCGAAGGTTTCATTCCGTTTGGATTCCATTTGATATTCGTTTTCTGTGAAACACTAAAATAGGCAAAAAACAACAACTGGCACTGGGCCTCCGTTTAATAGGTTAGTCCCAAAAATAATATAGAAGTGCATATTAAAGCCCATTAAACATCCAAAAAAGATAATATAATAGCATGGAACAATAAAAAATTATAGATACGTTGGAGACATATTAGCATCCCCAAGCTTAATTCCTGCTCATCCTCGAGTAGGTAAATGATAAAAAAACAGAATTTTTGATGTGGAATTCTACCTAACATAATTTTCAATGTAATTTTGTTTATTGTGGCATGAATATTCAGATCCGAAAGATTCAAGACAAAAGTTTAATATTGACATAAAAATAATAATACTTCAAGCATACTAATAAAGCAATCATGTCTTCTCAAAATAACATGGCTGTTTTGAGGAAGGCATATGGTGGGTTTATGGTACCAGCGAAAGTTGTGCGGTACTAGAGAGGCTAGCAATTGTGGAAGGGTGAGAGTGCGTATATTCCATGGACTCAACATTAGTCATAAAGAACTCACATACTTATTGCAAAAATCTATTAGTTATTGAAACAAAGTACTACGTGCATGCTCCTAGGGGGATAGATTGGTAGGAAAAGACCGTCGCTCTTCCCCGACCACCACTCGTAAGGAAGACAATCAATAAATAAATCATGCTCCAACTTCATCACATAATGGTTCACCATACGTGCATGTTACGGGAATCACAAACTTTAACACAAGTATCTCTCAAATTCACAACTACTCAACTAGCATGACTTGGATATTGCCATCTACATATTTCAAAACAATCATCAAGTATCAAACTTCTCCTAGTATTCAGTGCACTTTATATGAAAGTTTTTATTATACCCATCTTGGATGCCTATCATATTAGGACTAATTTCATAACCAAAGCAAATTACCATGCTGTTCTAAAAGACTCTCAAAATAATATAAGTGAAGCATGAGAGATCAATAATTTCTGTAAAATAAAAACCACCACCGTGCTCTAAAAAGATATAAGTGAAGCACTAGAGCAAAATTATCTAGCTCAAAAGATATAAGTGAAGCACATAGAGTATTCTAATAAATTCTGATTCATGTGTGTCTCTCCAAAAGGGTGTGTACAACAAGGATGATTGTGTTAAACTAAAAAGCAAAGACTCAAATCATACAAGACGCTCCAAGCAAAACACATATCATGTGGTGAATAAAAATATAGCCTCAAGTAAAGTTACTGATAGACGAAGACGAAAGAGGGGATGCCTTCCGGGGTATCCCCAAGCTTAGGCTTTTGGTTGTCCTTGAATTTTACCTTGGGGTGCCTTGGGCATTCCCAACCTTAGGCTTTTGCCACTCCTTATTCCAAAATCCATCAAATCTTTACCCCAAAACTTGAAAACTTCACAACACAAAACTCAACAAAAAAAATCTCATGAGCTCCGTTAGTATAAGGAAACAAACCACCACTTTAAGGTACTGTAATGAACTCATTCTTTATTTATATTGGTGTTAAACCTATTGTATTCCAACTTCTCTATGGTTCATACCCCCTGATACTAGCCATAGATTCATCAAAATAAGGAAACAACACCCGAAAAATAGAATCTGTCAAAAACAGAACAGTCTATAGCAATCTGTAGGTTTTGAATACTTCTGTAACTCCAAAATCCTGAGAAATTAGGACATCCTGAATATTGATCTACTGCAGTTGGAATTTGTATTTTATCGCTCTCTAGTAAAAAATGAAAATTATTCTCGTGACCGCACACTTTCTGTTTTTTTACAGCAAGATGAAACAAAAATCATCCAAGAAGGCCCTAAAGGCTTTACTTGGCACAAACACTAATTAAAACATAAAAAACACAATCATTATAGAGGATAGATGATTTATTAATTACTAAACAGGAACAAAAAGCAAGGAATAAAAATAAAATTGGGTTTCCTCCCAACAACCACTATCGTTTAACGCCCCTAGCTAGGCATAAAAGCAAGTATAGATCTAGGTATTGCCATCTTTGGTGTTGGGAAAGAAAAGAGAAAATTGCTTATCTATATCATTTATCTTTCTATTTTGAGAAAGCACATGGCCATTAATGATGGAAGAAAGATTAAGCACGCTACGAAAATTTGCATCTAAGCTAGCCTTCATCTCTTTGATAATTTCATTTTGATAAAAGCACAAAAGAGAGGTGGATTCAACCCTCTCACTCATGGGGTGCCCAAATATAGTTTTCATATTTTCATAGGTATCTATGGCATCCCCCTCAAGAAAAACTTCTTCAAAAATAGAATCTAAAACTTGCTTGAACGAAGAGGGTAAGCCAACATAAAAGCTTTTTAGGTATATCTCAATTTGATATTGGGGCACATAGCTAGCTCGGATCCTTAATAACCTATCCCAAGCGTCTTTCAAAGACTCATCAAGCAAGTAACGAAAAATTCCGGGATCATCTTCATCGAAATTATCCAAAATCTCATTGATAACCCCGGTAGGTATTTCCATATCATCATTATTTATGAGCTTAGAAAGGACAGAGGGTCTATCCAAAGTACTAGAACTCGGGAGAGAACCCTTACCCCTTTTCGATTCGGCCATGGTGAAAGAAAGGCAAACGGGAAAGAGGCGAATAAAACAGCAAGGGTGAAGTGGGGGAGAGGAAAACGAGAGGCAAATGACAAATAATGTAATGCGAGGGATAAGAGTTTGTGATGGGTACTTGGTATGTTTTGGCTTGAGTGTAGATCTCCCCGGCAACGGTGCCAGAGATCCTTCTTGCTACCTCTTGAGAGCATGCGTTGGTTTTCCCTTGAAGAGGAAAGGGTGATGCAGCAAAGTAGCGTAAGTATTTCCCTCAGTTTTTGAGAACCAAGGTATCAATCCAGTAGGAGACTACACGCAAGTCGCCTAGTACCTGCACAAACAAACAAGAACCTCGCAACCAACGCGATAAAGGGGTTGTCAATCCCTTCACGGTCACTTACGAAAGTGAGATCTGATAGAGATAGTAAGATAAATAATTTTGGTATTTTTGTTGTATAGATTTAAAAGTAAAGAATGCAAAATAAATAGTAAACTAGAATTTTAGATCGGAAACCTATATGATGTAAAGTAGACCCGGGGGCCATAGGTTTCACTAGTGGCTTCTCTCAAGATAGCATATATTACAGTGGGTGAGCAAATTACCACCGAGCAATTGATAGAAAAGTGCATAATTATGATGATATTAAAGGAAATATGCCCTAGAGGCAATAATAAAGTTATTATTTATTTCCTTATATCATGATAAATGTTTATTATTCATGCTAGAATTGTATTAACCGGAAACATAATACATGTGTGAATACATAGACAAACAGAGTGTCACTAGTATGCCTCTACTTGACTAGATCGTTGATCAAAGATGGTTATGTTTCCTAGCCATAGACAAAGAGTTGTCATTTGATTAATGGGATCACATCATTAGGAGAATGATGTGATTGACTTGACCCATTCCATTAGCTTATCACTTGATCCTTTAGTTTGTTGCTATTGCTTTCTTCATGACTTATACATGTTCCTATGACTATGAGATTATGCAACCCCCGTTTACCGCAGGAACACTTTGTGTGCTACCAAACGTCACAACATAACTGGGTGATTATAAAGGTGCTCTACAGGTGTCTCCGAAGGTACTTGTTGTGTTGGCGCATTTCGAGATTATGATTTGTCACTCTGATTGTCGGAGAGGTATCTCTGGGCCCACTCGGTAATACACATCACTTAAGCCTTGCAAGCATTGCAACTAATGTGTTAGTTGTGGGATGATGTGTTGCGGAACGAGTAAAGAGACTTGCCGGTAACGAGATTGAACTAGGTATTGAGATACCGACGATCGAATCTCGGGCAAGTAACATATCGATGACAAAGGGAACAAACGTATGTTGTTTTGCAGTTTGACCGATAAAGATCTTCGTAGAATATGTAGGAGCCAATATGAGCATCCAGGTTCCGCTATTGGTTATTGACCGGAGATGTGTCCCGGTCATGTCTACATAGTTCTCGAACCCCTAGGGTCCGCACGCTTAAAGTTCAATGATAGTTATACTATGAGTTTATGTGTTTTGATGCACCGAAGGTAGTTCGGAGTCCCGGATGTGATCATGGACATGACGAGGAGTCTCGAAATGTTCGAGACGTAAAGATTGATATATTGGACGAATATATTTGGATACCGGAATGGTTCCGGGTGAGACCGGAATAATACCGGAGCACCGGGAGGTTATCGGAACCCCCGGGAGGTATATGGGCCTTAATGGGCTTGAGTGGAACGGAGGGGAAAGGAGCAAGGGAGAGGGCGTCCCCCAAGCCCAATCCAAACTGGGAGGGGGGGTCGACCCTCCTTCCCTTCCTTCCTCCCTCCTTCCTCTTCCTTCCCTCTCCCTCCCCAAATAGGAAAAGGAGGAGTCCTACTCCCGGTGGGAGTAGGACTCCCCCCTTGGGCGCGCCTCCTCCCCTTGGCCATCCCTCTCCTCCCCTCCTTTATATACGGAGGAGAGGGGCAACCCATAGATACAACAATTGATCTCTTGGATCTTTTAGCCATGTGCGGTGCCCCTCTCCACCATAGTCCACCTCGATAATATCATAGCGGTGCTTAGGCGAAGCCCTGCGACGGTAGAACATCAACATCGTCACCATGCCGTCGTGCTGACGGAACTCTCCCTCAAAGCTCGGCTAGATCGGAGTTCGAGGGACGTCATCAAGTTGAACGTGTGCAGAACTCGGAGGTGCCGTGTGTTCAGTACTTGATCGGTCAGATCGTGAAGACGTACGACTACATCAACCGCGTTGTGCTAACGCTTCTGCTTTCGGTCTACGAGGGTACGTGGACACACTCTCCCCTCTTGTTGCTATGCATCACCATGATCTTGCGTGTGCATAGGAAATTTTTGAAATTACTACATTCCCCAACAGTGGTATCAGAGCCAAGTTTTATGTGTTGATGTTATATGAACGAGTAGAACACAAGTGAGTTGTGGGCGATATAAGTCATACTGCTTACCAGCATGTCATACTTTGGTTCGGCGGTATTGTTGGATGGAGCGGCCTGGACCGACATTACGCGTATGCTTACGCGAGACTGGTTCTACCGACGTGCTTTGCACACAGGTGGCTGGTGGGTGTCAGTTTCTCCAACTTTAGTTGAACCGAGTGTGGCTATGCCCGGTCCTTGAGAAGGTTAAAACGGCACTAACTTGACGAACTATCGTTGTGGTTTTGATGTGTAGGTAAGAACGGTTCTTTCTCAGCCCATAGTAGCCACGTAAAACTTGCAACAACAAAGTAGAGGACGTCTAACTTGTTTTTGCAGGGCATGTTGTGATGTGATATGGTCAAGGCATGATGCTATATTTTATTGTATGAGATGATCATGTTTTGTAACCAAGTTATCGGCAACTGGCAGGAGCCATATGGTTGTCGCTTTATTGTATGCAATGCAATCACCCTGTAATGCTTTACTTTATCACTAAGCAGTAGCAATAGTCGTAGAAGCATAAGTTGGCGAGATGACAATGATGCTACGATGGAGATCAAAGTGTCGCGCCGGTGCCAATGGTGATCATGACGGTGCTTCAGAGATGGAGATCACAAGCACAAGATGATGATGGCCATATCATATCACTTATATTGATTGCATGTGATGTTTATCTTTTATGCATCTTATTTTGCTTTGATTTACGGTAGCATTATAAGATGATCTCTCACTAAATTTCAAGATAAAAGTGTTCTTCCTGAGTATGCACCGTTGCCAAAGTTCGTTGTGCCCAGACACCACGTGACGATCGGGTGTGATAAGCTCTACGCCCATCTACAACGGGTGGAAGCCAGTTTTGCACATGCAGAGTACTCAGGTTAAACTTGACGAGCCTAGCATATGCAAATATGGCCTCGGAACACTGAGACCGAAAGGTCGAGCGTGAATCATATAGTAGATATGATCAACATAATGATGTTCACCATTGAAAACTACTCCATTTCATGTGATGATCGATTATGGTTTAGTTGATTTGGATCACGTGATCACTTAGATGATTAGAGAGATGTCTATCTAAGTGGGAGTTCTTAAGTAATATGATTAGTTGAACTTAAATTTATCATGAACTTAGTACCTGATAGTATTTTGCATGTCTATGTTTGTTGTAGATAGATGGCTCATGTTGTTGTTCCGTTGAATTTTAATGCGTTCCTTGAGAAAGCAAAGTTGAAAGATGATGGTAGCAATTACACAGACTGGGTCCGTAACTTGAGGATTATCCTCATTGCTGCACAAAAGAATTACATCCTGGAAGCACCGCTGAGTGCCAAACTTGCTGCAGGAGCAACACCAGATGTTATGAACACCTGGTAGAGCAAAGATGATGACTACTCGATAGTTCAGTGTGCCATGCTTTACGGCTTAGAACCGGGACTTCAACGACGTTTTGAACGTCATGGAGCATATGAGATGTTTCAGGAGTTGAAGTTAATTTTCAAGCAAATGCCCGGATTGAGAGATATGAAGTCTCCAATAACTTCTATAGCTGCAAGATGGAGGAGAATAGTTCTGTTAGTGAGCATATACTCAAAATGTCTGGGTATCATAATCATTTGACTCAACTGGGAGTTAATCTTCCTGTTGATAGTGTCATTGACAGAGTTCTTCAATCACTGCCACCAAGCTACAAGAGCTTCGGGATGAACTACAATATGCAAGGGATGAATGAGACAATTCCCAAGCTCTTCGCAATGCTAAAGGCTGCGGAGGTAGAAATCAAAAAGGAGCATCAAGTGTTGATGGTCAATAATACCGCCAGTTTCAAGAAAAAGGGCAAAGGGAAGAAGAAGGGGAACTTCAAGAAGAACAGCAAACAAGTTGCTGCTCAAGAGAAGAAACCCAAGTCTGGACCTAAGCCTGAGACTGAGTGCTTCTACTGCAAACAGACTGGTCACTGGAAGCGGAACTGCCCCAAGTATTTGGCGGATAAGAAGGATGGCAAGGTGAACAAAGGTATATGTGATATACATGTTATTGATGTGTACCTTACCAGAGCTCGCAGTAGCACTTGGGTATTTGATACTGGTTCTGTTGCTAATATTTGCAACTCGAAACAGGGACTACGGATTAAGCGAACACTGGCTAAGGACGAGGTGACAATGCGCGTGGGAAATGGTTCCAAAGTTGATGTGATCGCCGTCGGCACGCTACCTCTACATCTACCTTCGGGATTAGTTTTAGACCTAAATAATTGTTATTTGGTGCCAGCGTTGAGCATGAACATTATATCTGGATCTTGTTTAATGCAAGACAGTTATTCATTTAAATCTGAGAATAATGGTTGTTCTATTTATATGAGTAATATCTTTTATGGTCATGCACCCTTGAAGAGTGGTCTATTTTTAATGAATCTCGATAGTAGTGATACACATATTCATAATGTTGAAGCCAAAAGATGCAGAGTTGATAATGATAGTGCAACTTATTTGTGGCACTGCCGTTTGGGTCATATTAGTATAAAGCGCATGAAGAAACTCCATACTGATGGACTTTTGGAATCACTTGGTACTTGCGAACCATGCCTCATGGGCAAGATGACTAAAATGCCGTTCTCCGGAACTATGGAGCGAGCAACTGATTTATTGGAGATCATACATACTAATGTATGTGGTCCAATGAATATTGAGGCTCGCGGCGGGTATCGTTATTTTCTCACCTTCACAAATGATTTCAGCAGATATGGGTATATCTACTTAATGAAACATAAGTCTGAAACATTTGAAAACTTCAAAGAATTTCAGAGTGAAGTTGAAAATCATCGTAACAAGAAAATAATGTTTCTACGATCTGATCGTGGAGGAGAATATTTGAGTTACGAGTTTGGTCTACATTTGAAACAATGAGGAATAGTTTCGCAACTCACGCCACCTGGAACACCACAGCGTATTGGTGTGTCCGAACGTCGTAATCGTACTTTACTAGATATGGTGCGATCTATGATGTCTCTTACTGATTTACCGCTATCATTTTGGGGTTATGCTTTAGTGACGGCCACATTCACATTAAATAGGGCACCATCAAAATCCATTGAGATGACACCTTATGAACTATGGTTTGGCAAGAAACCAAAATTGTTGTTTCTTAAAGTTTGGGTCTGCGATGCGTATGTGAAAAAGCTTCAACCTGATAAGCTCGAACCCAAATCGGAGAAATGTGTCTTCATAGGATACCCAAAAGAAACAGTTGGGTACACCTTCTATCATAGATCCGAGGGCAAGACATTTGTTGCTAAGAATGGATCCTTTCTAGAGAAGGAGTTTCTCTCGAAAGAAGTGAGTGGGAGGAAAGTAGAACTTGCTGAGGTAACAATACCTGCTCCCTTATTGGAAAGTAGTTCATCACAGAAACCGGTTCCTGTGACATCTACACCAATTAGTGAGGAAGTTAATGATGATGATCATGAAACTTCAGATCAAGTTGTTACTAAACCTCGTAGGTCAACCAGAGTAAGGTCCGCACCAGAGTGGTACGACAATCCTGTTCTGGAGGTTATGTTGCTAGACCATGACGAACCTACGAACTATGAAGAAGCAATGGTGAGCCCAGATTCCGCAAAATGGCTTGAAGCCATGAAATCTGAGATGGGATCCATGTATGAGAACAAAGTGTGGACTTTGGTTGACTTGCCGTTGATCGGCAAGCCATCGAGAATAAATGGATCTTCAAGAAGAAGACTGACGCTGATGGTAATATTACTGTCTATAAAGCTCGACTTGTTGTAATAGGTTTTCAACAAGTTCAAGGGATTGACTACGATGAGACCTTCTCACCTGTAGCGATGCTGAAGTCTGTCCGATCATGTTAGCAATTGCCGCATTTTATGATTATGAAATTTGGCAAATGGATGTCAAAACTGCATTCCTGAATGGATTTCTGGAAGAAGAGTTGTATATGATGCAACCGGAAGGTTTTGTCGATCCAAAGGGAGCTAACAAATTGTGCAAGCTCCAACGATCCATTTATGGACTGGTGCAAGCCTCTCGGAGTTAGAAGAAACATTTTGATAGTGTGATCAAAGCATATGGTTTTATACAGACTTTTGGAGAAGCCTATATTTACAAGAAAGTGAGTGGGAGCTCTGTAGCATTTTTGATATTATATGTGGATGACATATTGCTGATCGAAAATGATACTGAATCTGAATGTTGCGCAAACTCCATCTGGGATCAAGTCCAGGTGGGATAAATAGAGATTTGCAAGATACATATGGATCTGAATGTTGCAGACCTGTTGACTAAGCCTCTTCCACGAGCAAAACATGATCAGCACCAAGGCTCCATGGGTGTTATAATCATTACTGTGTAATCTAGATTATTGACTCTAGTGCAAGTGGGAGACTGAAGGAAATATGCCCTAGAGGCAATAATAAAGTTATTATTTATTTCCTTATATCATGATAAATGTTTATTATTCATGCTAGAATTGTATTAACCAGAAACATAATACATGTGTGAATACATAGACAAACAGAGTGTCACTAGTATGCCTCTACTTGACTACCTTGTTGACCAAAGATGGTTATGTTTCCTAGTCATAGACAAAGAGTTGTCATTTGATTAACGGGATCACATGATTAGGAGAATGATGTGATTGACTTGACCCATTCCGTTAGCTTAGCACTTGATCGTTTAGTTTGTTGCTATTGCTTTCTTCATGACTTATACATGTTCCTATGACTATGAGATTATGCAACTCCCGTTTACCGGAGGAACACTTTGGGTGCTACCAGACGTACAACGTAACTGGGTGATTATAAAGGTGCTCTACAGGTGTCCCCGAAGGTACTTGTTGGGTTGGCGTATTTCGACATTAGGATTTGTCACTCCGATTGTCAGAGAGGTATCTCTAGGCCCACTCGGTAATACACATCACTTAAGCCTTGCAAGCATTGCAACTAATGAGTTAGTTGCGGGATGATGTGTTACTGAACGAGTAAAGAGACTTGCAGGTAACGAGATTGAACTAGGTATTGAGATACCGATGATCGAATCTCGGGCAAGTAACATATCGATGACAAAGGGAATAAACGTATGTTGTTATGCGGTTTGACCGATAAAGATCTTCGTAGAATATGTAGGAGCCAATATGAGAATCCAGGTTCCGCTATTGGTTATTGACCAGAGACGTGTCTCGGTCATTTATACATAGTTCTCGAACTCGTAGGGTCCGCACGCTTAAAGTTCGATGATGGTTATATTATGAGTTTATGTGTTTTGATGTACCGAAGGTAGTTCGGAGTCCCGGATGTGATCATGGGCATGACGACGAGTCTCGAAATGTTCGATACGTAAAGATCGATATATTGGACGACTATATTTGGATACCGGAATGGTTTCAGGTGAGATCGGAATAATACCAGAGCACCGAGAGGTTATCGGAACCCCCCGGGAGGTATATGGGCCTTAATGGGCTTTAGTGGTGTAACATCCCAAAATTCTAAATTTTGGTATGTTAAAATAAATATATAGATTTGATTGATTGTTTGATTGATTTTCTGAAAGTGAGTGAATTTGAAACTTTTTGAAAGTTAAATGAGAGGGAATAAAAGGACTTTCCCAAACTTTCATATTTGCTTTTTGATCTCGTGAATTCAAATTCTTTTCACCACAAAACCCTGGAGAGAAGATGACATGACTTCTTCCATTTAAATAAATGAAAAGGGTGTTTGAAAAATATTTGAATTCCATTGGGAAATATTTTCCAATTCAAAAACTTTATGCAACTCAATGATTTTCACGAGAGGAGATAAAATGACTTCTTCAAATTATATGAAATATGAGTTGGGAGTTTCAAAGAATTAAATTCAAAGTTATTTTGAATTTATTTTCAATTTGGAGTTATTTGAGTTTTATTCAAATTATTTTTCTCCAAAAATAAAATACATGGAAAATAGGGTAACATGATTCCCTACAATAGAAAATTGGAGAAAAATTTATTTGAAATCATTTTGGTATTTTTAAAATGATTTTTATTGGATTTTATTAGAGCATGAGCATTGTTTGAATTATTAGAATTTATGTGTATTTTATTTAATGCAAGCAAAATGTCCATGTTGTAGAAAATCTTTTTCTGAAAATTTTGATATATTATATGTCTATATAATATATATTTTTTTGTCCTTTTATTTTTGTTTGTCTGAGAATATGTTTAAAAAAAAACTTCTCCCTGACTGGGCCGGCCCAGCTAGCCAGCCAGGCCCAGCCCAGCCGCCTTCGTCCCCGACTCCAGCGCCCGCACGACAGCGCCGCCGCCGTGGTCGCCAGGGACACCGCCGCCGCCTCCCTTGCCCCTCCTACATGCCACCTCCTCCCCTCCCTCTTAAATAACGAGGCCCCGGGCCCCGTTCCTCTCCTCCTCGCCGCTCGCGCCGCCTCACCTCGCCCGCATCTCGCTGCC
>NC_041382.1:385578637-385589024 GCF_002162155.2 Triticum dicoccoides | reverse complement strand
GCCCCGCGCCGCCGCACCCCTTGCCGCGCTGCTCGCCCACGCCGCCCACGCCGCATCGCCGCCGCACTTCCCGCGCCGAGCCGCCGCCTGCTGCTCGCCGCCTCGACGCCGAGCCGCCATCATTCGCCGACGTTGACCGGAAAGGTAAAACCGCCCCAGTCCGGTTTTATTTAGGCTACGGTTTATTTCCGGTTCTTAAAAAAACCGATCAGTTGGTTATCCAGCGGGCGTTCGCTATTTAGGGTTCAGTAGCGAACGGTTTTCATCTTATAGGCTTCTGCAGTGAACGTTCGCTATTTAGTCTTTTCTTTTATTTCAGTTTTCGGCCAGGGACCCGTTTGTGAATAAATTATTTGCAGAATAGCCCTTGATCTTCAAAACAATATTACTTTTTGCTCGTAAGTCGGAATTAGACGAAACCAACGCCCACTTCTTCGTTACGATCTCCTCTATCGAGTAAAACAACTCAAACATGTTTTTGAAAAGTTTAAAATTTGAATTAGAATAGATTTAAATTCAAACTTCGTTTGATCATAACTTGAGTTTCGTAGCTCCGTTTGAGTTGATTCTTTTTGCAAATCGGAGCTCTTGACCTAAACATTCTAATAAGGCCAAATTCACATAATTTTGGTAGTGTTAGAAATTGTTTTATGTTGCAAGAGCTATTTGCTTGGTTTTGATGTTTTCCGAATCGACTTCTTCGATCTTTCTGGTCTTTTGAGTGATTGCTTATGTGTGGTTACTATTGCTTGATTACGATAGATTGGCCGGAGTGTGACGAGTAGAGCTATCAAGATTTTTGAGTGCAAATCATCTTCATCAACATTGCAGGCAAGTTCACACTTTGATCATACCCTTTATAACCCAGTTTTTATGCATTAGTTCCAATCCTCAAACATTGCATGGTTAGGATGTCATTAACATGTGGGTTGGGAAGTAGCTGATGATGTAGAACCTATTGCCCTGTTACATTCAAACCCTTGGGAGTTACCTATACGAATTTCTTATACTGCTATGCTATGCTCGTAGACGTGGTTTGGGTGAGTGAAATCCATGACAGATGTGAGATTGTTAATTAATGGTTCAACTTAAGGTGGCAACTTTAATACACATCTGGGTGGATTGCTAGGGGCACCCTGGGGATATACCAGTGGACTTGCCCGGACACCTGGGGAAATACCAGTGTTGCCCTAGGAGATCCCGGGGATATACCGTGTGATCATCCTACGGTCCGCCACCCAGGCTCAAAGGGATCATAAGATTATTCATGCTAGAAACTTCCGTGTGCAGCCACAAGCTATTATGGGCTCTAGCATAGTTGATTAAGTCGTGTGAACTCTTACAGTGGTAGACTAGCAGATGTAGGGGTGGTAGGTGGTACGGTCTACCCATCGTAAGGTGCAAACACTTCTGAAAGATTATGTCTCGGTCATCCGTTTCTCAAACACCTTGTAGTGCGATAAATCCAACGGAGGAGATCGAGTCTTGTGGGGAAAAGTGCGCAAACCTCTGCAGAGTGTATAAACTAATCATGATTAGCCGTGTCCCCGGTTATGGACAATTTGAGTATCTAGTTCTTGGATTATCCTGTTGATCTCATCATGTTACTTTAAATTAATTTTGATGGGTTTAATGATGATGCTTAATTGGGATTGAGAATGCTGTCAACGATTCTCAATGTTCAACAACCACCATGATAGTTAAATAAAATTTATTCCTTTGCAGTAGGGAAGAATTGGCTTTTCGCAAAAACTATAACTATGGAGCTTTTCCACCAGCCAAATATGCATGTAGTGATAGCCTTTATTCATCATTCTCTATGGTGTGAATTTGCCAGTACATTCAATGTACTCACCCTCTGTGGCTGCAACGTCTCATGTTGCAGGATTTCTTACGACGAGTAAGTGATACGTTAGGGTTACGATTTCTACACTCAACTTTGCCGTTGGTGTTGATGAGAATCCACAACCTTGTTACTTCCGCTATTTTGGATTGAGGTAATAGTATTTATGTTACTTTTTACATGTGATTTACCTCTGTTATAAATCCTCGAGTACTGTGTGTGTCAGCATACCGATCCAGGGATGACACTTAAGCACAGAGACTTGATCCATTCGGGTCGGGTCGCTACAAGATGGTATCAGAGCACATGTTGACTGTAGGACGTGACCCTAGAAACTGGCAAGCCCATAGTAAAGATTTTTCTCTACAACTTTCCCTTTCAAAAAGATCTTTTACCTCTCTTCTCTTCTAAGCTTATTCAAAAATTCCCTTTTAGTGAAACCATATCCCTTTTCCCTTTGGATCACTCGAAGATTCGACGGATGAGACCACTCCAAGAAGTACAAGATATTGGACAACTAATACCGCTTTGGAATGAAGAGGATTTTACTGTGCATCTAAATAATGGAAACTACAACGGTTGAAGACTCCGAAGACTAGGAGAATTTGAAGGCTCTGAAGAATCCCTAGATTTGTATGACCTAGGAAGGCTACCCTTATGGAACTTGACAGATTATGGAAGTTGTCAATGCCCGAGATCAGGGTGTATCGGAGAAAGACCGGAGCATGGAGAGTTAAAAACTTAAAGTTCTATCAAGGAAAACCCTAAGGCAGGAGATATCAACTATGGAATGATAGCTCATGGGAATGACAAGAGCAGAAACACGGTTATCCGTGATGTCATCTCCCGCTGATGCTATTATCACCGTGCTAAGTTAAGGATGCATTTCTTCCAAATGGATTTGATGGAAGAAGGCTGATGGAGCACCTATTAGTAAGATGAAGTTTTAACCTTAGCCGGTGTATCACCGGGATCTGGAGTAGTACATCAAGAAGTTTAAGGTGGAGCTCCATGAAGCCGTATTAGACAAGGAAGTATTTCATGAGGAACTCAGGACCCTGAAGATGAGAGTAGCCAAGCTGGAGGAGAAAAACCTTGAGAAACCGGAGATTCGTCAGGAAGCTAGACCATGGTTCATGCCAAGGATGTTGAAACCCAGAAGTTTGGAATACAACTCTGGAATATTAAAGGATGTCACGAGAGACTTCGCGTCAATAGAGTTGATCTGGCAAAAGAACTTGAGAAAGACAAGCATGATGGGAAGAAGCCATTATAGGCATGAACAAGACTTGAAGAGTTAGACGATGTTGAAGATTTATTGACCTTTAGAAGACCAAACCCCTGTTATATACCTACGTTAGATGCAATGTTTGTGAGCTGTCATTTGTTTGATGTTTTTCCCGACAGCCACAAATAAAATCTGTCCTGTCAAAACTGTTGTTTGCATTGTGTGTATCCCTCTCTATCTCTCTTATCTCACCCCAAACCCATGGACCCAATAGAGGATGAATAGAGATGAGTTTATATTTTCTGGACCGATGAGTCAATTGGAGATGGACAAATGGATTCAGAACATGGAGGATCACATGAAGAATAACCCCATAGTCGGAAATGATATGACCCAACATGCTCTTCAGTGCTTTGAAAGAGGTGCTGCTACTTGGTGGAGAATGTACCAAACCATCAATGGATGTCAAGGAGTAACCACTTGGAGAGAATTTAAGTTGACTCTGCAAAGATCTCACTTTGTGTCCCAGAAGTTGAAGCCTTATGGAAAGGATATGAAGAAACCTTGTGCATGCAAGATTTGTGGAGAAACAGGACACACCCATAAAGAACACAAGGATGAATGCCTTAATTGTGAAGGAAGTCACCCAGTTGAAGAATGCCCAACTAGGCAGATTACTTGTTTCTTGTGTGAAGGGACTACCCACTATCCTGCTCAGTGTCACATTTACCCCATGGTACAACGAACCATCCAACAGAAGAAAGAAGTAATGAAAGGAGCCCTCATGGAAATTTTAGAAGAAGCTGTGATGGAGGACACACCTAAAGAAGACCCGAGTAAACCCTGCACTAAGTCTTTCTATTCATGTGGATAAGAAGGACACATCTCCCAAAATTGTTTGAATGGGGATCTAGTAGAATTCCCGACAGAGGAAGTAGAGTATGACCCACAAGAAATAGAATCCATGATTGGAACGGAAAAGTCCAGGATGAGAAGTAGATTGGATACCAGGAAGGACCTAAGTCATATCACCTGTTACAGGTGCAAGGAGTCAGGGCACTACCTCAATAGTTGCCCCAAAAAAAGGAAACCTCGAGACTTGTCAGAAGTATTATGCTTTAGTTGTAGTGGAGCAGGGCACTTTGCCAGAGAATGCCCCAAGGAGAAGGAAACTTGTGCTAGATAGTTGAGTTTGCAACAAAAGAAATGGAGTAGTAGAAGTGAGAACATTTTCTTTTATATTGAGGTGTTGAGTTGAGACATGTAATGGAAAAGCGAGAGATTGTAATCACTTGAGAATGAATAAAGTTAGCATCGTTGGTACTGATATGGATTTTATGAGTTGTTACTCTATGAAGAAGAACTTTCGCCATTCTGAGGATATGAGAAATATGGTCTATGGAAGATTTGTGCATTTTAAGGGTGGTAGTACCTTGTAAGAACCTTGACCCCTGGAAAAGATAAGGATACTCCATTGAGTGGATTTCAGACAAAATGAATACGAGTTTTGTCTCGATATGTGTGATGCCCCAAGAGTATGCGGGATGAAGTTGGAGGCCGTCAGTTGTTGGACCAAATGTGATCAAGGAGTCAGAAGAGAATGTTAAGTTGATTCGAGATAGACTGAAGGTAGCTCCGTCCAGGCAGAAGAGTTATGCAGACTAAAAAACCCGCAAGGAGGTAGTCTATGAAATTGGAGACAGAGCATGTCTTCGTGTGACCCCTCTGCGAGGAGTTAAACGATTTGAAGTTAAGGGAAAGTTAGCCCCGAGATTTGTAAGACCATACCGAGTTTTGGAGCGTATGGGAGAAGTGGCCAACAAGTTGGAGTCATCCGAAGGACTGTCAGGAGTTCATGATGTGTTTCATGTTTCCCAGTTGAAGAAGTGCCATGCAGAGATGGCCAATATTCCCCTGTAAGGATGCTTGACCCTGGGAAGGATAATGATGTTCCACGAAGTGGAATACTGACTTCATAAGTATAAGTTTTTATCTCAGTATGAGGGATATCCCACGAGGATGAAGAGATAAATTACTATTGGATATAAAGGAGGTATGATGCCGGAAATATGGATCAATGGAAACTCCATGATGAGTCTGCGTAATCATGTCCTAGTTTGGTGCCAATAGAAGGAAGAAAGATAGTACAATTGGATGGATTTTAAGTATGCTTGGAAGCTAGAAGTTGGATGTTGGAATAATGATCAGCTGCCCCGAGGATGAGTTCAAGGATTACAAGTAATAAGATGGGCCATAACCCACAGGCCCAGGACCTGCCAAGAAGCAAGCACATTCTTGCTGAAGGAAAAACCCTGGAGGAAGATACGACGTTTAACGACAGACGATTTTATAGGAGTAACGCAAAACCTGAGAGTTGTGAAGGAACGATAGATGTTTGTTTGGCTTGCAGAATCCATGGAATTATCCGAACTTAGTTCGTTGACAAGAGAAATTCCGCAATGCTTGTGAGGATGACCAAGTGTTAGTATGTGAGATTCGCTAAACTGTATACATGGTAATGATTTGGGTGCGGGATGGATTGATCACCATACCTACTTACTCTTATTATTCGCCTTGCTATATGGGATGGTAAATCTGAGAGACTTACCTATAGTAGAGAGACGAAGATCAAAACCCTTTTTAAACCTTAGAATGGTATAAGAAAATTTTCCCTTGTACACGGCAGTTGTTGCCAACCGTAGGTTATATGGTGAGATTCAACCCAGACCCATTCCCTGCAGGAGAAACCATAAATTGTTGACCACCATGAGATATCGAATAGTTATTTAGAATTGGCACCAGACCCGTCAGGTAAGAAGACCCAGTCTCAGAATAACCTTACCTAGATGAAGGACAGAAGAATTGAGGAAAAGGTTATGCCACTACCGGAAGAGCTCGGAGAAGGAATTTTCTCGAGGATCTGAGAAGACCGACATTGTCAAGAATAAGGATGGAGTATATGAGTATTTATGGGACCGTAACAATGTTTCTAAGGGTGGTAGCACCCGAGACCCCAGAGACGATCGATGGATTTTGAGAAGACCCCGAACCTAACCTATTTCTTTCTAGCCTCTCCGAATCTCGAGGACGAGATTCATTTTAAGGGTGGTAGGTTTGTAACATCCCAAAATTCTAAATTTTGGAATGTTAAAATAAATATATAGATTTGATTAATTGTTTGATTGATTGTCTAAAAGTGAGTGAATTCGAAACTTTTTGAAAGTTAAATGAGAGGGAATAAAAGGACTTTCCCAAACTTTCATATTTGCTTTTTGATCTCCGTGAATTCAAATTCTTTTCACCACAAAACCCTGGAGAGAAGATGACATGACTTCTTCCATTTAAATAAATGAAATGGGTGTTTGAAAAATATTTGAATTCCATTGGGAAATATTTTCCAATTCAGAAACTTTATGCAACTCGATGATTTTCACGAGAGGAGATAAAATGACTTCTTCAAATTATATGAAATATGAGTTGGGAGTTTCAAAGAATTAAATTCAAAGTTCTTTTGAATTTATTTTCAATTTGGAGTTATTTGAGTTTTATTCAAATTATTTTTCTCCAAAAATAAAATACATGGAAAATAGGGTAACATGATTCCCTACAGTAGAAAATTGGAGAAAAATTTATTTGAAATCATTTTGGTATTTTTAAAATGATTTTTATTGGATTTTATTAGAGCATGAGCATTGTTTGAATTATTAGAATTTATGTGTATTTTATTTAATGCAAGCAAAATGTCCATGTTGTAGAAAATCTTTTTCTGAAAATTTTGATATATTATATGTCTATATAATATTTTTTTTGTTTTGTCCTTTTATTTTTGTTTGTCTGAGAATATGTTTTAAAAAAAAACTTCTCCCCGACTGGGCCGGCCCAGCTAGCCAGCCAGGCCCAGCCCAGCCGCCTTAGTCCCCGACTCCAGCGCCCGCATGACAACGCCACCGCCGTGGTCGCCAGGGACACCGCCGCCGCCTCCCTTGCCCCTCCTCCACGCCACCTCCTCTCCTCCCCCTTAAATAATGAGGCCCCGGGCCCCGTTCCTCTCCTCCTCGCCACTTGCGCCGCCTCGCCTCGCTCGCATCTCGCCGCCGCCGCCGCAGCGCCTCGCCGCCCTGCCGCCCGCTGCTGCTGCACAGCGCGCCGCCCCGCGCCGCCGCACCCCTTGCCGCGCTGCTCGCCCACGCCGCATCGCCGCCGCACTTCCCGCGCCGAGCCGCCGCCCGCTGCTCGCCGCCTCGACGCCGAGCCGCCGCCCGCTGCTCGCCGCCTCGACGCCGAGCTGCCGTTGTTTGCCGGTGTTGACCGGAAAGGTAAAACCGCCCCAGTCCGGTTTTATTTAGGCTACGGTTTATTTCCGGTTCTTAAAAAACCCGATCAGTTGGTTATCCAGCGGGTGTTCGCTATTTAGGGTTCAGTAGCGAACGATTTTCGTCTTATAGGCTTCTACAGTGAACGTTCGCTATTTAGCCTTTTCTTTTATTTCAGTTTTCGGCCAGGGACCCGTTTGTTAATAAATTATTTGCAGAATAGCCCCTGATCTTCAAAACACTATAACTTTTTGCTCGTAAGTCAGAATTAGACGAAACCAATGCCCACTTCTTTGTTACGATCTCCTCTATCGAGTAAAACAACTAAAACATGTTTTTGAAAAGTTTAAAATTTGAATTAGAACAGATTTAAATTCAAACTTTGTTTGATCATAACTTGAGTTTCGTAGCTCCGTTTGAGTTGATTCTTTTTGAAAATCGAAGCTCTTGACCTAAACATTCTAATAAGGCCAAATTCACATAAGTTTGGTAGTGTTAGAAATTGTTTTATGTTGCAAGAGCTATTTTCTTGGTTTTGATTTTTTCCGAATCGACTTCTTCGATCTTTCTGGTCTTTTGAGTGATTGCTTATGTGTGGTTACTATTGCTTGATTACGATAGATTGGCCAGAGTGTGACGAGTAGAGCTATCAAGATTTTTGAGTGCGAATCATCTTCATCAATATTGCAGGCAAGTTCACACTTTGATCATACCATTTATCACCCAGTTTTTATGCATTAGTTCCAATCCTCAAACATTGCATGGTTAGGATGTCATTAACATGTGGGTTGGGAAGTAGCTGATGAGGTAGAACCTATTGCCCTGTTACATTCAAACCCTTGGGAGTTACCTATACAAATTTCTTATACTGCCATGCTATGCTCGTAGACGTGGTTTGGGTGAGTGAAATCCATGACAGATGTGAGATTGTTAATTAATGGTTCAACTTAAGGTGGCAACTTTAATACACATCTGGGTGGATTGCTAGGGGCACCCTGGGGATATACCAGTGGACTTGCTCGGACACCTAGGGAAATACCAGTGTTGTCCTAGGAGATCCCAGGGATATACCGTTTGATCATCCTACGGTCCGCCACCCAGGCTCAAAGGGATCATAAGATTATTCATGCTAGAAACTTCCGTGTGCTGCCACAAGCTATTATGGGCTCTAGCATAGTTGATTCAGTCGTGTGAACTCTTAAAGTGGTAGACTAGCAGATGTAGGGGTGGTAGGTGGTACGGTCTACCCATCGTAAGGTGCAAACGCTTCTGAAATATTATGTCTCGGTCATCCGTTTCTCAAACACCTTGTAGTGCGAGAAATCCAACGGAGGAGATCAAGTCTTGTGCGGAAAAGTGCGCAAACCTCTGCAGAGTGTATGAACTAATCATGATTAGCCGTGTCCCCGGTTATGGACAATTTGAGTATCTAGTTCTTGGATTATCCTGTTGATCTCATCATGTTACTTTAAATTAATTTTGATGGGTTTAATGATGATGCTTAATTGGGATTGAGAATGCTGTCAACCATTCTCAATGTTCAACAACCACCATGATAGTTAAATAAAATTTATTCCTTTGCAGTAGGGAAAAATTGGCTTTTCGCAAAAACTATAACTATGGAACTTTTCCACCAGCCAAATATGAATGTAGTGATAGCCTTTATTAATATTCTCTATGGTGTGAATTTGCCAGTACATTCAATGTACTGACCCTCTGTGGTTGCAATGTCTCATGTTGCAGGATTTCTTACGACGAGTAAGTGATACGTTAGGGTTACGATTTCTACACTCAACTTTGCCGTTGGTGTTGATGGGAATCCACAACCTTGTTACTTCCGCTATTTTGGATTGAGGTAATAGTATTTACGTTACTTTTTACATGTGATTTACCTCTGTTATAAATCCTCGAGTACTGTGTGTGTCAGCATACCGATCCAGGGATGACACTTAAGCACAGAGACTTGATCCATTCGGGTCGGGTCGCTACAAGTGGAAAGGAGGGGAAAGGAGCAAGGGAGAGGGCGCCCCCAAGCCCAATCCGAATTGGGAGGGGGTCGGCTCCCCTTTCCTTCCTTCCTCCCTCCTTCCTCTTCCTTCCCTCTCCCTCTCCAAATAGGAAAAGGAGGAGTCCTACTCCCGATGGGAGTCGGACTCCCCCCTTGGGTGCGCCTCCTCCCTTGGCCGTCTGTAACACCCCGGATGTAACTTTCCCTATTTGTACTCCAACTCTTGCCGTTTCCGGCGTTAAGTTATATTTATTTCTCGGGTTCGGGTCTTTGTCTCCGTGTGTTGTTTTCAGTGTCATGCATCTCATATCATGTCATCATGTGCATTGCATCGCATACGTGTTTGTCTCATGCATTCGAGCATTTTCCCCGTTGTCCGTTTTGCATTCCGGTGCTTCGTTCTCCTCCGGTGGTCATTTCTAGCTTTCTTTTGTGTGTGGGGATTAAACATTTCCGGATTGGACCGAGACTTGCCAAGCGGCCTTGGTTTACTACCGGTAGACCGCCTGTCAAGTTTCATATCATTTGGACTTCGTTTGATACTCCAACGGTTAACCGAGGGATCGAAAAGGCCTCGTGTGTGTTGCAGCCCAACACCCCTTCATTTTGGCCCAAAACCCACCAAACTCTGCTCCATGTCCTAGAGCGTTCGATCACGATCGCGTGGCCGAAAACCGGACCTCATTTGGAGTCTCCTAGCTCCCTCTATGCCTATAAATAGGACCCCCGTTTTTCGGATCTCCTCCTACCTCCAAAACCCTAAAATTCATCTCCGCGCGGCCGGACGTGTCCACCCCGCCGCCGGACGTGTCCAACCCTGCCGCCACATCGCTCCGGCCAATCAGAGCGCGCCACCTCAGCCCCGCCGCCGCGCCCGGCCAACCGCACGCCGCCACCTCAACCGCGCCGCCATTTCTCTCTCTCCGCGGCCCGCCCGGGCCCAGATCTGGCCCGTGGAGCCCGGGCACCGCGGCCAGTCGCCCGACTCTCCTCCC
>NC_041382.1:385568403-385578030 GCF_002162155.2 Triticum dicoccoides | reverse complement strand
CGTCGCCGGACCGCATCGCCGCCGCCGCCGGCGACCTCCCTCCGGCCGCCGTCGTCCTCTCCGGTGAGGTCCGGTGGATCGGGACGAGATCCATCGGGATCTCATCCAAACGCCCTCGCCTCGCCCGGATCTCCTCGTCCCGGGTCCTCTCCGTCCCGGTTTGACTTTTCCAGAGAGGTTTTTTTTTGTCTAAGTCCCAAAAATTCCAGTCCATATGCACGTGTTTGCGGCTCCGTAACTTTGCATCCTTAGCTCCGATTCATGCATATAGCATATCAAAATGTTCATCTCAGAGAGTACATCATTTCATTCCATTGCATCATTTCATTTGAGTTCATCTTGATGCCCGAAATGCTGTTAGAAGGAGGCTTCGTGAGTTAATTGTCAGATCTGCTAGTTCATCTTAGACTTTTGTCATTTTTGCCATGATTAATGTGTGCATGCTATGCCTGTGAGTCCTTCATATGTTTTGTTAAGCATTTTGTGGTCTTTCCAGAGGTGCAACCCATGCATTTTTAGTATGTGTGTGGTGACTTGTGCAAGCTTGCAAAGTGAGGCACCCGGTAAAACCTGTTTTCAGGGACTTAGTAGTTTTCACTGTCTGGGATTATTTAGTTCATGATGCCATATGTTCAGCTTGTTTCCTAGTGATCCGTGCCTCTTTTGAGGATGATCAGTAAAGGAGTTTTGTTAATCATGATATGCTCTATCCATCCATGTCTTTGTTTGCAACTATGGAGCACCCTAGCTTGAGTCAATCGAGCTCTACTTTTGCTTCGTTGTGAATCTGGGCAGATCGTCAACTTGTTTGCGTTTTTGCCGATGCTATTGTAGTTGATCCGTGCATGCTATGCCATTGTTCTTGCCTTGTACAACTTGTATTTTGTGCCTTCTTAATGGATGTATGTTTGCCTTGCCATGACTTGCACCGTAGTGAGTGCATCGAGCTCGTTTACATGCCTTCGTGAGTTATATTTCAGCATGTCTCAGTTTTCACTAAGTCTGAAAACTGATTGTGTTTTAGCTATGTTCATGGGCTTGTTAGTATATTTTGTGAACCCTTTTGGCCTCAGGTCACTTTGGGTCTTTTGTTAAGCTTGTTGAGTAGCTCCATGCCGTGTTCTTACTTGTCTTAATCAGGTCATGTATCATGTTGTTTTACTGCTCCGAAGAGGGCTTCGTGATCTGAAATTTTAGACAAGTGTTAATTTCACTGTCTGAAATCTGTTTTGCATTTGCGTTTTTGCCATGCTTGTTTCAACCTCCTAATGGATGATTTGGCCGTAGCTCAGTGCTAGGCTTTTGTTAAGCATCTTGTGTGCATCCCTGCCATGCATTTTTTTGTCATGTTTGGGTGCTATAGCATGTTCATCTCATTGCATTTAGATGCCTACTTGCTGTAAATCGCAGACCGGTGTCAATTTTGAATCGCTTGCCATTTCCAACCCGTAACTCCGATTCCAATGATCTTTATATCGTTTTCAAGCGATTTCATCCCATCTTTCCAGTGGCACCCTTGGAATTCCAAGTTGAGGCCAGCTTCATGCCTTTTCTGTCATATCTTGCATTTTGCATCCCGCATCGCATCCCGCATAGCATGTCGTCATTTCATCATATTGCTTGGTCTTGCACGTGGTTGATTGTATCCTTGTTGCTTGTTTGTCTTGTTGGGTAGAGCCGGGAGACGAGTTCACTACCGAGGAGCCCGTTGAGTTCGCTTGTGAGGATCCAGTCAACTCTGACAATTGTGCAGGCAAGATGATCATACCCTCGAAATCACTACTATCTTTGCTATGCTAGTTTGCTCGCTCTTTGCTATGCCAATGCTATGATGCCTACCATTTGCTTGTCAACCTCCCAATTGTCATGTCAAACCTCTAACCCACCTTGCCCTAGCAAACCGTTGATTGGCTATGTTACCGCTTTGCTAAGCCCCTCTTATAACGTTGCTAGTTGCAGGTGAAGATTGGAGGCCGTTCCTTGTTGGAACATTTATTTACTTGTTGGGATATCATTATATTGCCATGTTATCTTAATGCATCTATATACTTGGTAAAGGGTGGAAGGCTCGGCCTCTCGCCTAGTGTTTTGTTCCACTCTTGCCGCCCTAGTTTCCGTCATATCGGTGTTATGTTCCCGGATTTTGCGTTCCTTACGCGGTTGGGTTATAATGGGAACCCCTTGATATTTCGCCTTGATTAAAGCTTTTCCAGCAATGCCCAACATTGGTTTTTACCATTCGCCACCTAGCCCCTTTTCTTTCCCTTGGGTTCTGCAAACTCAAGGGTCATCTTATTTTAACCCCCCCAGGCCAGTGCTCCTCTGAGTGTTGGTCCCACCGAGCGATGTCCGAGGCTACCAGGGGCAACTCTGGGCTGGCTTACCCGACGACTGGCTCATCTGAGTGTGCCCTGAGAAAGAGATATGTGCAGCTCCTATCGGGATTTGTCGGCACATTCGGGTGGTGTTGCTGGTCTTGTTTTAACCTGTCGAAGTGTCTTGAGTTACCGAGATACCGAGTCTGATCGGAACGTCTTGGGAGGAGGTCAATTCCTTCGTTGACCGTGAGAGCTTGTCATGGGCTAAGTTGGGACTCCCCTGCAGGGATTGAACTTTCAAAAGCCGTGCCCGCGTTTATGGGTAGATGGGAATTTGTTAATGTCCGGTTGTAGATAACTTGAACCTTAATTAATTAAAATGAATCAACTAAGTGTGTTACCGTGATGGCCTCTTCTCGGCGGGGTCCGGGAAGTGGACACGGTGTTGGAGTAATGTTTGCGCAGGTTGCCCTCTAGGTTCTCGCTCGTGCTTTGCCCCCTCTTCTCGCTCTCTTTTGCGAATAATTTAGCCACCATACTTGCTAGTCGCTTGCTGCAGCTCCACTCATATTTTACCTTGCCCTTCCTATAATCTTAAATAGTCTTGATCGCGAGGGTGCGAGATTGCTGAGTCCCTGTGGCTCACAGATTACTATTACACCAGATGCAGGTCCAGGTGATTCCGCTCCAGGTGACGAGTACGAGCTCAAGTGGGAGTTTGACGAGGACTCTCAGCGTTACTACATGTCTTTTCCTGATGATCAGTAGTGGTGCCCAGTAGGGGGTGATTGGGACCGTGTCGCATGTTGGGTTCTCTTCTATTTTGGCACCGTAGTCGGGCCATGAGTGTTTTGGATGATGTAATGTTATTTATGTTCTTGATTGACGTGGCGAGTGTAAGCCAACTATTTTATCTCCCATTTTATTATTATTACATGGGATGTTGTGAAGATTGCCTAACTTGCGACATACGCCTTCAATGCGATTATGTCTCTAAGTCGTGCCTCGACACGTGGGAGCTATAGTCGCATCGAGGGCGTGACAAGTTGGTATCAGAGCCTTCCCCGACCTTAGGAGACCCATTGCTTGATCGTTTTTAGCGGCCGAGTTGTGTCTAGAAAAATGTTTTGAGTCATTTAGGAATTATATATCGGAGAGCTTAGGAATTCTTTTTACTTCCCAGTCTCCTCATCGCTCTGGTAAGGCATCCTGACGTAGAGTTTTGACTCTTCTCTTCTCAAATTTCACTAAATTTTTTTTAGGATCACGCGAGTATCTTGGAATCGTTCCGATGGCTTATGATGAGAATACTGTCTTGGTGCCTCCTGTCAGGGGTTTAGTGGAAGTGTCCCGGGGAGTTGAGCTCTGAGGTGTTGTCATCATAATTTTATCGTTGCAATTCTGGAATACTTGAGATATGTTCGCCGACATAGAAAATCTCTTTTATGGAGTTTGTTGGTGAGATAACCTCGACGCCACCCAGTACTGGGGCGGGAGTTCGGGAGTATCGCCATAACTTGTATAACGGATGCTTTTCGAAGGTTGAGGTAGATGGTTTCCGAAGGTTTCTTGGTTATGTGTTAAAGGATGGATACAGCTGGATGTAGGATTTGCTAGTTTGGGTGAGATATTATGCTTCCCCTGTATCCCCAACACCTGATTGCATAACCGGAAAGTTTCGGGAGTTTCATAGGTGGGAATTCTAGTAGCTTTAGTTTTTTCTTCCATGGATATTGGTTTGAGATTGGGATTTCTTACCGATTATTCGTTCTTGATCTGTACCTTGTTGATTATTTCTCTCCCTTAATTCTACGTGGCTTCTCAATTTATGGATATGTGACCATTTCAAGAGGAATGCATTCGTTCATTTTGTTCGGATGTGAAGACTATATGTTGCAATTTTCATTCTGTTGGATTCAGCTTCAATATTTATCTATCAATGTGCTAATGGTGGTCAACCTCTTCAGGATGGCTCCTCCAACACGCACGACTCCGAATCCTGATCCGCCACCGCCTCCACCTCCTCCAGAGGCATGGCAAGCTGTGATGACCGCAACTAATGCAAACACTCAGCTGATCATGCAAATTCTTCAAGAGCGCAATCAAGGTAGTCAAGGGAATCAAGGCAACAATCAGAGTCACTTTGCTACACTCAACCAGTTCCTTGCTAACGGGCCAAAGACTTTCAACAATTGTGTTGAGGCAACCGATGCTGACGATTGGCTTGTGGATCTGTGTAAGCATTTCGAGTGCAGTAATGTCATGCCTGAGGACTTTGTCAAGTTCGCTTCCTTCCAACTCAAAGATCAAGCTGCAGAATGGTTCCAGTAGTACAAGGACTCCAGAGGTGGACGTGTTATCACTTGGGATGATTTCCTTCAAGATTTCCGAGCTCATCATATTCCGCAGAGCGTGGTTGAAAGCAAGTGTGAGGAACTCCGCAATCTGAAGCAAGGCTCTTTGTCTGTCTATGACTACAACAAGTTGTTCCAGAAGCTTGCCCGCTTTGCCAAGCAGGACGTGCCTGATGAGAAGAGCATGATATACCAGTTCAGGGGTGGTCTCAGAGAAGATATTCAGCTCGCTCTTGTTCTCTTCGAGCCCTTGAGATACGATGAGTTCTACAACATGGCACTGAAGCAAGAGGCTGCTCAGTTGAGGTGTGATGCTTCCAGGAAGCGAGTCAGAGATGTTACTCCTTCTTCCTCTACTCAAGTGGCCAAGCAGCAGAAGTTTTGGCTTCCTCCTCCTCCGTTCCGTCAGCCGTTTCAGCAGAAGAGTAAAGGTGGCAGTGGTTCTTCCCACCCACCCAACCCTGGCTTTCAGAAGAAGACTTCGTCTCAAGCTCCAAGATCAAGTGCTCCGTATCACCGTCCGCTTTCAGAGGTCACGTGCAACAAGTGCCAATAGAAGGGTCACTATGCCAACAAGTGTCTCAACCAGAGGCGTCTTCCTCCTCCTCCTCCTGTCAGATCGGCAAGTACAACTGTGGTCAAGCATAACCCCAAGTCCGCCAAGGTCAATTTGATGAATGCAGCTTAGGAAGAGGACTCGTCAGATATGATCATGGGTAACCTTCCTGTTAATGATATTCCTGCTAAAGTTCTTTTTGCCACGGGTGCATCGCATTGTTTCATCTCGAGGCCATTTGTTTCTAAGCATGAGTTGCCTTTGCAAGATTTGCCTACACAGTTATCTGTGGTTTCTCCAGGTAAATTTATGAATGCAAGCGCTATTGCCCCAGATGTTTCTATCACATTGGGCGATTACAAGTTTCTCTCTTCTCTGGTGGTTCTTGGTAACTCGGATATTGATCTTATTCTCGGAATGGATTGGCTTTCTAAGCACAAGGCTCAGCTTGATTGTGCAGCCAGGCAGATTCAATTGACTCATTCGTCTGAGGATGTAATTGTTTTTGCCGCTCGTGATGATACTATCCGCCTGTTTTCTCTCAATGAGAAGGGTGAATTGGATGCCATCTCTCAAATTCCAGTCGTTTGCGAATATCAAGACGTCTTTCCAGAAGAGCTCCCAGGAATGCCTCCGCACCGGCCAGTTGAATTCGTTATTGAACTTGAGCCTGGCACGGAACCTGTGTGCAAGCGTCCTTACAAGCTCGGACCTGAAGAGTTGAAGGAGCTGAAGAAGCAACTCGATGAGCAAGAAAGAATGGGTCTCATCCGACCTAGTTCCTCTCCATGGGGTTGTGGTGTTCTTTTTGTGAAGAAGAAGGATGGAACGGACCGACTTTGTGTTGATTACCGTCCAGTGAACAAGAAGACCATCAAGAACAAATACCCACTTCCCAACATCAATGAGCTGTTCGAACAACTCAAAGGTGCCCAAGTATTCTCCAAGCTTGATCTCCGTATGGGTTATCACCAGATTCGCATTCGTGAAGAAGATATTCCCAAGACAGCATTCAGAACAAGCTTTGGTTCATATGAATACACTGTCATGTCTTTTGGCCTCGCCAACGCTCCTCCGACGTTCTCTCGCATGGTGAACTTCATCTTCAATGCCTACACCAATGACTTTGTTTTGGTCTATCTCGACGACATCCTGGTTTTCTCCAAGAACAAGGAAGATCATGCCAAGCATTTGCGTTTGGTTCTTGATAAGCTCAGAGAACATCAGTTCTACGCCAAGTTCTCTAAGTGTGAATTTTGGCTCGATGAGGTTCTTTATCTCGGTCATATCATCTCTGCCAAGGGCATTGTCGTGAATCCTGAGAAGGTGTCTGCAATTGTGAATTGGGAACCTCCTCAGAACGTGAAACAACTCTGCAGTTTTCTCGGTCTCGCAAGCTATTGCCGAAGATTCGTTGAAAACTTTTCTAAGATCGCGAAGCCTCTCTCAAATCTTCTTCAGAAGCACGTCAAGTATGTTTGGTCTCCGGAGTGTGATATTGCTTTCAAAACTTTGAAAGAGAAATTGATCACTGCTCCAGTTCTGACTCCACCTGATGAATCTAAGCCGTACGAGGTCTTTTGTGATGCCTCTCTCCAAGGTCTTGGCGCAGTATTGATGCAAGAAAAGAAAGTTGTTGCTTATACATCTCGCCAGTTGAAGCCTAATGAGAAGAACTACCCCACTCATGATCTCGAGTTGGCGGCAGTTGTGCATGCTCTGTTGACTTGGAGACATCTTCTATTGGGAAGAAAAGTGGACATTTTCACTGATCACAAGAGTCTCAAGTACATCTTCACTCAGCCTAATCTCAACCTCAGGCAAACTCGATGGGTCGAAATGATTCAAGAGTATAATCCGAGTATCGAGTATACTCCAGGCAAGGCAAATGTGATTGCTGACGCTTTGAGCAGGAAGGCTTAATGCAACAGTCTGATTCTCAAGCCTTGTCAACCCGAGCTTTGTGAAGCTTTCCGCAAACTGAATCTGCAAGTTGTTCCTCAAGGTTTCCTCGCCAACCTTCAAGTCTCTCCTACCTTAGAAGACCAGATTCGCCAAGCCCAGCTTCTTGATGCTATGGTGAAAAAGGTGAAGATTGGGATTGCCAAGAGTCAGTCCAAGTACAAGTGCTACCGCCTTGATGACAAGGACACTCTCTTCTTCGAGGATCGTATTGTTGTGCCCAAAGGTGAACTTCGTAAAGTGATCATGAACGAGGCTCACAATTCTCTCCTCTCCATCCACCCTGGGAGCACGAAGATGTATCAGGACCTCAAGAAAGCTTATTGGTGGACTCGAATGAAGCGCGAGATCGCTCAATTCGTGAATGAATGTGATGTCTGTAGAAGAGTGATGGCAGAACACCAAAGGCCAGCTGGTCTCCTCCAACCTCTTGCCATTCAAGAATGGAAGTTTGACCACATGGAGATGGACTTCGTAACTGGGTTTCCTAAGTCCAAGCGTGGCAATGATGCTATATTTGTTGTCATCGATAAACTCACCAAAGTGGCTCACTTTCTGCCTATCAAAGAGTCGATCACTGCAGCTCAATTGGCGGAAATCTATAGCTCTCGTATTGTCTCTCTGCACGGTATCCCTCAAGTGATATCTTCAGACCGTGGCAGCATCTTTACCTCCAAGTTTTGGGATTCTTTTCAGAAGGCCATGGGCACCAACATCCGCTTCAGCACAGCTTTCCATCCTCAAACAAGCGGTCAAGTCGAGCGTGTCAACCAGATTCTTGAAGATATGCTCAGGGCTTGTGTGATCTCCTTCGGCATGAAGTGGGAGGATTGTCTTCCTTATGCTGAATTCTCCTACAACAATAGTTTTCAAGCAAGTTCGGGCAAGGCCCCATTTGAAATTCTGTATGGCAGGAAGTGTCGTACCCCTCTCAACTGGTCTGAAACCGGTGAACGTCAGCTTTTGGGTAATGACTTAATCACAGAAGCAGAAGAAATATGCAAAGCCATTCGTGATAACCTCAAAGCAGCCCAATCCCGCCAGAAGAGCTACTACGATAGTAAGCACCGTGATTTGGCTTTCGAGATCGGAGATCATGTTTACCTCCGTGTCTCTCCTATGAAAGGTACTCGTCACTTCGGTATCAAAGGGAAGCTTGCCCCTAGATACGTGGGACCTTTCAAGATTGTCAGCAAGAGAGGCGACCTCGCCTATCAACTCGAGCTTCCTTCAAACTTTGCAAATGTTCATGATGTGTTCCATGTCTCTCAGCTTCGGAAGTGCTTCAAGACTCCTGACCGCACCGTCAACTTCGAGGACATTGAGCTCCAAGAAGATCTCTCTTATCGTGAGCACCCAGTTGCTATTCTTGAAGAGACTGAACACAAGACTCGCAACAAGTCAATCAAATTTCTCAAAGTCAAGTGGTCACACCATTCCGACCGTGAAGCTACCTGGGAACGCGAGGATCACCTCCGTTCTGAGTACCCAGAGTTCTTTCAGTCCTAGATCTTGGGACGAGATCCTTTCGTAGTGGTGGAGTGTTGTAACACCCCGGATGTAACTTTCCCTATTTGTACTCCACCTCTTGCCGTTTCCGGCGTTAAGTTATATTTATTTCTCGGGTTCGGGTCTTTGTCTCTGTGTGTTGTTTTCAGTGTCATGCATCTCATATCATGTCATCATGTGCATTGCATTGCATACGTGTTCGTCTCATGCATTCAAGCATTTTCCCCGTTGTCCGTTTTGCATTCCGGCGCTTCGTTCTCCTCCGGTGGTCATTTCTAGCTTTCTTTTGTGTGTGGGGATTAAACATTTCCGGATTGGACCGAGACTTTCCAAGCAGCCTTGGTTTACTACCGGTAGACCGCCTGTCAAGTTTCGTATCATTTGGACTTCGTTTGATACTCCAACGGTTAACCGAGGGACCGAAAAGGCCTCATGTGTGTTGCAGCCCAACACCCCTTCATTTTGGCCCAAAACACACCAAACTCTGCTCCATGTCCTAGAGCGTTCGATCACGATCGCGTGGCCGAAAACCGCACCTCATTTGGACTCTCCTAGCTCCCTCTATGCCTATAAATAGGACCCCCGTTTTCGGATCTCCTCCTACCTCCGAAACCCTAAAATTCATCTCCGCGCGGCCGGACGTGTCCACTCCGCCGCCGGACGTATCCAACCCCGCCGCCACATCGCTCCGACCAATCAGAGCGCGCCACCTCAGCCCCGCCGCCGCGCCTGGCCAACCGCACGCCGCCACCTTAACCGCGCCGCCGTTTCTCTCTCTCCGCGGCCCGCCCGGGCCCAGATCTGGCCCGCGGAGCCCGGGCGCCGTGGCCAGTCGCCCGGCTCTCCTCCCGCCCGAGCCGCGGCGCCCTCCCCGCCGATCTGCCGCGCCGCCCGACCGGCCTCGCTGCCCGCCGCCGCCTACCGCTGC
>NC_041382.1:385523012-385567753 GCF_002162155.2 Triticum dicoccoides | reverse complement strand
CCGTCGCCGGCCGAGCCGCCCGCCGTCACCGGACCGCATCGCCGCCGCCGCCGGCGACCTCCCTCCGGCCGCCGTCGTCCTCTCCGGTGAGGTCCGGTGGATCGGGACGAGATCCATCGGGATCTCATCCAAACGCCCTCGCCTCGCCCGGATCTCCTCGTCCCGGGTTCTCTCCGTCCCGGTTTGACTTTTCCAGAGAGGTTTTTTTGTCTAAGTCCTAGAAATTCCAGTCCATATGCACGTGTTTGCGGCTCCGTAACTTTGCATCCGTAGCTCCGATTCATGCATGTAGCATATCAAAATGTTCATCTCAGAGAGTACATCATTTCATTCCATTGCATCATTTCATTTGAGTTCATCTTGATGCCCGAAATGCTGTTAGAAGGAGGCTTCGTGAGTTAATTGTCAGATCTGCTAGTTCATCTTAGACTTTTGTCATTTTTGCCATGATTAATGTGTGCATGCTATGCCTGTGAGTCCTTCATATGTTTTGTTAAGCATTTTGTGGTCTTTCCAGAGGTGCAACCCATGCATTTTTAGGATGTGTGTGGTGACTTGTGCAAGCTTGCAAAGTGAGGCACCCGGTAAAACCTGTTTTCAGGGACTTAGTAGTTTTCACTAAGTCTGGGATTATTTAGTTCATGATGCCATATGTTCAGCTTGTTTCCTAGTGATCCGTGTCTCTTTTGAGGATGATCGGTAAAGGAGTTTTGTTAATCATGATATGCTCTATCCATCCATGTCTTTGTTTGCAACTATGGAGCACCCTAGCTTGAGTCAATCGAGCTCTACTTTTGCTTCGTTGTGAATCTGGGCAGATCGTCAACTTGTTTGCGTTTTTGCCGATGCTATTGTAGTTGATCCGTGCATGCTATGCCTGTTCTTGCCTTGTATAGCTTGTATTTTGTGCCTTCTTAATGGATATATGTTTGCCTTGCCATGACTTGCACCGTAGTGAGTGCATCGAGCTCGTTTACATGCCTTCGTGAGTTATATTTCAGCATGTCTCAGTTTTCACCAAGTCTGAAAACTGATTGTGTTTTAGCTATGTTCGTGGGCTTGTTAGTATATTTTGTGAACTCTTTTGGCCTCAGGTCACTTTGGGTCTTTTGTTAATCTTGTTGAGTAGCTCCATGCCGTGTTCTTACTTGTCTTAATCAGGTCATGTATCATGTTGTTTTACTGCTCCGAAGAGGGCTTCGTGATCTGAAATTTCAGACAAGTGTTAATTTCACCAAGTCTGAAATCTGTTTTGCATTTGCATTTTTGCCATGCTTGTTTGAACCTCCTAATGGATGATTTGGCCGTAGCTCAGTGCTAGGCTTTTGTTAAGCATCTTGTGTGCATCCCTGCCATGCATTTTGTTGTCATGTTTGGGTGCTGTAGCATGTTCATCTCATTGCATTTAGATGCCTACTTGCTGTAAATCGCAGACCGGTGTCAATTTTGAATCGCTTGCCATTTCCAACCCGTAACTCCGATTCCAATGATCTTTATATCGTTTTCAAGCGATTTCATCCCATCTTTCTAGTGGCACCCTTGGAATTCCAAGTTGAGGCCAGCTTCATGCATTTTCTGTCATATCTTGCATTTTGCATCCTGCATAGCATGTCGTCATTTCATCATATTGCTTGGTCTTGCACGTGGTTGATTGTATCCTTGTTGCTTGTTTGTCTTGTTGGGTAGAGCCGGGAGACGAGTTCGCTACCGAGGAGCCCGTTGAGTTCGCTTGTGAGGATCCAGTCAACTCTGACAACTGTGCAGGCAAGATGATCATACCCTCGAAATCACTACTATCTTTGCTATGCTAGTTTGCTCGCTCTTTGCTATGCCAATGCTACGATGCCTACCATTTGCTTGTGAACCTCCCAATTGCCATGTCAAACCTCTAACCCACCTTGCCCTAGCAAACCGTTGATTGGCTATGTTACCGCTTTGCTAAGCCCTTCTTATAAGGTTGCTAGTTGCAGGTGAAGAATGGAGGCCGTTCCTTGTTGGAACATTTATTTACTTGTTGGGATATCATTATATTGCCATGTTATCTTAATGCATCTATATACTTGGTAAAGGGTGGAAGGCTCGGCCTCTCGCCTAGTGTTTTGTTCCACTCTTGCCGCCCTAGTTTCCATCATATCGGTGTTATGTTCCCGGATTTTGCGTTCCTTACGCGGTTGGGTTATAATGGGAACCCCTTGATATTTCGCCTTGATTAAAGCTTTTCCAGCAATGCCCAACATTGGTTTTTACCATTCGCCACCTAGCCCCTTTTCTTTCCCTTGGGTTCTGTAGACTCAAGGGTCATCTTATTTTAACCCCCCGGGCCAGTGCTCCTCTGAGTGTTGGTCCCACCGAGCGATGTCCGTGGCTACCAGGGGCAACTCTGGGCTGGCTTACCCGACGTCTGGCTCATCTGAGTGTGCCCTGAGAAAGAGATATGTGCAGCTCCTATCGGGATTTGTCGGCACATTCGGGCGGTGTTGCTGGTCTTGTTTTAACCTGTCGAAGTGTCTTGAGTTACCGAGATACCGAGTCTGATCGGAACGTCTTGGGAGGAGGTCAATTCCTTCGTTGACCGTGAGAGCTTGTCATGGGCTAAGTTGGGACTCCCCTGCAGGGATTGAACTTTCGAAAGCCGTGCCCGCAGTTATGTGCAGATGGGAATTTGTTAATATCCGGTTGTAGATAACTTGAACCTTAATTAATTAAAATGAATCAACTGAGTGTGTTACCGTGATGGCCTCTTCTCGGCGGGGTCCGGGAAGTGGACACGGTGTTGGAGTAATGTTTGTGCAGGTTGCCCTCTAGCTTCTCGCTCGTGCTTTGCCCCCTCTTCTCGCTCTCTTTTGCGAATAAGTTAGCCACCATGCTTGGTAGTCGCTTGCTGCAGCTCCACTCATATTTTACCTTGCCCTTCCTATAAGCATAAATAGTCTTGATCGTGAGGGTGCGAGATTGCTGAGTCCCTGTGGCTCACAGATTACTATTACACCAGATGCAGGTCCAGGTGATTCCGCTCCAGGTGACGAGTACGAGCTCAAGTGGGAGTTTGACGAGGACTCTCAGCGTTACTACATGTCTTTTCCTGATGATCAGTAGTGGTGCCCAGTAGGGGGTGATTGGGACCGTGTCGCATGTTGGGTTCTCTTCTATTTGGGCACCGTAGTCGGGCCATGAGTGTTTTGGATGATGTAATGTTATTTATGTTCTTGATTGACGTGGCGAGTGTAAGCCAACTATTTTATCTCCCCTTTTATTATTATTACATGGGATGTTGTGAAGATTGCCTAACTTGCGACATACGCCTTCAATGCGATTATGTCTCTAAGTCGTGCCTCGACACGTGGGAGCTATAGTCGCATCGAGGGCGTGACACCGTCCCTCTCCTCCCCTCCTTTATATACGGAGGAGAGGGGCACCCCATAGACACAACAATTGATCTCTTGGATCTTTTAGCCGTGTGCGGTGCCCCTCTCCACCATAGTCCACCTCGATAATATCATAGCGATGCTTAGGCGAAGCCCTGCGACGATAGAACATCAACATCGTCACCACGCTGTCATGCTGACGGAGCTCTCCCTCAAAGCTCTACTGGATCGGAGTTCGAGGGACGTCATCGAGTTGAACATGTGCAGAACTCGGAGGTGTCGTGCGTTCGGTACGTAATCGGTCGGATCGTGAAGACGTACAACTACATCAACCGCATTGTGCTAACGCTTTTGCTTTCGGTCTACAAGGGTACGTGGACACACTCTCCCCTCTCGTTGCTATGCATCACCATGATCTTGCGTGTGCGTAGGAAAATTTTGAAATTACTACGTTCCCAACAGATATCTAGGCATGATCATGAACATAGGCATCACGTTCGTGTCAAGTAGACTGAAACGATTCTGCATCTACTAATGTTACTCCCCACATCGACCGCTATCCAGCATGCATCTAGGGTATTAAGTTCATAGGAACAGAGTAACGCATTAGGCAAGATGACATGATGTAGTGGGATAAACTCAAGCAATATGATATAAACCCCATCTTTTTATCCTAGAAGGCAATAATACAATACATGCCTTGCTGCCCCTGCTGTCACTAGAAAAGGACACCGCAAAATTGAACCCAAAGCTAAGCACTTCCCCCATTGCAAGAAAGATCAATCTAGTAGGCCAAACCAAACTGATAATTCGAAGAGACTTGAAAAGATATCAAATCATGCATATAAGAATTCAAAGAAGAATCAAATAGTGTTCATAGATAATATTAATCATAAACCCACAATTCATTTGATCTCGGCAAACACATCCCAAAAAGAATTACATAGAATCGATCTCCATGAACATCGAGGAGAACTTTGTATTGAGATCCAAAGAGAGAGAAGAAGCCGTCTAGCTAATAACTATGTACCCGAAGGTCTGTGGTAAACTACTCACACATCATAAGAGAGGCTGTGGTGTTGATGTAGAAGCCCTCCGTGATCGAATCCCCCTCCAGCAGATTGCCGGAAAAGGTCCCCAGATGGGATCTCACGGGTATAGAAGGTTGCGGCAGTGGAAAAGTGGTTTCGTGGCTCCCTTGGATGTTTTCAGGGTATAAGAGTATATATAGGCGAAGGAAGTAGGTCGGTGGAGCTACAATGGGCCCACGAGGGTGGGGGGCACGCCTGGCCCCCCTAGGCACGACGCCCTACCTCATGGCCACCTCATTGATTACTTGACCTCCACTCCAAGTCTCCTGGATTGCGTTTGTTCCAAAAAGATCCTCGCGAAGGTTTCATTCCATATCGATTCCGTTTGATATTCCTTTTCCGCGAAACACTAAAATAGGCAAAAAAAACAACAATTGGCACTGGGCCTCCGGTTAATAGGTTAGTCCCAAAAATAATATAAAAGTGCATATTAAAGCCCATTAAACATCCAAAACAGATAATATAATAGCATGGAACAATAAAAAATTATAGATATGTTGGAGACGTATCAAGCGGTCAAAATTATCCTTAGTGGAACAAGGATATGTTTCTCGGTTATGGAGGTGACAAAAAGTTCGTCATAAAGGGTTACGTTGATGCAAGCTTTGACACTGATCCAGATGACTCTAAGTCTTAATCTGGATACATATTGAAAGTGGGAACAATCAGCTATAGTAGCTCCGTGCAGAGCATTGTAGACATAGAAATTTACAAAATACATATGGATCTGAATGTGGCAGACCCGTTGACTAAACTTCTCTCACAAGCAAAACATGATCACACCTTAGTACTCTTTGGGTGTTAATCACATGGTGATGTGAACTAGATTATTGACTCCAGTAAACCCTTTGGGTATTGGTCACTTGGCGACGTGAACTATTGGTGTTAAATCACATGGCGATGTGAACTAGATTATTGACTCTAGTGCAAGTGGGAGACCGAAGGAAATATGCCCTAGAGGCAATAATAAAGGTGTTATTTATATTTCCTTATATCATGATAAATGTTCATTATTCATGCTAGAATTGTATTAACCAAAAACTTAGTACATGTGTGAATACATAGACAAATGGAGTGTCCCTAGTATGCCTCTACTTGACTAGCTCGTTAATCAAAGATGGTTAAGTTTCCTGACCATAGACATGTGTTGTCATTTGATGAATGGGATCACATCATGAGAGAATGATGTGATGGACAAGACCCATCCGTTAGCTTAGCATTATGATCGTTTAGTTTTATTGCTATGGCTTTCTTCATGACTTATACATATTCCTCTGACTATGAGATTATGCAACTCCCGAATACCGGAGGAACACCTTGTGTGCTGTCAAATGTCACAACGTAACTGGGTGATTATAAATATGCTCTACAGGTGTCTCCAAAGGTGTTTGTTGAGTTGACATAGATTGAGATTAGGATTTGTCACTCCGTGTATCGGAGAGATATCTCTGGGACCTCTCGATAATGCACATCACTATAAGACTTGCAAGCAATGTAACTCATGAGTTAGTTGTGGGATGATGCATTACAGAACGAGTAAAGAGACTTACAAGATTGAACTAGGTATGAGGATACCGACGTTTGAATCTCGTGCAAGTAACATACTGATGACAAAGGGAATGACGTATGTTGTTATGAGGTTTGACCGATAAAGATCTTCGTAGAATATGTAGGAGCCAATATGAGCATCCAGGTTCTGCTATTGGTTATTGACCGGAGATGTGTCTCGGTCATGTCTACATAGTTCTCGAAGCCGTTGGGTCCGCACGCTTAACGTTCGATGTTTTGAAATGTATTATGAGTTATGTGGTTTGATGACCAAAGTTTGTTTGGAGTCCCAGATGAGATCACGGACATGACGAGGAGTCTCGAAATGGTCGATAGGTAAAGATTAATATATTGGAAGGTTATATTCGGACATCGGAATGGTTCCAAGCGATCCAGGTATTTTTTCTGGAGTATCGAGGGGTTACCGGAACCCCCGGGGAAGTTAATGGGCCTTAGTGGGCTTTAGTAGAGAGCGGGAAGAAGGGCCACGAGGTGGTGCACGCCTCCTTCCTGCCCAAACTGAATTAGACAAGGGGTGGGGGCGCGACCCCCTCTTCCTTCTCCTTCTCCCCTCCATCCTTTCCCTCCGGTGGAAGAAAGGAAAGGGGGGGGGGGGTGGAGAGAATCCTACTTGGACTAGGAGTTCAAGTAGGACTCCCCCCATGCCGCTCACCTCCTGGTCGGCCTCCTCTCTCACTCCCTCCTTTATATACGTGGCCAGGGGGCACCCCAATAGGACAACAAACAATCTCTTAGCTGTGTGCGGTGCCCCCCTCCATAGTTCAACACCTTGATCATATCATCGTAATGCTTAGGTGAAGCCCTGCGCCGGTAACTTCATCATCACCGTTGCCACGCTGTCGTGCTGACAGAACTCTCCCTCCTCCTCAACTGGATCAAGAGCTCGAGGGATGTCATCGTGCTGAACGTGTGCTGAACGCGGAGGTGCCGTATGTTCTGTACTTGGATCGGTTGGATCGTGAAGACGTTCGACTACATCGACCGCATTACTAAACGCTTCCGCTTTCAGTCTACGAGGGTACGTGGACACACTCTCCCCTCTTGTTGCTATGCATCTCCTAGTTAGATCTTGTGTGATCGTACGAATTTTTTTGAAATTGTATGCCACGTTCCCCAACATATATTCCAACTTCGAGATGCTTGCACTAGTCCATAGATGGATCACTGGAGCTTGCACACTTTGTTAGCACCTTTAGGATCGACAAAACCTTCTGGTTGCATCATATACAACTCTTCTTTAAGAAATCCATTAAGGAATTCAATTTTGCTATCCATTTGCTAGATTTCATAATCATAAAATGCGCCAATTGCTAACATGATTCAGATAGACTTAAGCATCGCTACGGGTGAGAAAGTCTCATCATAGTCAACTCCTTGAACTTGTTGAAAAACTTCCGCGACAAGTCAAGCTTTGTAGATAGTAACATTACCATCATCGTCAGTCTTCTTCTTGAAGATTCATTTATTCTCTATGGCTCGCCGATCATCGGGCAAGTCAACCAAAGTCCACCACTTTGTTCTCATACATGGATCCTATCTCAAATTTCATGGCTTCAAGCCATTTATCGGAATCTGGGCTCATCATAGCTTCTTCATAGTTTGTTGGTTCGTCATGGTCTAGTAACTTGACTTCCAGAATAGGGTTACCGTACCACTCTGGTGCGGAACGTGCTCTATTCGACCTACGAGGTCTTGTAGTAACTTGATCTGAAGTTTCATGATCATCATCATTAGCTTCCTCTCTAGTTGGTGTAGGCATCACGGGAACGGATTTCTCTGATGGTCTACTTTCCAATCCGAGAGAAGGTAAGTTACCTCATCAAGTTCTACTTACCTCCCACTCACTTCTTTCGAGAGACACTCCTTCTCTAGAAAGGATCCATTCTTAGAAACAAAGATTTTGCCTTCGGATCTGTTGTAGAATGTGTACCCAAGAGTTTCTTTTGGGTATCCTATGAAGACACACTTCTCTGATTTGGGTTCGAGCTTATCAGGCTAAAGCTTTTTCACATAAGCATTGCAACCCCAAACTTTAAGAAACGACAGCTTAGGTTTCTTGCCAAACCACAGTTCATAAGGTGTCGTCTCAATGGATTTAGACGGTGCCCAATTTATCGTGAATGCAGCTGTCTCTAATGCACAACCCCAAAATGATAGTGGTAAATCGGTAAGAGACATCATAGATCGCACCATATCTAATGAAGTATGGTTATGATGTTCGAACACTACATTACGTTGTGGTGTTCCAGGTGGTGTGAGTTGTGAAACTATTCCACATTGTTTTAAATGAAGGCCAAACTCGTAACACAAATATTCGCCTCCGCAATCAGATCGTATAAACTTTATTTTCTTGTTACAATGATTCTCCACTTCACTCTAAAATTCTTTGAAGTTTTCAAATGTTTCAGACTTGTGTTGCATCAAGTAGATATACCCATATCTGCTCAAATCATCTGTGAAGGTCAGAAAATAATGATACCCACCGCGAGCCTCAACACTCATCGGACCGCATACATCGGTATGTATTATTCCCAATAATTCATTAGCTCGCTCCATTGTTCCGAAGAACGGAGTTATAGTCATCTTGCCCATGAGGCATGGTTCGCAAGTATCCAATGATTCATAATCAAGTGATTCCAAAAGCCCATCCGTATGGAGTTTCTTCATGTGCTTTATACCAATATGACCTAAACGGAAGTGCCACAAATATGTTGCACTATCATTATCAACTTTGCATCTTTTGGCATCAATATTATGAGTATGTGTATCACCACAATCGAGATTCAACAGAAATAGCCCACTCTTCAAGGGTGCATGACCATAAAAGATATTACTCATATAAATAGAACAACCATTATTCTCTGATTTAAATGAATAACCGTCTCGCACTAAACAAGATCCAGATATATTGTTCATGCTCAGCACTGGCACCAAATAACAATTATTCAGGTCTAAAACTAATCCCGAAGGTAGATGTATAGGTAGCGTGCCGACAGCGATCACATCGACCTTGGAACCATTCCCGACGCGCATCCTCACCTCGTCCTTAGCCAATCTTGTTTAATCTGTAGCCCCTGTTTCGAGTTACAAATATGAGCAACGGAACCAGTATCAAGTACCCAGGCGTTACTACGAGCATTAGTAAGGTACACATCAATAACATGTATATCAAATATACCTTTGTTCACTTTGCCATCCTTCTTATCCGCCAAATACTTGGGGCAGTTCCGCTTCTTGTGACCAGTCCCTTTGCAGCAGAAGCACTCAGTTCCAGGCATGGATCCAGCTTTGAGCTCCTTCCCCGGAGTGGCAACTTGCTTGCCATTATTCTTGAAGTTCCCCTTCTTTCCCTTGCCATTTTTCTTGAAACTAGTGGTCTTCTTAACCATCAACACTTGATGCTCCTTCTTGATTTTTACCTCCGCAACTTTGAGCATAGCGAAGAGCTCGGGAATTGTCTTATCCATCCCTTGCATATTTAGTTCATCACGAAGCCTTTGTATCTTGGTGGCAGTGATTGAAGAACTATGTCAATAACACTATCATACGGAAGATTAACTCCCAGCTGAGTCAAGTTGTTATGATGACATTTTGAGTATGTGTTCACTAACATAACTGTTATCCTCCATCTTGCAGCTACAGAACTTGTTGGAGACTTCATATCTCTCAACTCGGGCATTTGCTTGAAATATTAACTTCAACTCCTGGAACATCTCATATGGTTCACGACGTTCAAAACGTCTTTGAAGTCCCGATTCTAAGCCGTAAAGCATGGCACACTGAACTATCGAGTATTCATCAGATCGAGCTTGCCAGATGTTCATAACATCAACATTTGCTCCTGTAGCAGGCCTTTCACCTAGCGGTGCATCAAGGACATAATTTTTCTATGCAGCAATGAGGATAATCCTCAAGTTACGGACCCAGTCCGTGTAGTTGCTACCATCATCTTTCAACTTAGCTTTCTCTAGGAATACATTAAAATTCAAGGGAACGGTAGCACGGGCCGTTGATCTACAACATAGATATGCAAAAACTATCAGGACTAAGTTCATGATAAATTAAGTTCAATTAATCATATTACAAAAGAACTCCCACTTAGATAGACATCCCCGAAGTCATCTAAATGATACGTGATCCAAATAAACTAAACCATGTCCAATCATCACGTGAGATGGAGTAGTCATTAATGGTGAACATCTCTATGTTGATCATATCTACTATATGATTCACGTTTCACCTTTCGGTCTCCAGTGTTCCGAGGCCATGTCTGTACATGCCAGGATCGTCAAGTTTAACCCGAGTATTCCGCATGTGCAAAACTGTCTTGCACCCGTTGTATGTGAACGTAGAGTCTATCACACCCGATCATCACGTGGTGTCTCAACACGACGAACTTTCGCAATGGTGCATACTCGGGGAGAACACTTATACCTTGAAATTTTAGTGAGGGATCATCTTACAATGCCACCGTCGTACTAAGCAAAATAAGATGCATAAAAGATAAACATCACATGCAATCAAAATATGTGACATGATATGGCCATCATCATCTTGTGCTTTTGATCTCCATCTCCAAAGCATCGTCATGATCTCCATCGTCACCAGCTCGACACCTTGATCTCCATCGTAGCGTCGTGCTCGTCTCGCCAACTATTGCTTCTACAACTATCGCTAACATATAGTGATAAAGTAAAGCAATTACATGGCGTTTGCATTTCATACAATAAAGAGACAACCATAAGGGTCCTGCCGGTTGTTAGATGTCTTAAAAAACATGATCATCTCATACAATAACGTTTATCACATCATGTCTTGACCATATCACATCACAACAAGCCCTGCAAAAACAAGTTAGACGCCATCTACTTTGTTGTTGCAAGTTTTACGTGGCTGCTACGGGCTTCTAGCAAGAACCGTTCTTAACTACGCATCAAAACCACAATGGTGATTTATCAAGTTTGCTGTTTTGACCTTCAACAAGGATCGGACGCAGTCAAATTCGATTCAACTAAAGTTGGAGAAACAGACACTCGTCAGCCACCATTATGCAAAACCAGTTGCATGTTTGTCGGTGTAACCGGTCTCATGAACGTGGTCATGTAAGGTTGGTCTGGGCCGCTTCATCCAACAATACCGCTGAATCAAAATAAGACATTGGTGGTAAGCAGTATGGCAATCACCGCCCACAACTCTTTGTGTTCTACTCGTGCATATCATCTACGCATAGACCTGGCTTAGATGTCACTGTTGGGGAACGTAGCATGCAATTTCAAAAAATTTCCCATGCTCACACAAGATCTATCTAGGATATGCATAGCAACGAGAGGGGGAGAGTATGTCCATGTACCCTCGTAGACCAAAAGCGGAAGCGTTTGACAATGCAGTTGATGTAATCGAACTTCTTCTAGATCCGACCAATCAAGCAACAAACGTACGACACCTCTGAGTTCTGCACATGTTCAGATCAATGACGTCCCTCGTCCTCTTAATCCAGCAAAGGTGTCGAGGAATAAGATGAGTTCCGTCAGCATGATGGCGTGGTGACGGTGATGGTTAAGTGATCTGCGCAGGGCTTCACCTAAGCACTACGAAGATACGACCGGAGGCGTAATGTCAGGACCCCGATTCCAAGTCACATCGATCTAGCTGGTAACACCTCATATCACTTTGCGGCCTCATGCACGGTATTCCCACGGGTATCGCCTTACCATGGCCCGGTACCGTTTGCGCCTGTTGGCTCACGTATATGATAGTGTTGCTAGCATCCATATGACAGAGAACCTGGGCCGACATGGCTTGTCATGAACCCAAAGCGGCACTAACCCATGGAGACAGGCATACATGAATCAACTTCGAGCATGTAGGTCAGCAGCGTGTGAATCCGGGCTGTAGCACTGGGCTAACAGGACTCCGATAATCCGGTCTGTAGCAGGCTAGGCAGGACTTCGGATGTCACCGCATGACATTTCCCCGAAGGGACAGACACATGAACAAAGTGAAACACATGCCGGCCAGTCAAGTGTCCTGAGCAGTAGTGCTGGGCTAGCAGGACTCCGGTGAACTGGGCTGTAGCGGACTACTATGGCTCAAGGAAGCACTAGACTACATTTCCCCATAAGAGAGACTGCCAAGGATAAACAACTAGATTGTTGGATCCCACACATACCAAGCATTTCAATCATACACACAATATGCTCGATATGCGTAAATACAACATGGCATCACAACAAGACTCTACGACTCAAGTATTTATTCAATAGGCTCCGAGGAGCGAGATATTACAAACATGGGTCTCATGACCCAACAATCATAGTATACAAATCAACGCACATGCGGAAGCTTAACATGTCTGAGTACAGACATCTACAAATGAAAAAGGCTAAGAAGCCTGACTATCTACCAGATCCTGCTGAGGGCACAAGATCGTAGCTGAGGTATCAAGCTAAACGTCAAAGTCCACACGGAACTACTAGCGAGACTGACGTCTCTCTGCAAAACATAAAATAGGCAAACGTGAGTACAAATGTACCCAACAAGACTTACATCAGAACTATCTACATATGCATCGGTATCAATAAAGGGGGTGGTGGAGTTTAACTGCAGCAAGCCATCTTTGACTCAGTGGCTAACCTGAACTATGACTACAAGCAACTCTTTTGAGGTGGCGCACACGAGTCCACATATTCACCATATCAATACACCACTATGGATCCGCTCCCGTCTCCCTACAAGAACGCCATCCATAACACTCACGCTTATCTTGCAAGTTTTAGAGTATCCACTTGAAGTTATCTATGAACTGTATAGGCAACCAAGAAGTCCTTTATCGCGGACACGGCTATTCTAATAGATGATGTTAACCCTGCAGGGGTGTACTTCTTCACACACGCTCTCACCACTTACCGCCGTTTACACGACATGTACTCGGCAACCTTCAAGCGGAAACCCAACGAGGGTGTCAGCCATGACCTACCGAAACACTCAAGTCTCTAGTCCAGGTTTATCGCCTATCTAGGTTCCATACGCAGGGAGTCCAGCCAAGGTTTCCACATACGGCCCCGAATGGTGTGTACAGGGTTCCGAGACACCAAACTGGCGCCCGGCATGGCCGACCACGGTGTATCTACCGCATCATAGCCCACCCCTAGGGTCAGCGCTACGCACGGCCGCCAACACATATCCTATTAACACCAGAAACTAGTTGCAACTCCTGGACAGAGGACTAGAGTGGTTAAGAAGCCGAGAGGGTCCATTCGTTTCGGGCCCAATGCATGGTAGTAGCTGGTTCTTAAATCACATATACAGATCTCGGTGCTTAAGGACGGTTCCAATGAAACAACCCACCATGTACTCCTACATGGCCTATCATCGCTACCTTTACCAAATCATGTTCAACACACTTAGCTCACACACATTAGGACATGTTCATCACTGTTCCAATTCATCCCCGATGAATCATACCTGACACAACTCTAAGCATAGCAGGCATGAGAAACAAGCATGCATGAGTAGGTACATCAGGGCTCAAACAACTCCTACTCAAGCTAGTGGGTTTCATCTATTTACTGTGGCAATGACAGATCATGCAAAGGATAAAGGGGTTCAGCTACCGCAGCAAGTAACAAATGAATCGCTGTTGTCCTAATGTAGTAAAAGAGAGCAGGAGTGAGAGAGTAGGATTATATCGGAATGAACAAGGGGGTTTTGCTTGCCTGGCACTTCTGAAGATATCATTGGGTCTTCATCAGTGTCAACGATCACAGTGTCGGTATAACGTCTATCGAGAGGGTACAACCACCGGCAACAGAGAAGGAACACAATCAATGCAATGTACAACATGATGCATGATAATGACATGGCAATATGTTGTTGATTGAGCTAATGCAACTAGCAACACAATTAAATGAAGTTGGTTTGAACCCAAAGTTCAAATTCAAACTCCACATGTGGTTATTTAAATACCATTCATTTGATTTTTCCTAAACAGTGGCCTTAAGTTGTTCTAACATGCATGAAAATGGTACAGATGGATAGATTGGATTTTTCTAATAATTTTTCATATATAATTTATTTCATTTGGAGTTACGGTTGATTTTATATGATTTTTAGAAGTTTATAGCATTTTCTGAAATAAATAAACCATTTAGATTTACTTGAATTACAGAAAAGGTTTACTGCGTCAGTAGGTCAACAGGCGCCGTCCAGGTCAAACCTGACCAGTGGGACCCACTGGTCAGTGACTAACCTAACTAACCAAGTTAATTAACATTAATCTAATCCTAACTAGGTTAGTTAAGGGCCTGGGGCCACATGTCAGTGTCTAAACCAACTTTCAGGGTTAATTAGCACTAATCTAATCTAGCTAAAGATTAACAGAGATGGGCCCACACGTTAGTGACCCTGGGGGGGGGGTCAACCAAGGTCAACCCCAGGCTAGCGGGGTCAAATCCTCCGGCGACTCGACGTCGGCGAGGCTCGAGACGGCGGCGCGGCTCGGAAAACACCCACATGGCACGGACGAGGCCGTTCTTGGGCTCGCCGGAAATCTCTTGCAGGCGCGCATCGAGTGGTGGTGGAGGCCGAGCCTATGGTGGCCGAAGCCGACGACGGCGAGCTCCAAGGCAGCGGCCGGAGTTCGGCCGACGACGGATTCGGTGCTATGTTGTGCAAACAAGCGCAGCGTGGCGCTGGGAAGACTCTACGCGCGGTGGTGAGCATGTTGGGCGCATGCCTGGGACCAAATGGTCACCGGAGCGTCACCGGCGATGAGCGCAGGCGGCGACACGTGCGGGTGAACGTGGGGCAGCAGCTACGGCGTGCGAGAGAGGGAGCGGAGAAGGGGAGGATGATCAGAAGCTGACGTAGAACACGACGAGCGAGTCGGTGAGCTCGGGGAGGGGCCGGAGCGAGCGGGGCGGCAGAGGCGATCTCGGCGACCCGAGGAAGAAGAAGGCGTCGGGGGCGGCGCTTCGAGGCGTCCGGCGTCGCGTGAGTCGACGGAGAGGACGAAGTAGACGAGGCGGAGCTTTTGGGCATGTCGGAGAGGCGAGGGGAAGGCGGTGGCCGCGGTGGTGCACGTCGGCGGCGGCGGGCACGTTCGGGGAGAGAGTAGAGAAGGGGAAGGAAGCCGTGGGAGAGTGAGAGGCGACCAGAGGAAGGTCGGGGCGATGCACGTGGTGCTCGGGGTAGACTCAAGCAAGAAGGAGGTGGCCGGACGTGTGCTCGCGCGCGCCGGCCATGCACTCGTCCTCCTGGCAAGGGGGAAGATGACAGGGAGGAGCCCCTGGTGGGCTGGGCCGGCCAGCTACAGTGTTGGGCCGGGTGGTGGGAGCCAGGTAAGCTCTTCTCTCTCTGTCATTTCTAATTCTTTCTATTTTGCATTTTCTGTAATGTGTTTTGATTTAGTTTTAGACACTAAATCATTTTTGTTGCTTTTGATAATTCTTGTAGGGACTAGTTGGATTATTCCAAAGCCCTTCACCAAAGATCAGAATTATTGGACATATATTAATTAATTAATAAACATATATCCAATGCAAATAGTTATTGATTTATTTCAAAGGCCCAAAATAAATATCTCTGAGATTCCAAAAATATTGTTTTAAGTTTTACCTCTTGCCAATATTTTCAGAGACTAAGAGGAACATTTACTTGGACTTCTTTGAAAAGATTTTAATGTTGATTATTTTTGAAGTGATTTATGAGGGTTTCAACTAACCTCAATTCAACTTTCAGAATTTAGACATGATGCATGATGCTCACTCAGGTAATTAGCTACAAGCAAAATCTAGGGCTGTGACAACTCACCCCCACTAAACAAGAATCTCGTCCCGAGATTCAAGATGTGAGGTAAGAAGACAGAGGGAACACCAATAAAGAATCTTCACGATCCAATTGCCCTTCTCGAAGATGTTGATTCATTGCATCATGTTGATCTTGACATCCTCGCTTTTGAGATCTTCATCCACGAGATGACGACAGAAAGAAACTATACTAGGATCGATCTTCTCGAAGATCGAGCTATACAAGATCCACTCGCGGAATGAGATGTTGAAACATCTGGAGTTGAGACACAGAACACATCGAGAGGGATGGAAGAACAAACGGCAGGGTTTGATTTGGTGGGCAACAATTCCACACTTAGAAAGATGGTGGATGGTGTCAAGGTGGCGAGGAAATAATTGCCATGATTCCGTAATGGGGCACCTTGGAAAAAGTGACTCATTGAACTGTTCCCTTAAGTGGCAAAAAGAATTACTTTTGATCCATAGATCATTGAAACTCTCTATACCAGCCTAAGGCAATTCTCAATCGATCGTCTGGAAGAGTTCGAAGGAGTGGCATACTCAGACTCGGATGGATGATGTGGACTACCTTGTTGAAGACAACGCAAGGAATGATTTTTTCTTATCATCAGAAATGGATGGGACCCCTGGTAGGACCACTTTTGAAGATGATCCTTGACAGCAACTGCTGAGAAGGACAACCCATAGGAAATTGGCATGATGGGGTGCAAACTAGGAACAAAATGCAAATGTTGGGAATGTTTCTAGTAACTGGGGAGAAACCCAACATTAGAGAGAGATTCCACTGTTTGAAAGGTTTTGGCATAATCTAAGAAACTGAGAACGGATCCCAGTTAATGCCGACGATAAATCCTAGTGCTTGCGCGTGCTCTCAAGAACTTGAGCATTTCCGTATTCATCAAGGTTTTACCAATATCTGTGTCAAGGATCCTGGCAACACAACATGCTACCATGATGAATAATGGTGGAAGATGCAGATGCAAAGAAAGATAAAACTTTCTCAGATTTCACCTTAGCGAGGCCAAGGGATCAAAATCTGGATGATCGACCAAGAGACATTTAGCGCTCCGCTTCTAATGTTCTCCTTGATGTGCTAGCCTAACCCATTCATTGAAATGGTTTGGTATCTAGAACATCAAGTAGCAGGTCAGACTCCGGGAGCTCAGGAATCCATAAGGAATAACTACTGGAGTAAATCCTACGTAATCCTTATGGGGAGGGGGCCAACTTACTCAATCAAGATACTACAATAATAGGTGTTCTGGCTGGGTGTGTTGGCCACGACATCCACTTTACCGGGTTACAGAGATAACAATATTATAGCTCTTGGGAAACGTTCCAACCATCACATCTGCCTGAGATTCAAATCTGGTTGGTGTCAGGATATTCCAGACTCATCGAGTCTAGAAAGAAAATGAAAGTTTGCAACACAAATTGATGAGATGACATTGCGAGATTCTCAGGAAATGGACTATGGTAGTAAGCTCCAAAACATGAGCTGGTTCTGCTAAACACATGTGAACACGCTGTCCCAGACAAGCATGACCACATGGTGGTCTTACAATGAAACACTATTGAGTCCTGGTTGGGAACCATCATCAAGGATATCGAAGTCCTTGCATAAGTCATATGATTAGCTCTTATGGAGAACTTCTTCTCCCTGAACAAGTCAATCAGTGGCTTGGGGTGCTAGAGATACGTATGGAATGAAGATGATCAGTCTATCAGACCATAGAATACTTCGCACGTGCATGACTGACTTGGGATGATTCCAGAGGAGGTAAAACAAACTTTCTCCAATTCACGGCGGCAACTTGCATCAAATGCACATGAATTAGAGGAAGTCACTACTTTCATCCAAACATATACTTCATGAACGGGGTATGAAGAAAATGCTTATACAAGTTTCCAACACTAGTTGAATGTTCAACACAAATCATGGAGGAGACAAAATGCTGCTGATGGGCTCAACAGCAACTCATCGGAATTTCCATATCAATGGACTTCCACCATTATGTGAACACGGTGATAGCATTGGTCAGACCAAAAGATGTAATGGTGTATGCTCAAGGGATCAACCACGAGTAAGACAACATTACGAACATCATTGGTTCTGATTTGACTTGACGATAGCCCATACTCAAGTCAGAGTTTTCACAAGGCAATAGATCCCACAACTGATCACGAGGACCAGCCAATGGAGATATCATCTTTCTTCAACACACACACACACAGAAGATATCCCTTAGAGATGAACTAAGTTAAGCAAAGCTTCTACCTTCCAACTCTCCAAGTTGTTGTTTAGCTTAACCAACTAGCTCAGGGGTATCCAACACCGATTCTTGGAGAAAAAGGCGTGGCTACAAGAACCCAACTTGATCACGAACTCAACATAGTGGTCAGGTGACAACCTGGTAATACTTTTGAGAAGATATTCGGAAAATCACGAACCACCGATATGTTACTAAGCTCGAGAACAATCTTGCTTGTCAAAGCAAGACGATATGATCAAATAAGCAAGGGATTGAATAATCCTAACTCATTGATCGAAGAGTGCACCAGAAATAAGGACTAGGCAGCACAATCTATCTTAGAATGATGATTCCATAACCAACACGATAAGAATGAGAATATTGTCCATTTACTACCAAGCAACTAGTTGCTAGGAGTATTGATTTCACACATCACGGTTCACTTGTCGGTATTCCGGTTACAATAGCATGGGAATCGAGGGATGAACAATAATGGCAAGAAGTATCACTACATCAAGAATTCATAAGAGATGGTGCAATTCTCATGATATTCCTGACATCAAGAGGGCAATACTTCTGGGTAGAACAGAATCAAAAGCTGGATTGGCATTTTAACCTGCGGAATACAACTGCTTTGACCCAATCCTAAGTATGGATGAGGTACTAGAGTTTGTTTCTCCTAGTCATTCCAGAATAGAATGGCTTGACAGACCACAAGAATAAGAGGTATCGATGAGCATGAATGCAAGACATGCTCTTAACTATCAAGTGATAGACGGAGATCATGATACAACTAGAGAGAGGGACAACTCAAAGGAACATATTAACTTTCTGAGTTGTGGATGCATGGATTAGTATGTCTAGCAAGCTCAACATTTCTTCCGGATAACCCATGCAGAAAGGTAGAATTGGTAGATTCACAATGTAGAACGAAGAACTCATCAAGAGCACTCTGATTGTGATCTTTTGATCCAACAAACTTCTTCCATAAGTGGTTCATAGTATTTGGAAGAAGGAAATACCACGGACCTCGAGGACTAATGCAAAGGTTACTAATATCCTAAAGGAACTAGCAAACACTATCGACATGAGGTAAGTAGAGTGAGTCTCGTGTTCAAAACCCAGGAGTAGAATGCCTACTACTAAGTGGCATCACGGGATGCTTTCGAGAATGGTGGCCAGATTGATCACACTGGGAACACAAAACATGGATAGATTACTAGATGGTTTCATAAGACACCTAGAGTCATAATAGTAGCTCCAACATATACGCCAAGGCAATGGAGTACCTCACAGACCGTGTAGTGTGCTTAATCTGGCCCAAAGGAACATCGAGAACGGGAAGAAGGAATTTAAAAATGCATCAGACTATTTAGAAACCTGGGATGACTCGGACATCATAATGGCTGTAAATGCTCAAAAGATTTGAGACATCCTGCAAAATGGTGGCATAACCACTCGACAACACAATATCAAGGTTCCGAGATCAACTGTCAACATACGGAAGTAGTAGGAACAGAACTGAGGCTTGAAACTATCAATTCTATAAGTCTATGGATTAGTAACACGTCATCCTGATAGATAGATGAGAAAGCCTAGTTCTTAATCCCCGTAGAAAAGAAGAGGTTGACTCAGACAGAAGGGCATAGGGTAAAGGAGTAAAAAGAGCCTTACGTTCCCTTCCACAATCAATTCCCTTACATAACTAAAGCATTTCTAGACTCGACTTCGACCAGTTTGGCTTGGTAATCCTACAGGCAGTCAAGCTCTGATACCAACGCTGTTAGGACCCCGATTCCAAGTCACATCGATCTAGCTGGTAACACCTCATATCACTTTGCGGCCTCACACACGGTATTCCCACGGGTGTCGCCTTACCATGGCCCGGGACCGTTTGCGCATGTTGGCTCACGTATATGATAGTGTCGCTAGCATCCATATGACAGAGAACCCGGGCCGACATGGCTTGTCGTGAACCCAAAGCGGCACTAACCCATGGAGACAGGCATACATGAATCAACTTCGAGCATGTCGGTCAGCAGTGTGTGAATCCGGGCTGTAGCACTGGACTAACAGGACTCCGGTAATCCGGGCTGTAGCAGGCTAGGCAGGACTCCGGATGTCACCGCGTGACATTTCCCCGAAGGGACAGACACATGAACGAAGTGAAACACATGCCGGCCAGTCAAGTGTCCTGAGCAGTAGTGCTGGGCTAGCAGGACTCCGGTGAACCGGGCTGTAGCGGACTACTATGGCTCAAGGAAGCACTACACTACATTTCTCCATAAGAGAGGCTGCCAAGGATAAACAACTAGATTGTCGAATCCCACACATACCAAGCATTTCAATCATACACACAATATGCTCGATATGTATAAATACAACATGGCATCACAACAAGACTCTACGACTCAAGTATTTATTCAATAGGCTCCGAGGAGCGAGATATTACAAACATGGGTCTCATGACCCAACAATCATAGTATACAAATCAACGCACATGCGGAAGCTTAACATGTCTGAGTACAGACATCTACAAATGAAAAAGGCTAAGAAGCTTGACTATCTACCAGATCCCGCCGAGGGCACAAGATCATAGCTGAGGTATCAAGCTAAACGTCGAAGTACACACGGAACTACTAGCGAGACTGACGTCTCTCTGCAAAACATAAAATAGGCAAACGTGAGTACAAATGTACCCAGCAAGACTTACATCAGAACTATCTACATATGCATCGGTATCAATAAAGGGGGTGGTGGAGTTTAACTGCAGCAAGCCAGCTTTGACTCAGTGGCTAACCTGAACTACGACTACAAGCAACTCTTTTGAGGTGGCGCACACGAGTCCACATATTCACCATATCAATACACCACTATGGATCCGCTCCCGTCTCCCTACGAGAACGCCATCTGTAGCACTCATGCTTATCTTGCGAGTTTTAGAGTATCCACTTCAAGTTATCTATGAACTGTATAGGCAACCAAGAAGTCCTTTACCGCGGACACGGCTATTCGAATAGATGATGTTAACCCTGCAGGGGTGTACTTCTTCACACACGCTCTCACCACTTACCGCCGTTTACACGACATGTACTCGGCAACCTTCAAGCAGAAGCCCAACGAGGGTGTCGGCCATGGCCTACCTAAACACTCAGTCTCTAGTCTAGGTTTATCGCCTATCCAGGTTCCATCCGCAGGGAGTCCGGCCGAGGTTTCCACATACGGCCCCGAACGATGTGTACAGGGTTCCGAGACACCAAACGGGCGCCCGACATGTCCGACCATGGTGTATCTACCGCATCATAGCCCACCCGTAGGGTCAGCGCTACGCACGACCACCAACACATATCCTATAAACACCAGAAACTAGTTGCAACTCCTGGACAGAGGACTAGAGTGGTTAAGAAGCCGAGAGGGTCCATTGGTTTCGGGCCCAATGCATCGTAGTAGCTGGTTCTTAAATCACATATACAGATCTCGGTGCTTAAGGACGGTTCCAATGAAACAACCCACCATGTACTCCTACATGGCCTCTCATCGATACCTTTACCAAATCGTGTTCAACACACTTAGCTCACACACATTAGGACATGTTCATCACTGTTCAAATTCATCCCCGATGAATCAGACCTGACACAACTCTAAGCGTAGCAGGCATGAGAAACAAGCATGAATGAGTAGGCACATCAGCGCTCAAACAACTCCTACTCATGCTAGTGGGTTTCATCTATTTACTGTGGCAGTGATAGGTCATGCGAAGGATAAAGGGGTTCAGCTACCGCAGCAAGTAACAAATGTATCATTGTTTTCCTAATGCAATAAAAGAGAGCAGGAGCGAGAGAGTGGGATTGTATCAGAATGAACAAGGGGGTTTCGCTTGCCTGGCACTTCTGAAGATATCATTGGGTCTTCATCAGTGTCAACGATCACAGCGTCAGTACAACGTCTATCGAGAGGGGACAACCACCGGCAACAGAGAAGGAACACAATCAATGCAATGTACAACATGATGCATGATAATGACATGGCAATATGTTGTTGATTGAGCTAATGCAACTAGCAACACAATTAAATGAAGTTGGTTTGAACCCAAAGTTCAAATTCAAACTCCACATGTGGTTATTTAAATACCATTCATTTGATTTGTCCTAAACAGTGGCCTTAAGTTGTTCTAACATGCATGAAAATGGTACAGATGGATAGATTGGATTTTTCTGATAATTTTTCATATATAATTTATTTCATTTGGAGTTACAGTTGATTTTATATGATTTTTAGAAGTTTATAACATTTTCTGAAATAAATAAACCAGTTAGATTTATTTGAATTACAGAAAAGGTTTACTGCGTTAGCAGGTCAACAGGCGCCGTCCAGGTCAAACCTGACCAGTGGGACCCACTGGTTAGTGACTAACCTAACTAACCAAGTTAATTAACATTAATCTAATCCTAACCTAGGTTAGTTAAGGGCCTGGGGCCACATGTCAGTGTCTAAACCAACTGTCAGGGTTAATTAGCACTAATCTAATCTAGCTAAAGATTAACAGAGACGGGCCCGCATGTTAGTGACCCTAGGGGGGTCAAACAAGGTCAACCCCAGGCCAGTGGGGTCAACAGAGTTCTTGGGCTCGTCGAAAAGCTCTTGCAGGCGCGCGTCGAGTGGTGGTGGAGGCCGGGCCTATGGTGGCCGGAGCCGACGACGGAGAGCACCAAGGCGGCGGCCGGAGTTCGGCCGACGACGGGTTCAACGCTACGGTGTGCAAACAAGCGCAGCGTGGCGCTGGGAAGACTCTACGCGCGGCGGTGAGCATGTTGGGCGCATGCCCGGGACCAAATGGTCACCGGAGCATCACCGGCGACGAGCGCAGGCGGCGACGCGTGCGGGTGAATGCAGGGCAGCAGCTACAGCATGCGAGAGAGGGAGCGGAGAAGGGGAGGATGATTAGAAGCTCACGTAGAACATGACGAGCGAGTCGGTGAGCTCGGGGAGGGGCCGGAGTGAGCGGGGCGGCGAAGGCGATCTCGGTGACCCGAGGAAGAAGAAGGCATCGGGGGCGGCGCTTCGAGGCGTCCGGCATCGCATGAGTCGACGGAGAGGACGAAGTAGACGAGGCAAAGCTTCTGGGCATGTCGGAGAGGCGAGGGGAAGGCGGTGGCCGCGGTGGTGCACGTCGGCGGCGGCGAGCACATTCAGGAAGAGAGTAGAGAAGGGGGAGGAAGCCGTGGGAGAGTGAGAGGCGACCAGAGGATGGTCGGGGCAATGCACGTGGCGCTCGGGGTAGACTCCAACAGCGGCAAGCAAGAAGGAGGTGGCCGGACGTGTGCTCGCGCGCGCCGGCCACGTGCTCGTCCTCCTGGCAAGGGGGAAGACGACAAGGAGGAGCCCCTGGTGGGCTGGGCCGGGTGGTGGGCGCCAGGTAAGCTCTTCTCTCTCTCTCTCATTTCTAATTCTTTCTGTTTTGCATTTTGTGTAATTTGTTTTGATTTAGTTTTAGACACTAAATCATTTTTGTTGCTTCTGATAATTCTTGTAGGGACTAGTTGGATTATTTCAAAGCCCTTCACCAAAGATCAGAATTATTGGATATATATTAATTAATTAATAAATATATATCTAATGCAAATAGTTATTGATTTAATTCAAAGGCCCAAAATAAGTATCTCTGAGATTCCAAAAATATTGTTTTAAGTTTTACCTCTTGCCAATATTTTCAGAGACTAAGAGGAACATTTTCTTGGACTTCTTTGAAAAGATTTTAATGTTTATTATTTTTGAAGTGATTTATGAGGGTTTCAACTAACCTCAATTCAACTTTCAGAATTTAGACATGATGCATGATGCTCACTCAGGTAATTAGCTACAAGCAAAATCTAGGGCTGTGACACGTAAACTGTGGAGGGGGGTGCCGCACACGGCTAACAATTGTTGGTATGTGTTCTAGGCACCCCCTCCCCACATATATATAGGTGGGAGGAGGAGGGTAACAGCCTTGGGGCGCCCCAAGTAGGAGGAATCCTACTTGGGGGCCTATTCCAATTCTCCCCCCTACCATATTTTCCGGAAGGGAAAAGGAAGAGAGGGGAGAGGAAAGGAAGGGGAGGCCGACTCCCCTCTTTCCTTCTCCCACTTGGCCGGCGGCCTAGGAGGGGTGCGCCAGCCCCTTGTGGGCTGGTGTGCCCCTTCCCCTTTGGCCCATGTGTCCCATTAACCTCCTGGGGTGTCCGGTAACCCCTCCGGTACTCCGATAAATTTCCGATACACTCCGGAACACTTCTGGTGTCCGAATACTATCGTCCTATATATCAATCTTTACCTCTCGAACATTTCGAGACTCCTCGTCATGTCTGTGATCTCATTTGGGACTCCGAACAACATTCGGTCACCAAATCACATAACTCATATAATACTAAATCGTCATCGAACGTTAAGCCTGCGGACCCTATGGATTGGAGAACTATGTAGACATGACTGAGACACCTCTCCGGTCAATAACCAACAGAGGAACCTAGATTCTCATATTGGTTCCTACATATTCTACAAAGATTGTCGGTGTCAAAACCGGCGGATCTCGGGTAGGGGGTCCCGAACAGTGCGTCTAAGGCGGATGGTAACAGGAGGCAGGGGACACGATATTTTACCCAGGTTCGGGCCCTCTTGATGGAGGTAAAACCCTACGTCCTGCTTGATTTATTCTTGATGATATGAGTATTACAAGAGTTGATCTACCACGAGATCGGAGAGGCTAAACCCTAGAAGCTAGCCTATGGTATGATTGTATGTTGTCCTACCGACTAAAACCCTCCGGTTTATATAGACACCGGAGAGGGTTAGGGTTACACAAGGTCGGTTACAAAGGAGGAGATATCCATATCCGTACTTCCTAGCTTGCCTTCCACGCCAAGTAGAGTCCTATCCGTACACGAGACGAAGTCTTCAATCTTGTATCTTCATAGTCCAACAATCCGGCCAAAGGATATAGTCCGGCTGTCCGGAGACCCCCTAATCCAGGACTCCCTCAGTAGCCCCTGAACTAGGCTTCAATGACGATGAGTCCAGCGCGCAGTGTTGTCTTCGGCATTGCAAGGCGGGTTCCTCCTCCAAACACATCACAGAAGAGTTTGAATACCAGGATAGTGTCCGACCCTGCAAAATAAATTCCACATACCACCGTAGAGAGAATAATATTTCCACAAATCTTAATCTGCTGACACGCTTTGGCAACATGACATTAGGCCATGGCTCAGCGATTTATTCGAACCGTTTTATTCAACCAACTCCACACATAACGCGAGGCGGTTTCTTGACACGTCTTGTCAAAGCAGAGATCGTGTTCCCCTAATTACGGGATTCTCATCAATATGGTCGTGGGTAACCCAACCGTTCCTAGGACTCCTAGATTTTAGGCAAGTCCCAAACGGCCACTAGGAGGACACTTGATATTCACCCTCTTTATAAAGGGACAAGGCTTTTTACTTTTTTCCCTCCCGTGCTCAATCGAATCCTTCCCCCGCCTCTAGTTCTAACACCCAAAGCTCAGGTCAGGTGCTTCGGACCTTCAATCATGTCCGGATCTAGCCTTCAAGGCCGGTGGATGCCCTCCTCCGTTACGGAAGAGGATATCAAGAAGTTGAGGGAGGCCAGATACCTGACCGCCGAGGTTTCGCATCGGCTGCCTGCCCGAGGGCAGGTCGTCCCTACTCCCGAATCCAACGAGAACGTTGTGTTCATCTCCCACTTCCTCCGAGGTCTAGGCCTCACTCTGGATCCCTTCATTAGGGGTTTGATGTTCTATTACAGGCTAGATTTCCACGATCTAGCCCCGGACTCCTTTCTCCACATCTCAGCATTTATTGTCGTATGTGAGGCCTTCCTCCGCATTACCCCTCACTTCGGCATGTGGCTCAAGACCTTTGACATGAAGCTGAGGATGGTCGAGGGGCAGCATGTAGCATGCGGAGGCGCATTAATAAGCAAGATCGCCGGAGCTCCATGGCCAAAGGGTTCCTTTCCAGGGGTGTCCAGATTATGGCAACAGGAGTGGTTTTACATCACAGCTCCCAGAAGTGCCAAGTGGGTGGCTGCCCCTGCTTTCCGCTCGGGCCCTCCACCACAACTGATGTCATGGATTAGCAGAGGGCTGAGCTGGGGTCCAGCCAAGGACGTGCCTATATTGCAGAGTCGCATTCAAGATCTCTTCGAAGGAGATTTCAGTCTGGTTATGGTGGTGCAAGTCATGCTGGTTCGTCGAGTCCAGCCTTGCAAACCTCGGCCCCTCCGCATGTGGGAGTTCAACCCAGAAGGACCGCACACTATTCAGAATTTCCTTGGCCTGACACACGAGGAGATGTATAAATCATTTTTCGGACCCCAAATAGAGTGTCTGGACACCACCAAGGACGTGGGCCTGAGCAGCAACCGCACCGCTGACCAAGTAAGTAATCCTCTAGCTGAACACACCATCTTTCATTTATCATGTCGTCATTCTGAGAAATCGCTCTTTGACCAGGTCTGGCTGACAAAGGCGAAGATGATTCGGTGTTCGGCCCCCCTTCCTGAGGGTTTGGACAATCCGGTACTGGAAAAGATGCTCGAGCTAGCACCTTGCACGGAGCCCTCAAAGGAAGATAAAGGGGGGGGAATAATGAGGGCGAAAGCGGGCCCCCATCGCTACCAATTCCAACCGAGGGAATGAGCGCCTCCGTGAAGGAGGATAACCAAGGGGAAGAATCGGACCTTCTCTCGCTTCGGGGAAGGAAGAGGACTGCCTCTGAAGATCCGGAAACCAAGGCTTCCAAACGGGAGAAGAAGTCTCTAGCAGAGGGTCCTGCCTCGGTGGGTGCTTTTGCCGCACAAAGTCTGCGCGGAGATCAGCCCTCTAACGAGCCGTAAGTGATCAAAAAATACTTAATAGTAAAGATATTCTACCTTACTTCCGAGGAAAATGACCGAAGCATTTATCTTGCAGTTCAGAACTTAGCCCTTCTCAGCAGAGCTCGTCTTCGGGGGATCTTCTTCCGGAGATGATGGAGAGCGAAACGCCTCCCCCGGACTCCCCCGCTCAAGAAGCAGGCGACCTTGAAGTGTCGTCACGGAGGGCCTCGCTGGATCAGGTGAGGCCAGAAGATAATCCTATGGTCTCCCGAAGTCCCCAGTATCCGGCTCTTGAAGGGAGCAACCAAAAGAATCCGGCACCGTCTGGTATGTGGTCGGACGCACTGAGGAATCTGCTAGAGCGAGCAACTATCTCAGAAGAACACCGTACATTGATGGGTACAGTGATTGAAAGGATTTCGTCCGTCGAAAGCGGGTTGCATGAAGCCTTTATGAGTCTACTGACGGGTTTTGAGGTACGTGAAATGATATACATTTGTGATAGTACCGCACATTTTTAGGTGTGCCCTCTGTAGATAGTAGCCCCTGAGACTCTGGTTGTCATCGAGAATGGCGGCAAACAGAGGATCATAGTCCCAGGTAATAACCAGACCGCCTTCATGTGCAGGTGGTTGAAGCTCCGATGGCTAGCCGGACTTATGGGTTTGCCGAACTAAAGCGGCAACTGGATGCGGCGGATGCCGGCATCGAGCTTGTTAACAAGCGGCTCGACGAGGCACAGGGTAAGTGATGTTTTTTGGTGAATGTCACATATTAAGAGCAGCATGATGCCAGTATCTTTAATATGTTGTGACTGCAGATGGAGCTGCCACCGTGGAGACCCTTCGGGCGGAGCTTGCCCGAGCCAAGGAGCAAGCAAGAAGTAATAATGCGGCCACTTTGAAGGCGGCCGAAGAGTTAAGAGCCGAGAAGGCCGCGCATAGCGAGACCAAAGAAAAAATGGCCAAGATGACTGTAAAGTAGAAAGACACTGCCGACCGCTGCCAGCTTCTTGAAGAAGAAAACCGGGCGAAGGCGATGGACCTGGAAAAGGCCACGATGGCGACCAAAGACACCCGCTTTGCAATGAGAGCAAAGAAGGAGGAACTGCATGAAGCCGGGGATATAGTGGCTGTGAAGCCCTTTATGCTGCTGAGGAAGTTTGGAGATCCTCGGTATGCCCCTCTGGATCGGCTGTGGAGTTCGGCAGACGCATATCTGGACTTGGCGGCGAGCGATGTCGATGCGGCCGAATACTTCCGAGATCAAACAGATCGTGAAGTGGACAAACTGTTCTGGTCGCAATTTAACATTCTAGAGCATCCGCTTCCATTGACTGGTCAGCTTGCCGAATGGGCCAAGCTGAATAGATTGTCCGGACTCGCCATGAGGTGTGTTGTAGATCATCTGTGGCCGGAAAGGACAAAGCCGAACAATTATTTTAGCTTGGTGCAGCAGTTCCTTGATGTGGTGCCGCGCATTAATGCGATGGAGAGGTCGGCATGCATAGAAGGCTCGCGGATGGCCCTTGCCCGTGTCAAGACATACTGGGCGGAGATGGATGCCACCACTGTTGCGGCGCAAGGTTCGGCCATAGGCAGAGTGGCCGCTGAGCACTATTTTGAAGAAGTTCTTGAAGGCGCTCGTTCGATAGAGGCCTAGTGCTTGAAGAATATTATGTTTGAGTGGCATTTATTCCCATTGTAAAAACAATGTTTTATTGAATTTATCAAGGCTGTATTTATACTTTTGCCCAAAAGTAATATGATGCCTCCTGTGCGGCCGTTTACATATATATGTATATAACCTGAAAGATTGCAGTCGTCGGCTTCAGCCCCCACGCATATAATGCGGGGGTGTTTGTAGAGGACGCGTATTCACACTTAATCCAACGTCTTGGTCCTAATAAGGAGGTGATAGTGCAGCGAACTAGGCAACCAGACTATAATGCTTTAACACTTTCACTTAGCCATAGGAGTTTGAAAGTGGGGCTACTATATAGCCCCTGGTGGCTCCGCACTCACCCGAATTCAGGGTGCGTACATGCCCGACCGGGAAACGTCCCTTCGTTAAGGCGGAGGAATTCTAAGATTCTGATGGGTCATCGAGTGGTTGACCAGTCTCGTGCTATATCATGACAGCCAGTTTTCGGCTTTCTCTACTGAGGTGCTCGTCCGGATGAACCAGGGCACAATCGCAGTAGTTCTCCTGGTGCCGCCTTAGCCGATAGAGCAGAACGTAAGGCAGCAAAACATAGGAGCCGGGCAAACCCAACATTTGACCAAAGACATGGTTCGAAGCTGATGCATATAAGGCCAAACTCGCGACGCCGAACACTCCCTAAGGTATTCAGTCTTTATGGTGTAAACCGGGCCTAAACAGTGCCCTTTGTAAGAAGCCCCTGGTGTCCAGGTACGTGCATTGTTCTGGTGTGGCCACATGCCAAGACGCCAGCATCCTTCTCAATTATACTGAGAATCCGAGGGATGTGTATCAACAAGAGACAGTAAAAAAGGTTGATGCAGGGTCTTAATCTAAAGAGAATCCTTTGAATGGGTCCCTGCTGCACGTCTGCGCCTGTGTCTCCGTTGTGCCGTATCCTGGACGGGTGTAGCATGATGGTCATCTGTAAAAGAGAGGAACTTAGGTGAAAAGTTGTCGTGCAAAAAGGTAGGTTTAAAGAAACCATGTACAGTTCAAGTCAAGATGAGTAAAAATTGCCACTTGTATGCGTGTGTTGAGCCCCTTGTATTTGTAATAGGGGTGTGGTCATCAAACCTGTATGAATTACATATAGCTGAGCCGGACTTGTCTAACCATGTCCGTGGTCTTGACGACCTATCGAATGCTTAAGTTGGTCAGGCCTTTTAGTGTGCGGCTGCCAAGGCAGCCGCACTCTCTTCGGCGCGCAGGGATTGCTCAATATTTCCATTTACTGTAATGATGCCACGTGGACCGGGCATCTTAAGCGTGAGGGAAGCGTAATGCAGTATTGCATTAAAGCGAGCGAAAGCTTCGCGTCCAAGTAGTGCTTGATAACCACTTTGGAATGGCGCAATGTGGAAGGTTAAATTTTCGCTATGGAAGTTATTGGGAAGCCGAATATAACCTCTAGTAGCAGGGGCCCGTGCAATGAGCCCCCGGGCCTGGCGTGACTCCTTTAAAGGTAGTATTGCTGTGGCAAATTTTCGTTGGGTCTATCCCCATTTTGCGGACTGTGTCCTGATATATCAGGTTTAGACTGCTGCCACCATCCATCAGGACTCGTGTGAAGTGGTATCCGTCAATTATTGGATCTAATACCAAGGCAGCCCATCCTGCACGCTGGATACTTGCCGAGTAATCCTGATGGTCGAAGGTGATCGGTTGAAATGGCCAGTGGCAGAGCTCCACGGTGATAGGCCCTTGGGCATATTTATCTGGGAGTGCCGCTTTGTTTCTCCCCTTTATCACGTGTAACACGTTTACTATTTTGACTTCTGGTGGAAATTTCTTCTGTTCCCCAGTGCTTTGCTTGCTAGGCTCATCATCGTCTTTGTTTGGTGTATCCTGCCCCTTGTGTTCGGCGTTGATCTTGCCGGACTGCTTGAAGACCCAACATTCTCTGTGGGTATGATTGGCAGGTTTATCGGGGGTGCTATGGATCTGACATATTTGGTCCAGAATTTTGTTTAGGCTGGACAGTTCATCTCTGGCGCCTTTAGAGGGCGGCTTTTGCTGACCTGGCCGAGAGCTTCTGAATCCGGCGTTTACCGCCGTGCTCTTCGGGCTGTCTTCTTTATTCCGGCGCTTATTATTTTTGCTGCATCGTGATTTCCCGTTTCCATCTCTAACTTCGGATGTACTTGGGTCGCTGGTGCTGCATCGGGCTAGCCAGCTATCCTCGCCCGCGCAAAAGCGGGTCATGAGGCTTGTTAATGCTGCCATTGTTCTCGGCTTTTCTTGGCCGAGGTGTCTGGCAAGCCATTCGTCTCGGACGCTGTGTTTAAAAGCTGCCAAGGCTTCGGCATCCGGACAGTCGACTATTTGGTTCTTTTTAGTAAGAAACCTGTTCCAAAGCTTTTGGGCTGACTCTCCGGGCTGTTGAGTTATATGACTTAAATCGTCCGCATCCGGAGGTCGGACATAAGTCCCTTGAAAATTTGCCCGAAAAGCGTCTTCGAGCTCTTCCCGGCTTCCAATGGAGCTTTCGGGGAGGCTTTTAAGCCAGTGCGAAGCTGGCCCTTTGAGTTTGAGGGGTAAATACTTAATGGCGTGGAGATCATCTCCTCGAGCCATATGGATATGGAGGATATAGTCCTCAATCCAGACCCCAGGGTCTGTTGTTCCGTCATATGCCTCTATGTTTATGGGTTTGAATCCCTCTGGGAATTCATGGTCCAGCACCTCGTCGGTGAAACATAGGGGGTGTGCGGCACCCCTGTATCTGGGTGCACCATGTTGTTCGGATGTTTGTTGTGTTGCATCGTATGCTGGAGCGCGCTTGCGTGGTCCATAGATGGATCTGGTTGCGCCATCCTTTTGATGCGAGCCCTAGCGTGGATCGCGTATTGGCTTATGTGTGGCGTTGTTTGCCGCTCTATGTTGGCCATGAGGTCGTCTATCCGGCCAGATGGCCATTTTAATTTTTGGTTGCGGGGGATCTAAGGCCTCCTCATCGAATTCAGGTAGCAACTTCCGCTTCGGGTAGCTCTTGGTGGGGCGATTACCGCCGTACTTCGCTGCTGTGTTGTGTACTTTACTCCATCTGATTCTGAGTGTGTCTTGCGCAGCCTTGAGCCTTTGCTTCTGCTTTTTTAGACTCCTCGCGGTGGCAATAAGCCTTTGACGGGCCTTCTGTTGCTCCGGGTGTCTGTCCGGTGTGATGTCGTCCGGACTATTATCTTTGACAGAGTCAGGTTGTTCGGTTTGATTCTCCGTGTTGCCGTGGTCCAACGATGGTTCGTCCTGCTCTAACGCTGGGTCTATATGATCGTTGTTTCTACCGAGGCGGGATTTGGGGCGGCGCTTACGCCACTGCTTTGACTGCTTCTCGAGGGGGCAACTCTTCGTTGCATCCTTCTGTTCCTCATTGTCGTCTTCTTTTGGTGTGTCCACCATGTATACGTCATGTGATGAAGTGGCCGTCCAGTGCCCTGTGGGCAGTGGTTCCTGTTCGTCTCCTGCATCGTCGTCCATACCGTCGATGTCTTCGGAGTCGAAGTTGAGCATGTCGGTTAAGTCATCGACAGAGGCTACTAAGTGGGTGGTGGGTGGGCGGCGAATTTCTTCGTCATCCGCATCCCAATCCTGCCGGACATAGTTCGGCCCAGATCCTCCTGACAAGGAGAGAGACCTTAATGAGTTCAGTATATTGCCGAAGGGCGAGTGCTGAAAAATATCTGCGGAGGTAAACTCCATGATCGGCGCCCAACCGGATTCGATAGGAACGGGCGCAAGCGGTTCGGAGTCCGTGGCCGGAGAAGAATCCGGCAGTTTAGCAAGACGGCTCTCGTGAAGGGTAAGGTCGATATTCGGCTCGATCGCCGCTGAGGATAAGGCCTCTATGGCGGGGTCCATCCACCCTTCCATGGACGGCCCAACTGGCTCCGAATTGAGGGTCGAAGCAGCTGCCGGTGCGATCTTCTGAACACTGTACGATGGTAGAGCTAAATTGTACTCATCGTGACCGTGTAACGCACAAGGCAAGGGCTCGAATCCGTCGAAGATCAAGTCTCTGCGGATATCAGCCATGTAGTTTAAGCTTCCAAACCTAACCTGGTGGCTAGGGGCGTAACTTTTGATCTGCTCCAGATGGCCAAGCGAGTTGGCCCGTAGTGCGAAGCCACTGAATACAAAGATTTGTCCAGGGAGAAAAGTCTCACCCTGGACTGCATCGCTACCGATGATCAAAGGAGCCATCAAGCCTAACAATGACGACACAGAGGAACTCTCAATGAAAGCACCAATGTCGGTGTCAAAACCGGTGGATCTCGGGTAGGGGGTCCCGAACTATGCGTCTAAGGCGGATGGTAACAAGAGGTAGGGGACACAATGTTTTACCCAGGTTCGGGCCCTCTTGATGGAGGTAAAACCCTACGTCCTGCTTGATTTATTCTTGATGATATGAGTATTACAAGAGTTGATCTACCACGAGATCGGAGAGGCTAAACCCTAGAAGCTAGCCTGTGGTATGATTGTATGTTGTCCTACGGACTAAAACCCTCCGGTTTATATAGACACCGAGAGGGTTAGGGTTACACAAGGTCGGTTACAAAGGAGGAGATATCCATATCCCGGTTACAAAGGAGGAGATATCCATATCCGTACTGCCTAGCTTGCCTTCCACGCCAAGTAGAGTCTCATCCGGACACGAGACGAAGTCTTCAATCTTGTATCTTCATATTCCAACAGTCCGGCCAAAGGATATAGTCCGGTTGTCCGGAGACCCCCTAATCCAGGACTCCCTCAAAGATCTTTATCGGTCGAACCGTAATGACAACATACGTTATTCCTGTTGTCATCGGTATGTTACTAGCCCGATATTCGATCGTTGGTTTCTTCATACCTAGTTCAATCTCGTTACCGGCAAGTCTCTTTACTCGTTCCATAATAAATCATCCTGTAACTAACTCATTAGTCACTTTGCTTGCAAGGCTTCTTTTGATGTGTATTACCGAGAGGGCCCAGTGATACCTCTCCAATACTCAGAGTGACAAATCCTAATCTCGATCTATGCCGACCCAACAAACACCTTCGGAGATACCTGTAGAGCATCTTTATAATCACCCAGTTACGTTGTGACATTTGATAGCACACAAGGTATTCCTCCGGTATCCGGGAGTTGCATAATCTAATAGTCGAAGGAATGTGTATTTGACATGAAGAAAGCAATAGCAATAAACCGCACGATCAATATGCTAAGCTAACGGATGCGTCTTGTCCAGCACATCATTCCCCTAATGATGTGATCCCGGTCATCAAATGACAACACATGTCTATGGTTAGGAAACTTAACCATCTTTGATTAACGAGCTAGTCTAGTAGAGGCTTACTAGGGACACGGTGTTTTGTCTATGTGTCCACACATGTATCAAGTTTCCGGTTAATACAATTCTAGCTTGAATAATAAACATTTATCATGAATAAGGAAATATAAAATAACAACTTTATTCTTGCCTCTAGGGCATATTTACTTCATTATATATATGTTAGGGCAAACATAGAAAGCATTGACTTTTTTGATTCAGTCTATACGCCATCTGTTTAGGGACAAAAGGGGTATATAGTCGTCGTGTGCCGAGCCTCCACTCGTGCCCATAGGGTAACATTTGCTATTACAAGCTGCATCTAGAATTGCGGTGGATTCTATAATCCTGTTTTTTTTATTTTAATTTTTGTTTGTTCCTTTTTGCAGGCATTTTGACCAATTTTTCACATCTATATAGAATAATTACAAGACAACAACATACATCAACCAAAAATAGAACGGTAACAACCCGAGGTTTTCCCTAAACTAGATTTTTTTGTTATTTTATTTTTGCATCATCAACATTGCATCAACATCATATTGCACTAATTAATCAATCAATAATTTTGGATATTTATTTTCATCAATTGGTTTATCCTAGGTCACTACCGACTGCCTTAGCTCCTGCCTCCTACACCAATGGACGCAAACGAACGCGGAGAGCATGTTAGTACCATGCATCATCCATTTGGTCGCCTGAATAGGGAACCCGAGTGCGTCTGCCGTATCTCATCGTCGGCGGTTAGTCACCGAGTGGCAGGGTCAGTTAGCACACTAATTACCCACTAGGTCACCGACATGTGGGCCTCCTTTAGTTTATTAGCCAACTAAATTATTTAGCTATGGTTAAGATAATCACTAGAGGCCCCACATGGCATGTTTAACTAGACACATTCAACAATTGACATGCCCTAATCAACATTACTAGCAATCCTAGGTACCAATCTAAGGTTTGAAACAAATATTGAATACAAGAGATGAACTGGTGTTTGGAGATGATATGGTGTTTGTGAAGATGTTGATGGAGATGAGTCCTCCAGTGATGAGAGGAGCTTTCGTGATGAGATGGCTCCAATTTCCCCCTCTTGGAGGGAAGTATCCCCTACAGAATTGCTCCGCCGGAGAGCAAAAGTGCTCTGCCTCTAGTTCCGCCTCGATATGATGGCTGGTCCTCAAAGCCTTCTCTTTACTTCTACTAGAGTAAATGGCTTCATATAGGAGAAGATGGCCATTAGCGGGCCTCGGTGGAGCCCAAAAGTCACCAGGGCATGCCCCCTAACTTGTGGCCCCACCGAGGTCTTCTCCTGTACATCTTTATTCCATTTTCTTACATATTCCAAAATAATTATCCATAAGTTTTTCATGTTATTTTGAGTTCTCGAGAATAGCTATCTCTGTTGTAGCCTTTTCAGGTCAGAATTCTAGCTACCGACAATCTCCCTCTTTTGGTGTATCTTACATTTTAAGAGAGAAAATGCATTAGAATTGCATCATAAAGTGGAATATAGTTTCAAAACAATAAAAGTAACATTAGGAAACATGATGAAAAATGGACATATCAACTCCCCCAAGCTTAGACTTCGCTTGCGCTGAAGAGAATGCCGACCACAAGTTTAGAGAGAGAGGTATCGATAAAAGAAAATACAGACATGGTACCATCATATTTATAAACATTATTATCACAACAATTATCATTCATAAAACTTCTCATGATCAATTAACAATCTATCCACAAGCCAAGATATAAACAATAATTTTTTCCTGAAAACTAACAAACTATGTTCTGAGTCATCCAAGCAATTACAATTCATCATACTTTCTAGAAGGGTCTATGTAAGAGCTTTTAATTGGCAAACTTAACATACTCAACTATCATATAGTCTTCTATGATTGCTGGTACTCAAAGCATATCTTTAGAACAAACTGTTTTCACTGGACATAGAGGATGACGGGGGGTTTCATGTGGCACCTCCCAACCTACTTACTGCAGTGATAATTGTCAACAATAACAACACGTGATCCTACATATTCAACTGGATATATGTGCCTGGATATTTCCCCACCACATGATGCTGACAAGTGGAGAGTAATTAAGGTTGAAATAGTAGAAAATATTTGACTCTTGCATAAAAGTAAAACTTGTCGAACAAAAGATGGGCACTTTGCAGAGGGAAGCTGTTGGGGAACGTTGCATGGAAAACAAAAAAAAAATTCTACGCGCACGCAAGATCTATCCATGGAGATGCATAGCAACGAGAGGGGAGAGTGTGTCTACGTACCCTCGTAGACCGTAAGAGAACGCGTTTAGTAACATGGTTGATGTAGTTGAACCTCTTTGCGATCCAACTGATCAAGTACCGAACATACGACACCTTCGCATTCAGCACACGTTCAACTCAGTGACATCCTTGCCTTCTTGATCCAGCAAGACGGGCGAAGTAGTAGATGAGTTTCGTCAGCATGATGGTGTGGTGATGGTGGTGGTGATGCTATCTCCTTAGGGCTTCGCCTAAGCACTACGAAAATATGACCGGGGGATGAAACTATGGAGGGGGGCACCGCACACGGCTAAGAGATTGTCGTGGTTATGTGTAGCGCCCCTCCCACATAAATATAGGTGGGGGGGGGGAGAGGGGAGGCAGCCATGAGGTGCCCCAAGTGGGGCCGAATCCCACTTGGGCTCCTGCCCCTAGCCGCCCCTTCCTTTTATAAGCGCGGGAGGAAGGCGGGGTTGGAGGCGCCACCTTTCCTTTCTCACATGAGGAGGGAAAGGCAGGAGGGGCCAACCCTTCCCCTTTCCTTCCCCTAGTGTCGGCCAGCCAGGGAGAGGGGTGCACCAGCCCCTTGTGGGCTGGTGTATGCCTCCCCTTGGCCCATTAGGCCCATAGACCTCCCGAGGGTTCCCGGAAACCCTTCCAGTGATCCAATGAATACCCTGTACCCTCGAAACTCTTTCGGTGTCCAAATATCATCGTCCTATATATATCAATATTTACCTCTGAACCATTCTGGAGCTCCTCGTCATGTCTGTGATCTCATCTGGGATTCCGAACAACATTCGGTCACCAAATCACATAACTCATATAACACTATATCATCAACGAACGTTAAGCGTGAGGACCCGACGGGTTCGAGAACTATGTAGACATGACCAAGACACCTCTCCAGTCAATAACCAATAGCGGAACCTGGATGTCCATATTGGCTCCTCATATTCTACAAAGATCTTTATCAGGTGAACCTTATGACAACATACATAATTCCCTTTGTCTATGAGTATGTTACTTACCCGAGATTCGATCGTCGGTATCTTCATACCTAGTTCAATCTCTTTACCGGCAAGTCTCTTTACTCGTTCCGTAATACATCATCTTGTAACTAACTCCTTAGTCACTTTGCTTGCAAGGCTTATTATGATGCGTATTACCGAGAGGGCCCAAAGATACCTCTCCGATACATGGAGTGACAAATCCTAATCTCGATCTATGCCAACTCAACAAACACCTTCGGAGATACCTGTAGAGCATCTTTATGATCACCCAATTACGTTGTGACGTTTGATAGCACACAAGGTATTCCTCCGGTATCCGGGAGTTGCATAATCTCATAGTCGAAGGAATATGTATTTGACATTAAAGAAAGTAATAGCAATAAACTGAACAATCAAATGCTAAGCTAACGGCTGGGTCTTGTCCATCACATCATTCTCCTAATGATGTGATCTCATTATCAAATGACAACACATGTCAATGGTTAGGAAACCTGAACCATCTTTGATCAACGAGCTAGTCTAGTAGAGGCCTACTAGGGACACGTTATTTGTTTATGTATTCACCATGTATTTAAGTTTCTGATAAATACAATTCTAGCATGAATAATAAACCTTTATCATAAATAAGGAAATATAAAATAACAACTTTATTATTGCCTCCAGGGAATATTTCCTTCAGTCTCCCACTTTCCCTAGAGTCAATAATCTAGATTGCATTGTAATGAATTTAACACCCATGGAGTCTTGGTGCTGATCATGTTTTGCTCGCGGAAGAGGCTAAGTCAACAGGTCTGCTACATTCAGATCCATATGTATTTTGCAAACTTCTATGTCTCCATCCTTGACCTTTCAATGAATGGAGCTGAAGTGTCTCTTGATGTGTTTGGTTCTCTTGTGAAACCTGGATTCCTTCGCTAAGGCAATCGGTGCAGTGTTGTCACAAAATATTTTCATTGGACCTGATGCATTGGGTATTACTGTAAGTGCATCTAGTGCCCCTTAGTGATTTTGGTGTATTGGAGACTTATAGGTTAAGGGACTGATGCATTTGTGAGTGTACACAAGTCTATAAGTCTATGAGGAGTTTGATATTTACAGAGAAAGTCGACCCCTAAAAATGAATGTCTTCAACTGAAGACTTTGGATTTCTGAAGACTTTCTGAATACTTTGAAAGTGAATAAATTGGTGTGACCATGAAGGTTTGATATTCATGCGAGGAATATGAAGCGTGAAGACTTTTGTTTTCGTAGTTCCTTTTTTCTCTTTCTTGAGTCATTGGACCATACTGTTAAAGGGGGTCGAGGAAAAACTAAGGAAAAGTTTCCAAGTGATGCTCAACTCGAAATCCTACACCTACCAATCCCTTCGAGTGAAGCCATTGGAAATCTCATACAGTTCGGTCAATTTCTTCAGTAACAGAGACAAAGTTCTTCTGGTCTCTGAGGAATTTGTCCTGACTGAGGAGTTAGGAATTCGCCAGTGCAGATTGCCGACAAGTGAGGAACATGATAGCCCTGAGGAATTTGAACCTCAAATTTCCGACCGTTGCTGTGCTATCCGCCAGTTGCCCCGAAATATCTTATCCACCTAACGGTCATATCATTGAAGGGCATTTATGTCTTATCATGTCGGGCTTCTCCCTAGGCTATAAATAGCCGCCCCTACAACCACTAGCTGGTTGGATGCTCTGATAGAAACTGACACTTGTCATTGAGAGCATCCCATCCTCCGAGGACTTTGAGTGAAAATCATCAAGTGAGGAAAACCCAAACCCAAACACCTACAAACCAAAGTGATTGAGCATCACTGAAGAGATTGATCTTGTGTGGATCCGACGCTTGTTACCTTTGAAGACTGTGCATCTTCCAGACGGTTAGGCGTCATGGTCTAGAGCATCCAAGAGGAAATTGTGGACCGCCGAGTGACCGAGTCTATGAAGGTTTGGAAGTCACCTGAAAACTTACCACGAGTGATTGGACGAGGTCTGTGTGACCTTAGTTCAAGGAGAATACAGTGAGGACTGTATGTCCTCAGGTTTAAATACCTAGCCGCTCCAACCAGACGTACGACTATCACAGCAGTTGGAACTGGTCTACCAAATCATTATCTTCACCAAGCCTACTAGTTCTATTTCCTCAACCCTTTCATTTCCTCTTTACTGTGTTGTGTGCTTGTTCAAATCTATTTGAAGGTTGTGACTGAAGACTTTCTCAATTTCCTCAGTTCAATTTCTTCAGTTTGTTTTTCTTCACCCTATTTTATCCCGTGCTTATGCTTTCTGTACTCTGTGTTTGTTTTCATTTCATCATGATGTCCAAGCTTATGTTATGTCATGTCTGCATCTGAGTACTTATTCTGCTACAAGTAGTTATTCGCTTAGGAATTTCCTCACCCTGAAATTCCTCAGTGAAGAATTCATAAAGTTCGCCTATTCACCCCCCTCTAGTCGACTTAACACACTTTCAATTGGTATCAGAGCAAGGTCTTCCCTTGTTCTGTGTCATTTTGGTTTAACCGCCTGGAGTTTTAGTTATGTTGACCGCAGGTATGATCAAGGTCTCTGTTGGGTGTCCTACCTTCGATGGGACGGACTACCCCTACTGGAAGAATAAGATGCGAATGCATCTTGAGGCAATTGATAACGATCTCTGGTACATAGTGGAAAATGGTGTTCCCTCTGTCACTCCTACCATCTATATGGACCGAGCTATGGCAGATCACGAGCTCTAAAGGCCAAGTCAGTGTCTGAATCTGAAGGTGAGGATTCTGGTAGCAGCCTTGGTGATGTTGAAGAATTGAGCCAGGAGCTAGCAATGCTCGTGAGGAAATTCAAGAAGTTCTCAAGACGTTGTCGCTTTGGAAAATCCTCAAGTGATGACATAAGATTAGATTCCTCATCCCATGATTATAAGAAGAGACTTTGCCACAAATGCAAGACACCCGGTCACTACATTCAAGATTGTCCTCAGTGGGAAAAGGAATCAAAGAAGAAGAAGTACAAGGACTACAGTTCTGATGATTCAAAGAAGAAGAAGAAATCTTCAAAGTCTTCTTCATCAAAACCTTCAAGGTCTTCATCTCACAGGAAGAGCAGCTCCAAGAAGGCTCGGGCATTCATTGGCAAGGAAATGGACTCTGAGGCTGAATCAGAGGAAAATGAGGAAGAGGAGGCATTTGAGGAGTCAGACTCTGGTGTGGTGAGCCTAGCCCTCGCTACTGTGTTCGTCAGCAAGTCCATCTTCAACTCCGAGGAAAATGGCCTCCCCAACACTGCTGACAACAGCGATGATGACTACGCTCCCACCTATTGCCTCATGGCAAAAGGTGCAAAGGTACTCAAATATCCCTCCTCTGAATCAAGTGAGGATGAATCTGATGAAAACCTCAAGCCTAGCTATTCTAAACTTGCTAAGATTACTGTGAAACTACAAAAGGCTCTTGAAAAGGTTCAAAATATGCTAGACAAAAGCAATGATATGTTGGGTGAAGAAATGGATCGTACTAAAACTTTGACTGAAAATCTTCAAAGACTTCAGTCCAAGTTTGATAACCTTCAGACTCATCATAACACTCTCTTATCTGATCATGAGAAGCTTTCTTATGAATTTCTTCAAAGAAAGCAAGATCTTGAGAAGCTAAGGGTGAGTTATGAAGATATTCAGAAGGAGCGTGATTCATTACTTGCTCAACAAATCAGCGCTGCTTAGGAAGAATTTAATCCTCCATGTTTGAAGTGCATTGAACGTGAATCTGCTAATTATTCACCTGAAAGTTCAAATGCTTCTATTGCTGCAATACCTTCAACTGTCTTTGCTGTCACTAATTCCTCATCTGAGGACGTTGCTAGTATCACTGGCCATGCAGGGCTGAAGGAATTGTATGTGACAGGCATGTACAAAAGCCTCAAAGGGCATCAGGCACTTTTTGATGTGCTTAAAAAGCAGATCCTCAATAGGAACCCTAGGAAAGAGGGTATTGCCTTTGAGAGGAAACTCAATGCTGATGGGACCTACTGGAAGCCTAAGCAGTATCCCAAAACCTCATGGGTTGCTGCAAAGGGACCTTCAGTGGATCCATCTACTTTATCTGGCTTTACGTGTGAATCTTCATATTCTTCTGATGAGTCATTTGACTCCAATTATAAACTGTTCAAAAATCAGAACGGTGAAGTATTTGCTCTATATGTTGGCACTAACTGCAGGAACAACCCCCCTATGAAGAAAATCTGGGTTCCCTTAAAGTGCCTTGAAAGTCTTCAGGTGAATGTCATCATGACACCACCTGTGAAGAATAGGAACCCCAGATCAAATTCTTCATATGGACCACGTCCCTCACGTGGATCAAATTCCTCAAAAGGATCAAAGTCCTCATATGAACATCATCGTGCTAACACTTTTGTTTCGCAGCAAAGACTAAGGGCTATGAATATGTGCATTATTCTTCAAATCATTATGTTCATAAGTCCTCGAAGAATTTCTCTGCTTATTCATATGCTTACCCTAACCACTCTTATGCGAAATGAAGTGGATTGGCATCTATGCCACCGTTCTCTTATGGAGCTCGCAGAATGATGAACTCTTTGCCACCCCTCCAGATGTGGGTAGTGAAGAAAAAGAACTAATATCTTATGCAGGGTTAGGTCTCCAGACGAACCTAAACGTCTGAAGAATTTGCTGGAGACCTGAATATGCTTGAAAGGACGCAAGCTAATCATGAAGAAATGAATTTTCATTTCTCACGTCCTCATACTACTTTACATGTTCTATCGCTTGATGAAATTGATCTGATGAAACATCCCCGAAGGGTGAGTGCTGAAACATATCTGCAGAGGTGAACTCCATGGTCGGCGCCCAGTCGGACTCGACAGGCACGGATATGAGCGGCTCAGAGTCCATGGCCGAAGATGAATCCAGTGGTTCGGTGACACAGCTCTCGTAAGGGGTGAAGTCAGTATCTGGCTCTATCGCCACTGAGAGTGCGACCTCCATGGCGGGGTCCATACCTCCACTCTCATATGGCGCGACTTGCTCCGGATTGATGGACGGAGTAGTTGCGGATGCGATCTCCCGAACATTGTCCGACGGCAGAGTTACGTCATGCTCGTCATGACTGTACGGCGCATCCGACATGGGCCCGAATCTGTCAAAGATCAAGTCTCCGCGGATGCGGCCGTGTAGTTCAAGTTTCCAAATCTGACCTAATCGCCAGGGGCGTAGCTCTCAATCTGCTCCAGATGGCCAAGTGAATAGGCCCGCAGTGCAAAGCTGCTGAATATGAAGATCTGTCCGGGGAGGAAAGCCTCACCCTGGACCGCATCGCTAGCGATGATCGAAGGAGCCATCAAGCCTTATGGTGACGACACAGTGGAACTCTCAATGAAAGCACCAATGTCGGTGTCAAAACCGGCGGATCTCGGGTAGGGGGTCCCGAACTGTGCGTCTAAGGCGGATGGTAACAGGAGGCAGGGGACACGATGTTTACCCAGGTTCGGGCCCTCTTGATGGAGTTAATACCCTACGTCCTTCTTGATTGTTCTTGATGATATGAGTATTACAAGAGTTGATCTACCACGAGATCAGAGAGGCTAAACCCTAGAAGCTAGCCTATGGTATGATTGTATGTTGTCCTATGGACTAAAACCCTCTGGTTTATATAGACACCGGAGGGGGCTAGGGTTACACAAGGTCAGTTACAAAGGAGGAGATATACATATCTGTATTGCCTAGATTGCCTTCCACGCCAAGTAGAGTCCCATCCGGACACGGGACGAAGTCTTCAATCTTGTATCTTCATAGTACAACAGTCCAGCCAAAGGATATAGTCCGGCTGTCCGGAGACCCCTAATCCAGGACTCCCTCAATACCACTGCATGATTGGTTCTTTATTGTATTTATGTGCATCTAGGCCAGATATTATGCTTAGTGTTTGCATATGTGCCCGCTTTCAAGCTACACCGAAGGAATCACACCATAAGGCTGTGAAGCATATTCTTCGATATCTAGCTCACACTCCAACACTTGGATTATGGTATCCCAAGGGTTCAGCTTTTGATCCCATTGGATATTCAGACTCTGACTATGCTGGTGATTGTGTGGACCGCATGGCAACATCAGGCACATGCCATTTCCTCGGACGATCCTTGGTCTGTTGGTCTTCGAAGAAACAGAACTGTGTATCACTTTCTACTGCTGAAGCTGAGTACATTGCTGCGGGTTCATGATGTGCTCAATTGCTATGGATGAAGCAACCTCTCAAGGACCACAACATCAATGTGAAGAATGTGCCACTCTATTGTGACAATGACAGGGCCATCAAGATTGCTCATAACCCAGTTCAGCATTCGAAGACAAAGCACATTCAGATTCGTCATCATTTTCTTCGTGATCATGTGTTGAAGGGCGACATCTCCATCGAGCACGTGAAGACTGAAGAACAGCTAGCCGATATCTTCACAAAGCCCTTGGATGAGAAGAGATTTAGCAAGTTGCGGTGTGAGCTAAATATCTTAGAATCTTTGAATGTCCTTTGAAAAGGACACACATCCTAACACTTATGCAAATTGATGACTTAGATGTGCAACACAGGAAGTAACGTTTCTCTTCAATCAATCAAGACTAACCCTCTAAGTGTGAAGAAATTAACAAAGAATTTGATTCTCACAGCCCTACGACAATTGTACGCGGCGTCTGAAATCATCATTCTTATACGGTGGGTCACGCCACCAACAATAGTTGAAATTCTTCAATTTGAGTATTTCTTCATTTTGAATTTCCTCAGTTGTTCGATTTCTTCAACTTTGCAATGTCTTCACTCTCTCTGTCGTTTTTCTTCATTGACTATTTATGTCCTCTACAGCATTCACTTATTGCTATTTCTTCAAGTTGCTTTTTCTGCTAAGTGAATGTGATCGGACCCTTCCCCCTCTATGCTATACTCAACCAGTCTGTTCACAAATTCTTCACATGCGTTCTATTTGAAACCCATTCAAAATCTTCATTGTGTCCTTGTCAGCTGAAGAATTTGCGAACGAAACTTTAAAATATTCTAATATGAATTTTCGGCTGTTGACGCCTAAATCGTTCCACATCCCACGATAATACTTATCTATTCACCCACGATCTCACACAATCGACACCGCTCAGTGCGTGGGTGAGACATGTCGCACGAAGGAGAAGGGTCAGGGTGTAACGCCCGGATAATTAAGATACAGTAAAACTCTGCTAATGATGCCACGTCAGCTCCATTATTGTTGCTAATCTCTCATTAGTTCAAAACCGTTTCAAAAGTCAATTCAAAATATGGCAAACATCAAAAGTTTTCAAAATATTAAACTAAAATGTTCGGAGTGTGCAAATAAATGCCTGGGTATTTATGGTGAGGGATCCATGTTTTTATAAAAAACCTAAATACTTAAGTTGGATTTAAACAGTAGAAGAAAAGGAAAAAAAAGAAAAGAAAAGCAAACAAGACAAAACTAATTAAAAAGGAAAAGAACCCCCCCCC
>NC_041382.1:385499569-385522719 GCF_002162155.2 Triticum dicoccoides | reverse complement strand
TCTCTCTCCCGATTGGATCGGGATTGAGAGAGGAGGTCGCCGCCTCGCCCTCGCCGCGACGACCGCGCCGCCCGTCGCTGTTGGCCGCCACCGCCTGGAGAGCTCCCTCGCCAGTCTGCTCCCTCTCCGACATCGTCGTCCCCGTCACCCCCCTCGCGCACCGCTACCGTTTCCCTACCGGCCCCGTGAGCCTCCCCCTCCCTCCTCTCTCTGCCATGTCGCGCGTAAGCTCCGCCGTGGTCGCGCTCTCTCCCCCGCTGTTCCCTCGTCCCGCAGCTCCGCGCCTGCGCTGCTCCCGCGCCGATACTCGCCTCGCTCGCCTCCCATTGCTGCTCGCCGCCGCGAGCTGCTGCTGCCACCCGCCGCTATCCTCTGCCCGCCTTCCGCGCTCCGGCCCCGCGCTCACCGTGGTCGGGGCGCGCCCAGCTTCGTCCGGCCGCCCCCATCGCCCATGTCGTGCTCACCCCCCGTAGCCGCGTCCGTGCCTACGCACCGGCCACCCCGTGCGTGCCCTGGGGGTCCCCAGCCCGTGCTCCCCGCAGCTGCCGCCCCTGCGCTGTCATCACTGTCGCTCACAGCCCCGCATGCGCCCGCGCCATTGCCCGTCTCCGCTCTCACTTGCCGCCCTGCTGCCGCCCAGCATGCCTTGTTGGCCGTCGTTGCTCGCGCGTCCACCCATGGCCTCGACCCGCCGCGCCCTTGTGCACCTCGTGCCACGCGCGCTCACGCCGGCCCATCTGGCTGCGCCCCTTCCCCTCATCCCGCTCCCGCTGCCTCCTGCGGTCATCGACGCTGCCGCGCCGTCTGCCACCCGCCCTGGTCACCGGCCCCGCTCCCACAGCCTCCTGCGGCCGTCGACGTCGCCGCGCCGTCTGCCACCTGCCGCACCCACGACCCCTGCTCGCTGGCGCTCACGCCGGCGCACGCCTCGGTTCGCTGACGGGCTAGGTGCTAGTGCCTGAGAACCGACGCCCGTTAAGCCCCCTGCCTATGAGTTGTGGGGCCCAGCCCCTGGAATGTTTTTTTAAAAAGAACAATTAAAAAGAATAAATAAATAAATAAATAAATAAATAAATTAATTAATGAAGGAATTAAGTTAATTAATCCTATTTAATTAATCTAATTAACCTGCTAGTTTAATTAAATAGTAATTAATTAACCTAACCCTAATTAACCTAAACAGAGAATGGCAGGTGCGTCCCACGGGGCTCACACGTCAGGTTGACCAGGTCAACGGTCAACATTGACTGCTGACGTCAGCATGCACTGTTCTGGATAATGTTGAATTTAAATAATTAAATAAATCCTAAAAATGATTTAAATCTTTTAAAATTAATATAAAATAAACCGTAGCTTTGATGGAAAAACTTTGTACATTAAAGTTGCTCAGAACGATGAGACGAATCCGATACGCAACCCGTTCATCCGCCACGCATCCCTAGCATAGGGAACACGCAACTTTCCTCCTCCGGTTCATCTGTCCGAAAACGCGAAACCCCGGGGATATTTTCCCGGATGTTTCCCCCCTTAACCGGTACCACCTCATACCGCGTTAGGGCACCCCTAACACCGATACTTGTCATGTCATGCATCGCTATGCATTTGTTTGCTTGATATTTATTGTTTCTTCCCCCCTCTTCTCTCACTAGACACCGAGACCGACGCCGCTGCTACCCAGTATGACTACGGTGTTGACGACCCCTCTTTCTTGCTAGAGCAACCAGGCAAGCCCCCCTTGATCACCAGATATCTCCTACTCTTCTCTATACTGCTTGCATTAGAGTAGTGTAGCATGTTACTGCTTTCCGTTAATCCTATTCTGATGCATACCCTGTCATTGTTGCTACAGTTGTTGACACCTTACCTGCAATCCTAAATGCTTAGTATAGGATGCTAGTTTATCATCAATGGCCCTACATTCTTGTCCGTCTGCCATGCTATATTATCGGGCTGTGATCACGGGTATATACTTATATACTTTACATGATACCTGTGGTGACTAAAGTCGGGTCGGCTCATAGGAGTACCCGCGAGTGATTCACGGATTGGGTCCGAAAGGACGTTTGTCCCGACGGCCCTCTGAGTGGATCTTTGTGGCGGAGCGACATGGTAGGTTGAGACCACCTAGGAGAGAGATGGGCCTGGCCCTGGTCGGTGTCCGTGGTTATTTCAAAATAACACGCTTAACGAGATCTTGGTATTTGATCTGAGTCTGGCTACTGGCCTATACGCACTAACCAACTACGCGGGAACAGTTATGGGCACTCGACGTCGTGGTATCAGCCGAAGCCTTCGTGACGTGAGCAACAAAGCAGTGCACGCCGGGTTAGACTAGAACACCTGCTCTTGTATAAGGGAGGCTAGGTCTGCTCGCCGGCCGCGTTCGCAACGTGTAGGTGTGCAATGGACGATGGGCCCAGACCCCTGCGCCACAGGATTTAGACCGGCGTGCTGACCTCTCTGTTGTGCCTAGGTAGGGCTGCGATGTGTTGATCTTCCGAGGCCAGGCATGACCCAGGAAAGTGTGTCCGGACAAAGTGGATCGAGCGTGTTGGGAAATTTGGTGCACCCCTGCAGGGAAGTTAATCTATTCGAATAGCCGTGATCTTCGGTAACAGGACAACTTGGAGTTGTACCTTGACCTTATGACAACCAGAACCGGTTACTTAATAAAACACACCCTTCCAAGTGCCAGATACAACCCGGTGACCGCTCTCTAACAGGGCGACGAGGGGAGGATCGCCGGGTAGGATTATGCTACACGATGCTACTTGGTGGACTTACCTTCTGCTCTCTTCTACATGCTGCAAGATGGAGGTGGCCAGAAGCGTAGTCTTCGATAAGGACTAGCTATCCCCCTCTCATTCCGGCATTCTGCAGTTCAGTCCACATATGATACCCTCATTCCATTTGATACCAATGCATACATATATAGTGTAGCTCCTTGCTTGCGAGTACTTTGGATGAGTACTCACGGTTGCTTTGCTCCCTCCTTTCCCCCTTTCTATACCCGTTTGCTACGACCAGTCGATGGAGCCCAGGCGCCAGACGCCAATGTCGATGACGACTACTACTACTCGGGAGGTGCCTACTACTACGTGCAGCCCGCTGATGGCGACCAGGAGTAGTTTAGAAGGATCCCAGGCAGGAGGCCTGCGCCTCTTTCGATTTGTATCCCAGTTTTTGCTAGCCTTCTTAAGGCAAACTTGTTTAACTTATGTCTGTACTCAGATATTTTTGCTTCTGCTGACTCGTCTATTATCGAGCTCTTGTATTCGAGCTCTCGAGGCCCTGGCTTGTAATATGATGCTTGTATGACTTATTTTATTTGTAGAGTTGTGTTGTGATATCTTCCCATGAGTCACTGATCTTGATCATACACGTTTGCGTGTATGATTAGTGTACGATTGAATCGGGGCGTCACACAGGGGCACATTCGTCCATTTTCCTCAGGCGAGCGGTTTTTCACCTCATCTATAAATACCTCTCACCCTCCTCAGACTGTTTTTACTCCGCTCGACCTCACTCCCTAGCTCGAGCTCTCAAAACCTAGCACCGCCACTACTTCCATCGTCGCCGGTGAGGAAGAGCTTTGCTGCCTTGACCTCATCGCCGTCGTACTCGTGCTGACCTCAGATTTCTTCACTCCGCCGCCGCCGTAGCTGTCTTCCACAGCCAAGTTAGGGCGTGGAAGATCTGAATCGACGAGCTTCAAATCTACTATTCTCTATTCATTGTGTTCTTCATCAAGTTCTTGATCTGTTTTCCTAAGCAACGTTTTTCTTCAAGATTCCTCGATTGTGTGGATTTTCAAACCATACAACTCTGGAACCTAAGACAAAGAACGCTTAGTGAAGTTCCTCAAGATACATCTGTTCAAATTCCTCAAACTTGTTCTTTTTTGCGAAAATTTCTGAGAACGCATATGACCTCTTCAAATTCTTCGCACCTATACTCTGTTCACAGGTACTCATGCCCGCTGCTGAATCACTAGGTTCTCATCAACTTAACTCATTTGAAGCGTTCCTCAAAGAAAAGTTGCATACCTCGTTAGAGAACTGTTCAAAATCCTCAGTTGAAGAAAATGGCTGATGGGAAGAAACCTCAGAAGGGAGGCAAGAGACTGGAAGTCAACACTGCTTTTCAAATCCCTGATGATATCTATGCTGTATACTGCACACCCCCTGAGGAAACCAAGAATGAACGTAAAGTGTGCATTCAGAAAATTGAGAGGAGATGGGCACGCGAATGGAGGGATTACAAGTATGTAACTCCAAAGTACATGAAGAAATTCTCTCTTCATCCTCCTTGCCCAAGACCTCCATTGGCACCTGGCCAAGAAGCTGATCCCACCAGCCTCAAGCGCGGTGAGGATTATCCTGATGAATGGGCCAGGCATCAAGCTAAATTGGCCAAGATGGCAAAAGAGGCAGTGAAGAAATTCAATGAAGACTCTGCGGCTGCTGCTGCCACTGCTGAGGCCTCTGCTAGAAAGCTCAAGAAGGCTATGCCCAAGAAGCCCGCACACAAGCCCAGTGCCTCTGCTTCAATGCCCTCACGGCCAAGCACCTCAGCAATGCCCTCACGGCCCAGTTCTGCAAAGCCCTCACAACAAATTGCTCATGCTGCTCCTACTCCTCCAAAGCCCTCAGCTCCTCCGGCAAAGTCCTCAGCACCTATGCAACTTTCCTCATGTCAAAGGACCAAAGACATCTCTATTACCTCAGGAGCCTCTGCAAGTTCTTCAGCTCCTCCAAATTTCTCAACAGGCCCCACCTTGCTGAAGACCAAGGCCACTGCTGGACGATGCACTAGACCAAGTCCTCACAAGAAGCAGGTCGCCTTCCAGGTACCATCCAGTGATGACAAATGTGATGATGAGGAACTCGTCGAATTCATCAGAGACAGACAACAAAGAGCCGCTAGAGCCAAAGGCACAAATGTGCCATTGATGTTGGATCCCAAGCTGATCCTTGAGTATATTGATGTTTGTCACAAGGATCCTAACACACCTTTGTCTGACTTCAATCTCACTCCTGGCCAAAGTCACATGCTGACCGCCTTTATTGGCGAAGAAAAGTGGAAATTTGAGAAGGTCAGACAGTTGAAGAAAGTGCAGTACAAGAAGGAGCATTATCTGAAGAAAAATGTTGTCAACATGACAACTGCTGAACTTGTGGCTATCCAAACTGAGATCAAAGGACTCAGTGATGAATTCAACGTCTACCGCACAGGCTGGCTTGGAGCCAAAGTCAGATTTGTGAAGTTGGCTGAGAAATTCACTTCAAATGTTGCTACTTCATCGCAACATGAATCTCCTTAGGGTGAAGCATCTGCTGAGCCCACTGAAGAACATGCCAGCACCGCTAATGAAAATCAGGTTGCTGATGAAACTGCTAGTACCAGGGCTGATGAAGCTATTCCAGCCGCTGACTGCCAGGGCAACCACTACTGTTGCGCCTAAGGAACAATCCAGGCCAGCTGAGACATCAACCGCTGAGCCTGAAGAAACTGAACCAACCAAGCCAACTGCATCAGTTCAGCCTGAGGTAAATGAACCAATTTCCTATGCTCCTCCTGCACCAACACCAAGTCCAGTTCTTCCTTCTGCATCAGAAGCAAAGAAAACCAAGGCTACAGAGCGAGCAGCAGTGAAGAAAAGGAAAGCACCTGCTTCATCAGATTCTTCAACAGCGAAGAAGATGAAGACATTGACAAGCTCTTTTGAGTATCCTATTGATGCCGTTCCTGTCTCCAGCATGTCGTCAAAGGAACTTGTTCCCTTTGGTGAGGATTATGTGATACCAAGCAGATCTGATGAAGACGTTCCTTCTTCTGCTTCTTCAGAGCAGTTGGACGAAGAAATTGAAGCGGATAATATCCCTTCAACCCCAGTCATCTCATCGTCTATGCCTGAGTTCACAGCTGAAGAGGCAGGCGTTGAAGAATTGAATGAAGAAGACGAAGACGTGGACATTGGGTGCTCCACTCCAGTGCTGAATGATGATTATTGGGATAGTCAGCACCCCAACTCTCCCATGTTCACGCCACTACAACAAATTCCTCAGTCCCCAGTGCACACTGAAGTTCAAATGGGTTCTGAAGATCATCACTCCACTCCTTCCATTCCTGAAGAAATTCCAGCCACTAGTGCTGATGTTACTATTGATGAAGAATTGAAGACCCAGGCTGTTGCTGAAGCAGAAACTGAAATTGAAATTCCTCAGCCTGTGGTTCCTGAGAATGTGATTCCTGAGGCTGTGATGACATTGACTGACACTCCTCAGCCCAAGCCGAAGAATCCCTTCTCCAAGAAGCAGAACTTCAAGGCCGATGACTTCTTCCATGAGCATGCATTCTTCACATATTACAATCCTTATGACTTTGCTCGTCTGCAAAGGAAGCATTTCTGGACCGCAAGCCAAGCCAACTCCTATTCTTCACTGCTTTTCCATAAGGACAAAGTATTTGACCATGAGCATATTCCTCATGTGGACATGGAATCACTGCCTTGCTTCACACCAGTCCTCAATGTGCTTCATGGAGCTGGGCTGCTAAACTTTTGCACCGACATCGTAGACTGGAATGAAGAACTAATTCTTCAGTTCCACACAATGCTGCACATCACAGGAAATGCCGAAGATGTGAATTCTTCGGTGTTGGATTGGATGACAGAAAACACTCACTTCAAAGCACTGGCCTCTGAATTGCTTCCGGCCCTGCCTGTCAATCCTCCCCTTGATGGTGCACGTTGTATTTATCATGAACCTGAGCTATCTGACCATTACATGTAAGTTTTGATGACCTCTGAAGCCTGGTCAAGCCTCAAGTACCAAATTCCTCGTGAAGGAATTGTCGTATGTGCCACAAACTGTCTATCGCATTTTGACCAAGACATTGAGTCCCATCAAAGGCCACGACTCGAATGAAGAAGAGGTCATTGGCATCATGAAGAATTTGCTGTTCAACATCATCCATGGCGTTCCAATCAACTACCATGATTTCTTCATGAGGACTCTGGCAAATGTTGCATTATCACCTTTGAATTGAAGCCTTATGCTCCTTGGATTATGAGATTCCTCAGATCAAGGTCTTCAATCACTTACAAGGCTGACTTTCAAAATCATATTAGTTACTTGCCGCCCATTGAAGTCTTCAAACGACCTATTTCCTCATCTGATGAGAAGGGCAAGGCAACTGCTGTTATTGATGAAGGCATTCGTCCATTGGATGGTCAATTCCGCAAAGCTGCATCTTACTCCACCAATGATGACTCTGCCACTCATGACTCTGCCGCCAATGCTTCAAAGCAAAATCCTCAAGGCACAGCTCCAAGGGTGCTGACTGACTGTGAGCTTCTCCTTAGTCTTCACCAGAAGGTCGATCGCAACCATAAATGGGTCAAGCATCAGTTTGGTTCAATTCTTCAAAACTTGACCATCACTAAGAATTCAGTGAAGAAGAACCATTACTACCTCCATGAAGTATTTGATCACACCTGGGCTGCACTATCTCATCTCTATGGTGAAGATGACCTCAACAAGGTGGGCTTCAAGCAGGACTTTGACTGGTATCAGCCACCTTCGAAGAAATTCAAGAAAGTCAAAGTTCCTCACTTGACTCTTATTCTTCATCGCATGAGACTGATGAAAATGAAGACTTGGATGACACTGCGGCAGGCCCTACTTCAACAACCGACCCTAACAATGCTGGCGCTCCTCCATCGACATCATGACGATATTCTTCAGGGGCATTAGTCCTTTTTTTGGCCCTTTTGGTCATTCGATGACAAAGGGGAGAAATTTGAGTTAGTCTTCAAGCAGGTCTATCTAAATGGGCATTTTTTTGCTAAGTTACAACTCTTGTTCTTTTGAAAACTTTGTTGGATCGAGTTGTAATCTTAACTTCGATGGTGGTCAGGTACTTTCGCTATGTTCTTCTCCATGCTATTTCCTCATGTATGATAATGCACGCATGCTGAATTACATCAGTCACCATATTTCATCATGCATTTCAAATTCTTCATATCATATGTTAAATGTGTGCATGAATTACAAGATATAGGGGGAGATCTCCATGATACTACTCTTCAATGTGCATTGCTTCTCAAAAGCAAATTCCTCACATATGCATATCTTCAGGGGGAGTTCTTCTATATCTTGCAATCAAATTCCTCAATATCAGTATTTACACTTCATATGTTTATCCTCATTGAAAACTTAACCTATATTGTCATCAATCACCCAAAAAGGGGAGATTGTAAGTGCATCTAGTGCCCCTAAGTGATTTTGGTGTATTGAAGACTTATAGGTTAAGGGACTGATGCGTTTGTGAGTGTACACATGTCTATAAGTCTATGAGGAGTTTGATATTTACAGAGAAAGTATACCCCTAAAAATGAATGTCTTCAACTGAAGACTTTGGATTTCTGAAGACTTTCTGAACACTTTGAAAGCGAAGAAATTGGTGTGACCATGAAGAATTGATATTCATGCGAGGAATATGAAGCATGAAGACTTTTGTTTTCGTAGTTTCTTTTTTCTCTTTCTTGAGTCATAGGAAACACCTTACTATTAAAGGGAGTCGAGGAAAAACGAAAAGTTTCCAAGTGATGCTGAACCCAAAATCCTACACCTACCAATCCCTTCGAGTGAAGCCATTGGAAATCTCATACAGTTCAATCGATTTCTTCAGTGACAGAGACAAAGTTCTTCTAGTCTCTGAGGAATTTGTTCTGACTGAGGAGTTAGGAATTCGCCAGTGCGGATTTCCTACAAGTGAGGAACATGATTGCCCTGAGGAATTTGAACCTCAAATTTCCGACCGTTGCTATGCTATGCGCCAGCTGTCCTGAAATATCTTGTCCACCTAACGGTCATATCATTGAAGGGTATTTATGTCTTATCATGTCGGGCTGCTCCCTAGGCTATAAATAGCCACCCCTACAACCACTAGCTGGTTGGCTGCTCCGATAGAGACTGACACTTTTCGTTGAGAGCATCCCATCCTCCGAGGACTTTGAGTGAAGATCATCAAGTTAGGAAAACCCAAACCCAAACACCTACAAACCCAAAGTGATTGAGCATCACTGAAGAGATTGATCCTGTGTGGATCCGATGCTTTTTACCTTTGAAGACTGTGCATCTTCCAGACGGTTAGGCGTCATGGTCTAGAGCATCCAAGAGGAAATTGTGTATCACTGAGTGACCGAGTGTGTGATGGTTTGGAAGTCACCTGAAGACTTACCACGAGTGTTTGGATGAGGTCTGTGTGACCTTAGTTCAAGGATAATACGGTGAGGAATGTGTGTCCTCAGGTTTAAATACCTAGCCGCTCCAACCAGACGTATGACTGTCACAACAGTTGGAACTGGTCTACCAAATCATTGTCTTCACCAAGCCTACTGGTTCTATTTCCTCAACCCTTTCATTTCCTCTTTACTTTGTTATGTGCTTGTTCATATCTGTTTGAAGGCCGTGACTGAAGACTTTCTTAATTTCCTCAGTTCAATTTCTTCAGTTTGTTTGCCTTCACCCTGTTTTATCATGTGCTTACGCTTTCTGTACTCTGTGTTTGTTTTCATTTCATCATGATGTCCGTGCTTATGTTATGTCATGTCTGCATCTGAGTACTTATTCCGCTGCAAGCAGTTCTTCGCTTAGGAATTTCCTCACCCTGAAATTCTTTAGTGAAGAATTCATAAAAATCGCTTATTCACCCCCTTCTAGTCGACCTAACGCACTTTCAATTACACCTAGATTGGATATGAACTCCTTCACCCAGACTCCTTCATGTGCTGCTTCCGGAGCAGCTATGTACTCTGCTTCACATGTAGATCCCGCCATGATGCTCTGCTTGGAACTGCACCAACTGTCAGCTCCACCATTCAATAAAAATGCGTATCCGGTTTGTGACTTAGAGTCATCTGGATCAGTGTCAAAGCTAGCATCGATGTAACCATTTACGATGAGCTATTCGTCACCTCCATAAACGAGAAACATATCCTTGGTCCTTTTCAAGTACTTCAAGATGTTCTTGACTGCTGTCTAGTGATCCACTCCTGGATTACTTTGGTACCTCCCTGCCAAACTTATGGCAAGGCACACATCAGGCTTGGTATACTGCATAACATACATGATAGAACCTATGGCTGAGGCATAGGGAATGACTTATTTTCTCTCTATCTTCTGTAGTGGTCGGGCTTTGAGTGTGACTAAATTTCACACCTGGTAACACAGGCAAGAACCCTTTCTTTGACTGATCCATTTTGAACTTCTTCCAAACTTTGTCAAGGTATGTGCTTTGTGAAAGTCCTATTAAGCGTCTCGATCTATCCCTATAGATCTTGATGCCCAATATATAAGTAGCTTCACCGGAGTCTTCATTGAAAAAATCCTATCCATGATCCTTTTATGCTATCCAGAAATTCCATGTCATTTCCAATCAACAATATGTCATCCACATATAATATCATAAATGCTACTGAGCTCCCACTCACTTTCTTGAAAATACAGGCTTCACCATAAGTCTGTATAAAAACATATGCTTTGATCACCTCATCAAAGCATATATTCCAACTCCGAGATGCTTGCACCAGTCCATAGATGGATCGCTGGAGTTTGCACTTTGTTAGCACCTTTGGGATCGACAAAACCTTCTAGTTGCATCATAAACAACTCTTCTTTAAGAAATCCATTAACGAATGCAGTTTGGACGTTCATTTTCCAGATTTCATAATTATAAAACACGGCAATTGCTAACATGATTCGGACCGACTTAAGCATTGCTACGGGTGAGAAGATCTCATCATAGTCAACCCCTTGAACTTGTCAAAAACCTTTCACGACAAGTCGAGCTTTGTAGATGGTGACATTACCATCAGCGCCGGTCTTCTTCTTGAAGATCCATTTATTCTCAATGGCTTGCCGATCATCGGTCAAGTCCACCAAAGTCAATACTTTGTTCTCATACATTGATCCTATCTCAGATTTCATGGCCTCAAGCCATTTATCGGAATCTGGGCTCATCATAGCTTCTTCATTGTATGTAGGTTTGCCATGGTCTAATAACATGACTTCCAGGAAAGGATTACCGACCACTCTAGTGCGGAACATGCTCTGTTCGACCTACGAGGTCCAGTAGTAACTTGATTTGAAGTTTCATGATCATCATCATTAGCTTCCTCTCTAGTTGGTGTAGGCATCACGGGAACAGATTTCTCTCATGTGCTACTTTCCAATTCGAGAGAAGGTACAATTACCTCATCAAGTTCTACTTTCCTCCCACTCACCTCTTTCGAGAGAAACTCCTTCTCTAGAAAGGATCCATTCTTGGCAACAATGATCTTGCCTTCGGATCTGTGGTAGAAGGTGTGCCCAATTGTTTCCTTAGGGTATCCTATGAAGACGCACTCTCCGATTTGGGTTCGAGCTTATCAGGCTGAAGCCTTTCGACATAATGTTGCAACCCCAAATTTTAAGAAAGGCTAGCTTAGGTTTCTTGCAAAACCACAGTTCATACATTGTCGTCTCAACGGATTTAGACGGTACCCTATTTAACATGAATGCGGCTATCTCTAATGCATAACCCCAAAATGATAGTGGTAAATCGGTAAGAGACATCATAGAACGCACCATATCCAACAAAGTGCGGTTATGACGTTTGGACACACTATTGCGCTATGGTGTTCCAGGTGGCGTGAGTTGTGAAACAATTCCATATTGTTTTAAATGAAGGCCAAAATCGTAACTCAAATATTCGCCTCCGCGATGAGATCGTAGAAACTTTATATTCTTGTTACGATGATTCTCCACCTCACTCTGAAATTCTTTGAACTTTTCAAATGTTTCAGACTTGTGTTTCATCAAGTAGATATACCCATACCTACTCAAATCATCTGTGAAGGTCAGAAAATAATGATACTCGCCGCGTGCTTCAACACTCATCGGACCACATACATCGGTATGTATTATTTCCAATAAGTCATTAGATTGATCCATTGTTCCAGAGAATGGAGTATTAGTCATCTTGACCAAGACACATTGTTCGCAAGTATCAAATGATTCATAATCAAGTGATTCCAAAAGTCCATCCGCATGGAGTTTCTTCATGCGATTTACACCAATATGACCTAAACGGCAGTGCCACAAATATGTTGCACTATCATTATCAACTTTGCATCTTTAATTAGTTGTTGTATTAAAATAAAACCCAAAAAGATTTTTTGATTCTTCTTTTTTCTTGCTAGGAGCTTTCTCGTGTAAATAGTTTTTCTCGTTTTTGATTTTTTCTTAAATTTGTTTGCTTCAAGAAAAGACTAAAAACTCCAAAAACATTTCAGTGTGTTTATGTGAAATTCTTTTTTATTGAGTCATACCAAGGATAAGACCATGATGAAAATGTCGAGTGGATCTCATGTGCATAATTGTCAATCTAACAAAGAGCCCAAATTACTTTGTCTTATCCTTTTGAACAAAATGTTTTGCAGCAATCTGACCTCAGATGGTCAAATCTCTGTGTATAAGGGTCATCCCTGGATCGGTAATGCTGACACACACAGTACTCGAGGATTTATAACAGAGTGCAACCACACACTTATTACATCGAATAACTCAAAGAGAGTACTTATTACACTAATATGGCTTAAGGCCATCTAAAATAGATAACAACGGAAACTTCGAAGGTAAATGAGTCCATCAACTCCAACGGCATAGCTGAGTGCACGGCAACGACCTAGCACACCTTACTCTTCGTCTGAAAACTCTGCAACATAATACGTTCCAGCATGTATAGGTTAGCACATGGAATATGCTGGCAAAATGACACTATAGAGCAATGAACATGAAATAGCTATAACTATATGCATTTATGGTTGGTGGAGGCTCTATGGTTATTTTTTCGTAAAGCTAGTTTTTCCCTATAGCAAAGGAATATATTTTATTTAACTAAAAAGTTTGTTGAAAACATTGATAATGGTAACCCCATCTCAATCCCAAATTAATAATCAATAACCCAACAAATTAATTAAGTAAAGTGATGAGATCAACATAATAATTCAACCACCAGATACTCAAGATGTCCATAACCGGGTACACGACTAAACATGATTAGTTTGTACACTCTGCAGAGGTTTGCACACTTTTCCCCACAAGACTCGATCTCCTGCATTGAATTTCTCGCACTACATGATGTTTGTGAAACGGATGACCGAGACACATTATTTCAGAAGCATTAACTCTTTACAACGGGTAGACCGTACCACCTACATCCCCTACATCTTCTAGTCTACCACTGTAAGTGTTGGGGAACGTAGTAATTTCAAAAACTTTCCTATGCACAAACAGGATCATGGTGATGCATAGCAACGAGTGGGGAGAGTGTTGTCTACGTACCCTCGTGGACCGAAAGCGGAAGCGTTAGCACAACACGGTTGGTGCAGTCGTACGTCTTCACGATTCGACCGATCCAAGTACCGAACGTACGGCACCTCCGAGTTCAACACACGTTCAGCTCGATGACGTCTCGCGAACTCCGATCCAGCAGAACTTCATGGGAGAGTTCCATCAGCATGACGACATGGCAACGGTGATGATGTTGCTACCGAGGCAGGGCTTCGCCTAAGCACCGCTACGATATGATCAAGGTGGAATATGGTGGAGGGGGGCACCGCACACGGCTAAGATATCAATAGATCAATTGTTGTCTCTAGAGATGCCCCCCTGCCCCGTATATAAAGGACCAGGGGGAGGAGGCGGCCGGCCAGGGGAGGGCGCGCCAGGGAGGAGTCCTACTCCCACCGAGAGTAGGACTCCCTCTTTTCCTAGTTGGAGTAGGAGGGGAAAGGAAGGGAAGGAGAGAGAGGAAGGAAAGGGGGGCACCGCCCGCCTCCTTGTCCAATTCGGACTAGAGGGGGAGGGGGCGTGCGGCCTGCCCTAGCCGCCCCTCCTCTTCTCCACAAATGCCCATCTTGGCCCATTAAACTCCCCGGGGGGTTCCGGTAACTCCCCGGTACTCCGGTATATGTCCGAAACTCCCCGAAACCATTCTGGTCTCCGAACATAGTCGTCCAATATATCGATCTTTATGTATCGACCATTTCGAGACTCCTCGTCATGTCCGTGATCACATCCGGGACTCCGAACTACCTTCGGTACATCAAAACACAAAAACTCATAATACAATCGTCACCGAAACTTTAGCGTGCAGACCCTACGGGTTCGAGAACTATGCAGACATGACCGAGACATATCTCCGGTCAATAACCAATAGCGGAACATGGATGCTCATATTGGCTCCTACATATTCTACGAAGATCTTTATCGGTCAAATCGCATAACAACATACGTTGTTCCCTTTGTCATCGGTATGTTACTTGCCCGAGATTCGATCGTCGGTATCTCAATACCTAGTTCAATCTCGTTACCAGCAAGTCTCTTTACTCGTTCCGTAATACATCATACCCCAACTAACTCATTAGTTACAATGCTTGCAAGGCTTATGGTGATGTGCATTACCAAGTGGGCCCAGAGATACCTCTCCGACAATCAGAGTGACAAATCCTAATCTCGAAATACGCAAACCCAACAAGTACCTTCAGAGACACCTGTAGAGCACCTTTATAATCACCCAGTTATGTTGTGATGTTTGGTAGCACACAAAGTGTTCCTCCGGTAAACGGGAGTTGCATAATCTCATAGTCATAGGAACATGTATAAGTCATGAAGAAAGCAATAGCAACATACTAAATGATCAAGTGCTAAGCTAACAGAATGGGTCAAGTCAATCACATCATTCTCCTAATGATGTGATCCCGTTAATTAAATTACAACTCATGTCTATGGTTAGGAAACTTAACCATCTTTTATTAATGAACTAGTCAAGTAGAGGCATACTAGTGACACTATGTTTGCCTATGTATTCACAGATGTATTATGTTTTCGGTTAACACAATTCTAGCATGAATAATAAACATTTATCATGAAATAACGAAATAAATAATAACTTTATTATTGCCTCTAGGGCATATTTCCTTCAGTCTCCCACTTGCACTAGAGTCAATAATCTAGTTCACATCACCACGTGATTTAACACCAATAGTTCACATCGCTATGTGATTAACACCCATAGTTCACATCGTCATGTGACCAACACCCAAAGGGTTTACTAGAGTCAACAATCTAGTTCACATTGCTATGTGATTAACACCCAAAGAGTACTAAGGTGTGATCATGTTTTGCTTGTGAGAGAAGTTTAGTCTACAGGTCTGCCACATTCAGATCCGTATGTATTTTGCAAATTTCTATGTCAATAATGCTCTGCATGGAGCTACTCTAGCTAATTGCTCCCACTTTCAAAATGTATCCATATTGAGACTTTGAGTCATCTGGATCAGTGTCAAAATTTGCATCAACGTAACCCTTTACGATGAACCTTTTGTCACCTCCATAATCGAGAAACATATCCTTATTCCACTAAGGATAATTTTGACCGCTGTCCAATGATCTACTCCTAGATCACTATTGTACTCCCTTGCTAAACTCAGTGTAGGGTATACAATAGATCTGGTACACAACATTGCATACTTTATAGAAACTATGTTCTTGGCATAGGGAATGACTTTCATTCTCTTTCTATCTTTTGCCGTGGTCGGGCTTTGAGTCTTACTCAATTTCACACCTTGTAACACAGGTAAGAACTCTTTCTTTGATTGTTCCATTTTGAACTACTTCAAAATCTTGTCAAGGTATGTACTCATTGAAAAAACTTACCAAGCGTCTTGATCTATATCTATAGATCTTGATGCTCAATATGTAAGTAGCTTCACCGAGGTCTTTATTTGAAAAAATCCTTTCAAAAACTCCTTTATGCTTTCCAGAAAATTCGACATTATTTTCGATCAACAATATGTCATTCACATATATTTATCAGAAATGCTGTAGTGCTCCCACTCACTTTCTTGTAATATAGGCTTCACCACAAGTCTGTATAAAACTATATGCTTTGATCAACTCATCAAACTGTATATTCCAACTCTGAGATGCTTGCACCAGTCCATAGATGGATCGCTGGAGCTTGCACATTTTGTTAGCACCTTTAGGATTGACAAAACCTTCTGGTTGCATCGTATACAACTCTTCTTTAAGAAATCCACTAAGGAATGTAGTTTTGACATCCATTTGCCAGATTTCATAAAATGTGGCAATTTGCTAACATGATTCGGACAGATTTAAGCATCGCTGCGAGTGAGAAAATCTCATCGTAGTCAACACCTTGAACTTTGTCAAAACCTTTTTTTCAACAAGTCTAGCTTTGTAGATAGTAACACTACTATCAGCGCCCGTCTTCCTCTTGAAGATCCATTTATTTTCCATGGCTTGCCGATCATCAGGAAAGTCAACCAAAGTCCACACTTTGTTCTCATACATGGATCCCATCTCAGATTTCATGCCCTCAAGCCATTTCGCGGAATCTGGGCTCATCATCGCTTCCTCATAGTTTGTCAGTTCGTGATGTTCAATTAACATGACCTCCAGAACAGGATTACCGTACCACTCTGGTGCGGATCTCACTCTGGTTGACCTACGAGGTTTGGTAGTAACTTGATCTGAAGTTACATGATCACCATCATTAGCTTCCTCACTAATTGGTGTAGGAGTCACAGAAACCGATTTCTGTGATGAACTACTTTCCAATAAGGGAGCAGGTACAGTTACCTCATCAAGTTCCACTTTCCTCCCACTCACTTCTTTCGAGAGAAACTCCTTCTCTAGAAAGGATCCATTCTCAGCAACAAATATCTTGCCTTCGGATCTATGATAGAAGGTGTACCCAACAGTTACTTTTGGGTATCCTATGAAGACACACTTCTCCGACTTGGTTTGGGCTTATCAAGATGAAACTTTTTCACATAAGCATCGCAACCCCAAACTTTAAGAAACGACAGCTTAGGTTTCTTGCTAAACCACGGTTCATACGGTGTCGTCTCAACGGATTTAGATGGTGCCCTTTTTAATGTGAATGCAACTGTCTCTAGTGCATAAACCCAAAACGATAGTGGTAAATCGGTAAGAGACATCATAGATTGCACTATATCAAATAAAGTACGGTTATGACGTTTAGACACACCATTACGTTGTGGTGTTCCATGTGGCATGAGTTTGTGAAACTATTCCACATTGTTTTAATTGAACACCAAACTCGTAACTCAAATATTCGCCTCTGCGATCAGATCGTAGAAACTTTATTTTCTTGTTACGATGATTTTCCACTTCACTCTGAAATTCTTTGAACTTTTCAAATGTTTCAGACTTATGTTTCTTCAAGTAGATATACCCATATCTGCTCAAATCATCTATGAAGGTCAGAAAATAACGATACCCGCCGCGAGCCTCAACACTCATCAGACCTCATACATCAGTATGTATTATATCCAATAAGTCAGTTGCTCGCTCCATTGCTCTGGATAACGGAGTCTTAGTTATCTTTGCCCATGAGGCATGGTTCGCAAGCATCAATTGATTCATAATCAAGTGATTCCAAAAGCCCATCAACATGGATTTTCTTCATGCGCTTTACACCAATATGACCTAAACGGTAGTGCCACAAATAAGTTGCACTATCATTATTAACTTTGCATCTTTTGGCTTCAATATTATGAATATGTGTATCACTATGATCGAGATTCAAAAACCATTTTCATTGGGTGTATAACCATAGAAGGTTTTATTCATGTAAACAGACTAACAATTATTCTCTAACTTCAATGAATAACCGTATTGCAATAAACATGATCAAATCATATTCATGCTCAACGCAAACACCAAATAACACTTATTTAGGTTCAACACTAATCCCGAAAGTATAGGGAGTGTGCGATGATGATCATATCATTCTTGGAACTACTTCCAACACACATCGTTACTTCACCCTTAACTAGTCTCTGTTAATTCTGCAACTCCCGTTTCAAGTTACTACTCTTAGCAACTGAACTAGTATCAAATACTGAGGGGTTGTTATAAACACTAGTAAAGTACACATCAATAACATGTATATCCAATATACCTTTGTTCACTTTGCCATCCTTCTTATCCGCCAAATACTTGGGGTAGTTCCGCTTCCAGTGACTAGTCCCTTTGTAGTAAAAGCACTTAGTCTCAGGCTTAGGTCCAGACTTGGGCTTCTTCACTTGAGCAACAACTTGCTTGTCGTTCTTCTTGAAGTTCCCCTTCTTCCCTTTGCCCTTTTCTTGAAACTAGTGGTCTTGCTAACCATCAACACTTGATGCTTTTCTTGATTTATACCTTCGTCGATTTCAGCATCACGAAGAGCTTGGGAATCATTTCTGTTATCCCTTGCATGTTATAGTTCATCATGAAGTTCTAGCAACTTGGTGATAGTGACTAGAGAACTCTGTCAATCACTATCTTATATGGAATATTAACTCCCACTTGATTCAAGTGATTGTAGTACTCAGACAATCTGAGCACATGCTTACTGGTTAAGCTATTCTCCTCCATCTTGTAGGCAAAGTAATGTCAGAGGTCTCATACCTCTCGACACGGGCATGAGTATGAAATACGAATTTCAACTATTGGAACATCTTATATGCTCTGTGGCGTTCAAAACATTTTTGAAGTCCCGGTTCTAAGCCGTAAAGCATGGTGCACTAAATTATCAAGTAGTTATCATACCGAGCTTTTGTCAAAACGTTCAAAACATCTGCATCTGCTCCTGCAATAGTTCTGTCACCTAGCAGTGCATCAAGGACATAATACTTCTATGCAGCAATGAGGATAATCCTCAGATCACAGAGCTAGTCTGCATCTTTGCTACTAACATCTTTCATCTTATTTTTCTCTAGGAACATATCAAAAATAAAACAGGGGAGCTAAACGCGAGCTATTGATCTACAACATAGATATGCTAATACTACCATGACTAAGTTCATGATAAATTAAAGTTCAATTAATCATATTACTTACGAACTCCCACTTAGATTGACATCCCTCTAATCATCTAAGTGATCACGTGATCCAAATCAACTAAACCATGTCCGATCATCACGTGAGATGGAGTAGTTTCAATGGCGAACATCACTATGTTGATCATATCTACTATATGATTCACGCTCGACCTTTCGGTCTCAGTGTTCCGAGGCCATATCTGCATATGCTAGGCTCGTCAAGTTTAACCTGAGTATTCCGCATGTGCAACTGTTCTGCAGCCATTGTATTTGAACGTGGAGCTTATCACACCCGATCATCACGTGGTGTCTCAGCACGAAGAACTTTCGCAACAGTGCATACTCAGGGAGAACACTTATACCTTGAAATTTAGTATGTGATCATCTTATAAAGCTACCACCGAACTAAGCAAAATAAGATGCATAAAAGATAAATATCACATGCAATCATAATATGTGACATGATATGGCCATCATCATCTTGTGCTTTTGATCTCCATCTCCAAAGTACTGTCATGATCTGCATTGTTACCGGCATGACACTATGATCTCCATCATCTTGATCTTTTATCATCGTGTCATCACATGGTCGTCTCACCAGCTATTTCTTTTGCAACTATTGCTATCGCATAGCGATAAAGTAAAGCAATTACATAGCACTTGCTTTTTATGCAAAATAAAGAGACAACCATAAGGCTCCTGCCAGTAGCTGATAACTTTAACAAAACATGATCATCTCATACAACAATTTATATTTCATCACGTCTTGACCATATCACATCACAACATGCCCTGCAAAAACAAGTTAGACGCCCTCTACTTTGTTGTTGCAAGTCTTACGTGGCTGCTACGGGCTGAGCAAGAACCGTTCTTACCTACGCATCAAAACCACAACGATAGTTCGTCAAGTTAGTGATGATTTAACCTTCACAAGGACCGGGCGTAGCCACACTCGGTTCAACTAAAGTTGGAGAAACTAACACCCACCAGCCACCTGTGTGCAAAGCACGTCGGTAGAACCAGTCTCGCGTAAGCGTACGCGTAATGTCGGTCCAGGCCGCTTCATCCAACAATATTGCCGAACCAAAGTATGAAATGCTGGTAAGCAGTATGACTTGTATCGCCCACAACTCACTTGTGTTCTACTCGTGCATATAACATCTACACATAAAACCAGGCTCGGATGCCACTTTTGGGGATCGTAGTAATTTCAAAAAAATTCCTACGCACAAACAGGATCATGGTGATGCATAACAACGAGAGGGGAGAGTGTTGTCTATGTACCCTCATAGACCGAAAGCGGAAGCGGTAGCACAACGCGGTTGGTGTAGTCATACGTCTTCACGATCCGACCGATCAAAGTACCGAACATACGACACCTCCGAGTTCAGCACACGTTTAGCTCGATGACGCCCTGCGAACTCCGATCGAGCCGAGCTTCACGGGACAGTTTCGTCAGCACGACGGCATGGTGACGGTGATGATGTTGCTACCGACGCAGGGCTTCGCCTAAGCACCGCTACGATATGATCGAGGTGGAATATGGTGGAGGGGGCACCGCACATAGCTAAGAGATCAAGAGATCAATTGTTGTCTCTAGAGGTGCCCCTGCCCCCGTATATAAAGGATTAGGGGGGAGGAGGCGGCCGACCAGGGGAGGGCGCGCCAGGGAGGAGTCCTACTCCCACCGGGAGTAGGACTCCCTCTTTTCCTAGTTGGAGTAGGAGGGGGAAAGGAAGGGAAGGTGAGAGAGGAAGGAAAGGGGGCGCCGGCCCCCTCCTTGTCCAATTCGGACTAGAGGGGGAGGGGGCACACGGCCTGCCCTAGCCGCCCCTCCTCTTCTCCACTAAGGCCCATCTTGTCCCATTAAACTCCCCGGGGGGTTCCGGTAACTCCCATGTACTCCGGTATATGTCCGAAACTCCCCGAAACCATTCCGGTGTCCGAACATAGTCGTCCAACATATCAATCTTTATGTCTCGACTATTTTGAGACTCATCGTCATGTCCGTGATCACATCCGGGACTCCGAACTACCTTCGGTACATGAAAACACAAAAACTCATAATACAATCGTCACCAAAACTTTAAGCGTGCGGACCCTACGGGTTCGAGAACTATGTAGACGTGACTGAGACATATCTTTGGTCAATAACCAATAGTGGAATCTGGATGCTCATATTGGCTCCTACATATTCTATGAAGATCTTTATCGGTCAAACCGCATAACAACATAGGTTGTTCCCTTTGTCATCGATATGTTACTTGCCCGAGATTCGATCGTCGGTATCTCAATACCTAGTTCAATCTCATTACCGGCAAGTCTCTTTACTCATTCCGTAATACATCATCCCACAACTAACTCATTTGTTACAATGCTTGCAAGGCTTATAGTGATGTGCATTACCGAGTGGGCCCAGAGATACCTCTCCGACAATTGGAGTGACAAATCCTAATCTCGAAATGCGATGACCCAAGAAATACCTTCGGAGACACCTGTAGAGCACCTTTATAATCACCCAATTACGTTGTGATGTTTGGTAGCACACAAAGTGTTCCTCCGGTAAACGGGAGTTGCATAATTTCATACTCATAGGAACATGCATAAGTCATGAAGAAAGCAATAGCAACATACTAAATGATCAAGTGCTAAGCTAACGGAATGGGTCAAGTCAATCACATCATTCTCCTAATGATGTGATCCAGTTAATCAAACGACAACTCATGTCTATGGTTAGGAAAGTTAACCATCTTTGATTAACGAACTAGTTAAGTAGAGGCATACTAGTGATACTATGTTTGTCTATGTATTCACACATGTATTATGTTTCCGGTTAATACAATTCTAGCATGAATAATAAACATTTATCATGTAATAAGGAAATAAATAATAACTTTATTATTGCCTCTAGGGCATATTTCCATCAGTAAGAGGTCACACAACATACTCAACTATGCCAGAGCCTATAATGGCTTGTGGCTGCACACAAAAGTTTCTAGCATGAATAACATAATGATCCCTTTGAGCCTCGGTGGCAAACCATAGGAAAAATCACACGGATACCCCAGGATCTCCTCTGGACAACACTTGATTACCCCAGGTGCCCAGAAACCAATCCACCCAAATGTGTGTTAAAGTAGCCACCTTAAGTTAAACCTTAGTTAACAATAATCCCTCACATCTTTCATGAAAAATTCAAACCAATCCACGTCTATGAGCATAGCATAGCAGCATAAGCATAACGTAGAAGTAACTCCCAGGGTTTGAAGTAAAAGGAAATATGTTCTACCTCATCAACTACTTCCCAATACCCACATGTTAAACAGATCCTACTCATGCAACGTTTGAGGATTGAAACTAATGCATAAAAACTGGGTAATAAAGGGGTATGATCAAAGTGTTACTTGCCTTGCTGACGATCTGAAAACCCTAGTGACTCGTAGTAGCACGCTTCACACTCCGGAAACTCTATTGTAAAAATACAATAGCATACATAAGCACTCAAGCATAATATGCAATGTTAAAACTCAAGGGAAAAGATCCAAATTGAATGTTCAACTCAAGAGCTTCGATTTGCAAAAAGAATCAATCAAAACAGAGCTACGAAACTCAAACTACGATCAAAAGAAGTTCAAATACAAATCTGCTTGAAACCAAATTTTATTTTGTCAAAATCATGTTCAAGTTGGTTATTTGGAAAGAGGGGAAAAATACGAAGATTTTGGCGTTCTTGTCACTAGATTTGGACAAACGAGCAAAAAGTAACGAGGGTTTAAAGATCAGGGACTAATCTATGATAAACCTATTCGAGGATAGGTCCCTGGCCGAAAATAAATGAAAAATAGGAAAAATCTAACGAACGAACATTGTCTAACAGAACTAAACGAACGAATCCGTTCGTTAGAACAAACTAAACAGAGAACGTCCGCTAATTAGCAAACCCTAAAAGAAAAGCCGATCTAAATACGAAGAACCAAAAAACCCAAAAAAGAACTGGCGAACTGGGATGGTTTTATACCGGTTAAACGGTGGCGGTTGTCAACGGCGTGCGGCGCGACGGCTCCGGCGGAACGGCGGGGCGGCGGCATGAGGCGGGGCAGCAGCGGAAGTGGCAGCGCAAGAGCGGCGGCGGCTCTGTTGGAGGCAGCTGCGGCGACGGCGGTGATGAGGAGAGGGCCCGGGGGATCCT